>NC_064303.1:24100949-24421425 GCF_023373825.1 Bactrocera dorsalis | reverse complement strand
TCTTGGTGGCCAACTTACGGGTCTCAAAATGGCCATAGAATCGCGAGCTGTGGTGGCATGTAGCACCATCTTGTTGAAACCACAAGTCAACCAAGTTCAGTTCTTCCATTTGTGGCAACAAAAAGTTTGTTAAACATCGAACGATAGCGATCGCCATTCACCGTAACGTTGCGTCCAACAGCATCTTTGAAAAAAGCTAACGGTCCAATGATTCCACCAGCGTACAAACCACACCAATACAGTGCATTTTTTCCGGGATGCATGGGCAGTTCTTAAACGGCTTCTGGTTTGCTCTTCACCCCAAATGCGGCAATTTTGCTTATTTACGTAGCCATTCAACCAGAAATGATCCTCATCGCTGAACAATATAAAGCGCGAAACACATTTCGAACCGAACACCTGATTTTGGTAATAAAATTCAATGATATTGACTGCGTTGCTCTTTAGTAAGTCTATTCATGATGAAATGTCAAGAAGGCAATACTGAGGCATCTTTCTCTTGGACACCATGTCATGACTCCCACGTGATCTGTCAAATACTAATGCATGAAAATCCTAACCTCAAAAAGATTCACGCCGATTATAACACAAGGTGTCGGTCCGATCTTGTATTCTCACCATTTTCCTGACGATTCTTAGCTGAGGACTATATTTTTATACTCTCGCAACAAAGTTGCTAAAGAGAGTATTTATAGTTTTGTTCACATAACGATTGTTTGTAAGTCTTAAAACTAAAAGACTTAGATATAGGGTTATATATACCAAAGTGATCAGGGTGGACGAGTAGATGTTTAAAATTTCGGATGTCTGTCTGTCCGTCGCTCCGTCCGTGCAAGCTGTAACTTGAGTAAAAATTTGAGCTATCATGATGAAACTTGGTACATGTATTTCTTGGCTCCATAAGGAAGGTTAAGTTCGAAGATGGGTAAAATTCGGCCCCACTTTGCCACACGCACACCAAAAAATGAGCGGAAACCGAAAACCTATAAAGTGTCATAACTAAGCCATAAATAAAAAGATATTAAAGTGAAATTTGCACAAAGGATCACAACATTAGGGAGGGCAGACTTGGTCGTAATTTTTTTGGAAAAGTGGGCGTGGCCCCGCCCCCTACTAAGTTTTTTGTATATATCTCGGAAACTACTATAGCTATGTAAACGAAAACTCTACAGAATCGTTTCTTTTAACGAATTTCAATATACAGTTTTAAAAAATGTAAGAAATCGGATTAATAACCACGCCCACCCTCCCATACAAAAGGTTTATGTTGAAAATCACTAAAAGTGCGTTAACCGACCTAACAAAAAACGTCAGAAAACACAAAATTTTTATGGAAGAAATGGCAAGAAGGAACAGCTGTACCCCCCCCCCACAAGCTTTTTTTTAACAAATTGAAAATGGCGTGGGCGTCGCCCAAATTATGGACCACTAATACCATATCTCAGGAACTACTCGACCGATTTCAATGAAAATTGCAGTACATCATATTTCTTTCACACCCTGATTTGACATGTACCAAATATGGCCGAAAATCGGTTCACAACCACGGCCTTCTTCCAATATAAACGCTATTTATTTAAAAATTCCAATCTGATGCCTTCTCTGTTATAATATATACATTTAGGAAACCAATGATGATAGCGGGATAATAAAACTTTTACCAACAAATACCGGTATGTTGAGGCTGATTCTTCCTTCTTTTGGTATCCCCTTGTGGAAAAAATTGTCGTGATCGGAAATATAACTTTTAAAGGTCCCTGATATCGAACACGAAGAACTCAATGACTAACCTCAACCTAAACCTAATTTTCCACCGAAAATATCGGTAAACTCTCTCAGAATTTAATTTTAATTAATTTTTACAAGCAAAATAAAAAATATGTAAATGACGTCGATAATGAAATCTAGATTATCCAATTTATCATGCGAGAGTATAAAATGTTCGGCGAGCCACCCGAACTTAGCAGCCTTCCTACTTGTTTATATGTACTTCGGTTTCTTAAGGTTTTTCAATTCCAATTTCTATTTTTTAATAAAAATTTTAAATTTGTCTAAAATTTTGTTGCAAAGTGTTGTTATACATATTCCAGCCTCTTTTGTGATAACTTTGTTGCTATTGTACATAAATGCTGCACTTAGTTTACAACAGAAAAATTGCTCTTCTTCTCTTTTCTTCTTCGGTGACCAGTCAAGACGCGAGTCAGCACATGATTTATGCAAAATTGCTCTTTACCATTATTTTGTTTCTCCTTCTCACATTATGAATAAGAAATACTTCGAGCCCGAGGCTTGTTCTGTAATTTGTAGCTGCTGGTGTAACGGGTTGTTTGGCGTTTGGCCATAAGGGCATTTTAAATCTCGGTCCTATTGTCGCTCGTGCACTGGCAACAATCTGACCGAAGGTGCAATTCAAAAAGATGGGTTGTAACATTTTCGTATGTATGTATATATGTATTGCTAGGAATCGCACAATTGTACTTAAAGTAAATACATACTCTTGGTTGTAAGCTCGGAGTAATCTATCGGCGATTTTTCTTTCATTTAGAGAAGTTAAAGCTCGAAACTTATTAATCGGATCGAACCCACCATCGTTTGTTGTGCATTCATTCAGATTGTTTGATGATTTCTCAAACTTTTTCTGGTGAAGTTTTTAAATGAGATTTAGTTTATGAGCAAACCGATTCCGAGAGGTATCTAGAAATGGTTTGCTCTTAAATCATACAGTCATTTCAACAGCTAAGAAAAGCATCTCGCTGAAATTGCCCCGACTGATTACATTAGATTCTTTGTTTAAGGGAAAAACTTAAACTTCATTACTCAAATATGTACCAGATAAGGCTATAAAAATATCAAGTAACCCATGTGATTGGATGATAAAAAGAAATATATTCTTGAAGGCTTCTATACTTTAAATTCTGTTGTCCCCTTGAGTTCTATTGCTGGATCTATGCATTTTGCGCGAGCTTAGCTTGTGTTAGTCAATAATTAGCTCCTGATGTGATCCTTCTCTCGGTCCTGTGGCAGTCTTAGTAGAACGCAGGAGATTCACAAAGCTACTTTCTCTAAGCAAGTTTCATCTTGTAGCAGTCCCAAGAGCTCTTACTGTACGTGTCTAGTAAACATACATGCCGTATGGCTCAAACGTGTCTGAGGAGGAGAACTCCAGCTGTTGCCAGACTGGGGTAGAGACCTCTTGGTGGTCATACTTTCGGCGAAAGAGGAGAAACAGTTGAAGTTAACAATAGTAGCCTCAAAAAATTTATGACATATTTGAAGCACTTTGGTGATTTGTGTCAGTCCTTAAGGACAATACTTGGGAGTTTTGTGTATGATCACGGACTGTCGGGACTCAGTAGTGAGATCTTTAATATGTTTTATCACACGAATGAGCTTTTAACCAAACTTTATGTTATTAATGCCACTGGTATCCCCATGATATCGTCCAAACAATAACTTATACCGGTGTGCAAATCGAGAGCTTAACATTACTACGATTTAATTCTCATCACATTGAATTATGTCTTTCATTTGCATGATTAGCTATTTCAATTTTATTGAAAAGCAATATTATAGAAAAATTGATATATGAGTATGTAGATCGTTGATATTTAATCCACTTAATCTTTATAATCCTCTCAAAGCTTTAAAAAAGCATTCGACCTCAGCATATTACCTCAGGATTTATAAAATTTTGAAATCACTTTAAAGATTAAAGATTTTTTCTATTTGAATTGAATTTATTTCCACTACCTCACTAATCCTAAGAAAGCCATTTAAAACTAAGTATACTCGTATGTATGAGCTTTGACATAATTTAGCAGAGCTTTTAACTGTACAGAGTAAGAAAATTTGCAAATTTAATTAAGCGCAGCTACTTTCTCCTTTTCGGCACAGAAAGGAAAAATTATGTGTAACTACTTTTCTTTTTTCAAGTTAATAAGAAGCCAGGGTAGGTTCAAGTCTACGCACACTCATATTTACTTATGCAGGGAATAGTTTTAAGTAAGTATTATCCATTGAGTAATACCTGGCAAAACGTAAGCTCCACACACGCACGCCCCCGCTTAGTCGCTTTATCTTCCACGCACGTGGTAAATATTCATAGTACGTACATATGTACGAGAGCTGTCCAAATAGTGCTTCATCTACAAAATAAAAATTACATAGTCTACTATAAGCTTGGACAACTTAACTCAGTGATTACTCCACTTCTTTAACCTGTCTGCAGGTCAAACGAGGTAAAATCTAGAGAATACAGTGAATGAAGCAGCGATTCCTACTTTCACTAATTTAACAGTGGCAATGTTGCAATGCGTTGAAGCTATCGGTGTGTTGTTCTAGTGGAATAACACTTTACTCTTTGCAAATGGCGCTGCATTGTCTGTAATCAGTCATAAAGAGATGGCTCCGAGGACTCTGTGATTCGTCATTTCACTTTTCGAAGCACATCTTGGGAGTCCCGGCAAGAAGTGGTTATCGCGTTTTCCAGAGTAGTTTAGCCGGCTAAAATCCATCCACACTTTCTGTTGTTCCTCTTTGTCTTTGTACCATCTCGTCGATGCGCTTAAAGAGTGTCAAGATCAGCTAATTTTTAATTGGCGGTGTGTTAATCCGGGCCCCTTATGTTGGACTACTACGTTGAATGACTTCTTTTCCATTTTCCTTAAATCCATGGACGCGCTAACTTATTTGCACCAAATCTCCGTTAAACAAGTACTTATTAGACCGCCCTCGTATATGCTTGTGAATGAGCATCACTACATCATATCCCACATTTTCGTCTCTTCTGATTCCTCTTTTTATGGCGTACGCTTCTGTTGTCGCTTATTTGCGGCTCTGCGTTGCTGCCACACATTGACAGCACATTGTCCTCGTACACGTTGCCACGTTTGCACATTGCCACGGCACGTTGCCATGCAACTTGCGTGCCGATCCTTCATTTATTGCAATGCGACTACACCCGACATGCCGCCACCCGCTCACTCGGCTTCAACTACTTTCAGTAGCTATGCTCTCGCTGCAACAATTGCAGCTACGATTTTTTCAACGTGCATCGCTGCCGGCGGATATGCTCGGCTATCGCAACGACAATTGCATTAACACACATTTTCTGCTGCCTCTGCTTTTGCCTCTGTCATCAGCTCCAGCTTGTGCTGCCACTTCTACTTTTACTACTAGATATACTTCAACCTCCGCACAGCGCTTCTTCGGTGTGCCCGCTGCCACCTACCCTTAGTTGTAAAAATACTTTAGTTGGTAGTTAGCACGATAACTGGAATATTTTCTTTCATAGTCTTCGAAAAAAAAAAAACAACACGAGAGACTACATGAAAAGAGGATATAAAAAAAGAAGAACGTGCAAAAAAGAGTATCTCAAGCGCCAAGCCAAGGCAGAGCTTGTGGAAATTAAGTCAAACCAAGCCGAGCACTCGTATCCTTCGTATCCTTGAATCTGTGGAAACGTACACTCGGAAGTTTGTGCATGTAATTAGTGCTTTAATTGTGACAGGCATTTTGTACAGAAAAAAAAAAATAAAATAAAATCCTAGTGAAATGAAAATGATAAAGAAAACTTGAAACAAAAATAAAAGTGGAAGCTTCATTGCGACGCTACCAGAATTTAATTGTGTAATAATTGTACAAAGCAGTAGATTTTCTGCAAGGATATTTCTTAGCCGTCGCAAGGAAACCATAAAACAAGCTTAAGATTGTTGTTATTTAATGACGTTTGCATGCATGTGGCCTCCCACCGGAATTAGGCGTATGTAAGCTGTGAAAACTACTGCTATATTCATGACTTATTTAGTTAATAATTTAAGCGAAGTGAAATTAATTTAATTTTTCGCAAATAACTTCATAGATTTAATTATTCTTAGGTACTAGATCATCCATCTCCTCTCTTTGTCCGATACCACCAGTTTTGATTGCTTTAAATGCTTGCTGAGTTGTTTCTCTTTTGCAGTTTTAAAGTGCAGAGTCTTGATTCATATACTCGTACTTGTAGTACTTACAGTTTCAAAGGACAGATACTTGAGTCATATATTTTGGTTATACATAAAAGCTATTGGCATTTACCTATCTTCTATTACAACAGTTTTCGAATAGGTGAGCCTTTAATTAATCTACTGCATCTTGATTTGTTTTCATTCCGTATTTATGATTAATAGGAGTGGACGTATGTACTATGATCCTTGATCTATTGAACCCTTTTCCCACTCATATCACGTCATCCAGTCGCCTCGTCTTAAACAAGCCTAACAACACGTTTCGTTTCGGGTATGGGATACCTCTACTTCTTTTGAAGGAACGACATTCGGATAACTGTGCTTCTTTCGCAATCGCTGTATATGGAGCAAAAGTATACAGGCGAAGTATGAGGTGTCTACACTGTTTGATTGGAGAACTAACAGTTTTCCGTCAACCAAATGCCTCCCAGGAGTTTACGATATCTCATTCTGTAGTGACCAGTGTACAATGCTACATATTATATATAGTGATAAATTTAGCGCCTCTGGAACATCCTCTATGCCTATGATGTTGCACATATAAAGCTTTTCGAATTGATGAACTTCTGCAGTGTGGTTCAGAGAGAACATGATAATAATAGGCGTTTTTAGTTCCGGTGGTTTCACTATTCAAAATTAGCTGAAAGACTAATGGCTAAAGGAGTTGACTTTAATAAGTCATCCAGATCTACAGGCGAGTCAAATCCTAACTAATATATTTTGGTGGGGTTATTTGAAAAATCTCGGGACTATTGATGAGCTCTTAGCATCCCATTGATGCCAAACCATTGTAACACTGCCCGGAAGCCCGAAAAAGGAAAATTCTCTCAAATTATCCGTTCTTTGAAAGTACCTCTCTGTAAGTTTCATTCAATCTTTATACATATTTAGGGGATTCGAAACTTTTAATAACTCATTGTAAAGTGATAAAAGCATTTTCACACTTGTTTTTTTATCACTTTGACGGCTTCGGCTCACTTTTGCTACGTTATTCGGCTGACTGATCATCTGTTTTTAGAGTCGTAAGCATAGATCCCAGAGTCATCGCTGGTAATAAAACGTTTCATGGAATGCTGATAGTTGGAAAGCTTTGTTTCATAGACGGTAATAACGACGCCATTTTTCGAAAAAGTTGAGTGATTTTGGAACGAAAACGTGCTTTACTTTTCTTAGGCCCAAATGATCTTTCAAGGTGATTTTCTCTGATCTTTCCGATATTCCAATGATGCCCGTAAGATCTCCGACTGTTAGTCGTCGATTTTCTAGCACCAATTCATCAGCAGTTGACGTTTGATGACCTGAACGTGCTTCATGGTCAACGCGTTACCGACTCTCTTGGAATAATTTATATGCATCAAAAACACTTCTTCGAGTTATCACCAAAGACCTTTTCCAAATGAACGTTTCTCGGCACCCAAAATTTATTGGAACTTCTTTTTTGAATAATTTCACTCATCGTAAAAATCGCCCGGCGGCCAAACCATTCTAGAAAAGAAATAGTTGCTCGAACAAGTTTTTGCGGAAATTTAAATTAAAAGTTTTGCTCACCAAGCCAAGCGGAAATAAGACATTCTGCAATATGCCTTTCTTTCCCTTTAGGTAGAAATTTAATGAAGACGGTTAACCTCAAAGGCCTCGTAGGGTGGAATGCTAACTTCTCCTTTGAGGACGCCTTTTTTCTACATGTATGAGACGATATATCTTTCAAAACGTGTAATTCTCACTGAAAATAACTTCTAAAGATGAAAGTAAAGCCAAGCATCTTCTTGGTTCTTGGTTCTGCATGGTTGGAATTTTAGTGATCACAACCAATGGCCAAGCACGAAACCAACTTAAGAAGTCATGGTTGTTAGAAGAGATAGACGAAACCAGTCCATTAATATCCCAAATCTTTTCCTATCTTAGAATAGACAGAAGATATATTGGAAGTGAAAATTTTGATTTTTCTTCCTGCGGTTCCTCAAATTTCTCTTACTCACATATATGTTATGTTCTCTTATTTACTTATATTTGATATGATAAAATTGAAATATTGCATTTATCAACAAAAATATGCCGGCACTTGCAGCAACTATAGAATTAAGCAATTTAGATTCCCTTTAGGTACAATTGTCCATTATGACCTTGTTTCTTTTTACTAAAGTCAATTGAGTTAAACTTTTAAGAAAAGCACAAAGATTCTCAAATAGACTTTAAATGCATTGACGTTGGAAGTGTCACCAAAATACCAACGAAAAGTAAGATTTGAAAATAAATGAAATTCAACTGGCATAATCAAGTGTGAAACTCCTATTGTTTTCGGACTGCGCATACCTCGAAGAGCTATTCGGACGACTTTTGTCTGCAAATAACTTGCACTTTTCACTACTTACTGCAGAAGACAGCATTCCATGACGTACTCCTCCTACTCATCTCACTTATCTTATTATACGTGTGTATATGTGTGTGTGGTGTGTACATAACCGGCAGCATTTCTTTTGTGCCTTTAACAATGGACGGAAATCTACTGATAATGCATCGCATATTTAGCACAGATTCCAGCTTGCCATTCTTTGTATTGTCCACATAAATGACCCCGATTCCGCAATAAGAACGCATACAACTGCATGTGTGGGAATGCTGTACTAGTAGATGTGGGTGTGTATGTGTAACTATGTACGGATTGTGGGAGGCTACGAGATAGCACACTGAGCAACTACAAAGGAACTGCATTCTGCTTTAATTGTGTCACATGTGATTGTAGTTGTGTGTGTGTGTGTGTGTGACTACAAATAAACCAGCGCATAGATTTGTCTCTGCTTGTGTTCGTAGTCACAACTGTTTGATGCAGTTATGCTGGCGACTATTCGCTCTATTAGCTTTGTTGCTGCGGCGTGTCATCGTGTTTTTGTTTTTGTTATTTCTCTATTTTTTTTTTTGTGATATCCTCGTAAATATCTGTGCAGCTGCATCGAAGTATTTGTATGAAATTGTATACAAACCGATGGCTTCTGATGTCCATTCCAATGCAATTCCAACAATTGCATTTGCCAATTGATGCAAGCAACCAGCCATTGGCCAGCTGTCCATTGTGTAAGTAGCAAATCTAGAATTGCACTTAGCTCCAAGCGCAGCTCACCAACTACAAAGAGAACGGTGTAAAAGAGTAAATCGCTACACATACATACATATATACATATATAAGTAGTTTGTAAAAGTATATGTGAAAGTGGGGATGTAGAGTAAAGTGAAAGCGTTGCGCTTGCATGTGAGGCACAAACACAGCTAATGCAGCGGCACACTTGTCTAATGTAATTGAGGAACGCCATTATGGCAGAAAATGGCAAAGGACATGTGAATGTCCTTGATATGCTGGACAGGAATACACGCATGCATCTATTTATATATACATGTGCATTTGAACACAAGCGTATGCACATTTATAGATTTTAAAATGTATTGAGGTATACAGCAAAGCTTCCACAAAGGTATGTGAGTACAGTGAGAAGTGTTTGTATACTCGTAAAGGTTGCATGTGTTTAGTTTAACCCAACAAACATAAAAACAAGAATAAACGTTTACTTCGGTTGCATCAAGTTATAATACCTTTACAAATACAATAGGTTCTGGAAAGAAAGAAAAGACTTTCAAAAACTTGAATTTGATCGTTTGTATGACAACTATATGCTATTTCAGTCCGATGTGATAAATGGATTCGGAGATTATAGCGGCACATTGAGCAGTTTCTTGGGAGAGAGAAAACTGTGGGAATACTTTAAGCGGTTACATGGGTTTTCTCGGGTAAAAAACAGCCTTTTTTCTCATATAAAAAATAAAATATTTTATTGGAATTTTTTTATTGTTACAAACATACACTAATAACAAAGAAATTCTGATATTTTTGGAAAATAATATTTTAAACTTGGCCATTGCGACAATGTTTCCAGTGACCTCCCGGAAAATCTAAAGTGAAAAATATTTAGTAGGTGTTTTAGTTAAAACCTTAACTCAACAAACTGAAAATTGAATTTTTGTAATTGAAAAAAAAAAAAATCCTTCGTCCAAGTCTTTAAGAGTTGTATCACAAAAATATGCAGTTCTCGAGAAATCTAGCCAACCGACTTTAAAAACACAGTTTCGAGAAAAAACGTGTTTAAAGACGGCGTACTTAACCTATAAGTGGTAGAAACCATTGTCATTTTACCTTTTTGATTATATCACTTTATGTGCTTTATGCCTATTGCTTGTTCGATTCACTTCTCTCTGAGATTTGGTGAATCGAGTGTAGTTTTTATTATAAACATATCAAAAATGCATAAATACGACTTTGTTAGTTTGCTTTCTACTCTGCCTCCAGTGGGTTATGCTACTTCAAATATTTCAAACGAGTTATTTGTTTGATTCGCTATTTGTAGAATATGAAAGACACACTATGTATACTTAAGAAAACCTACAAGAAATATTTGCTATGTTCTCATGCTTTGTTCATCTGCTTTATTCTCTTTGGTATTTGTTTGAACTTAAAGTTCGATTCATTCGTCTTGAGATGTCTGTTTGAAATTGGGCAATCAGATGTCTGAACTTTAGTACATGCTCTGATTAGAATTATGTATGCACCACGCTCAGGTGTGAGCTCAATGCTAGTCTTATACCAAACTTTTTCTACACAGTGTTCTTTTTTCTAGAAACCCTGCGTTTTCGCATAACAAGAAATTTCACCACAAGTGGAAGAAGAAGAAGTAGAACACTAGTAGTTATTAAAAACTTACCTCTGATCCGTATCGGATAATAAGTACCAGTATATTCTCAGATATTGCTGATTAATGAGCAGTGTTCAGAAATCTCTGAAAATGTGCCATCGGTTTTTCAACATATGTACTCGTCTTATTAGTAATTTCGGCGATGTCAATTAAGTGCAATAAGATCTGAAGATCTAGACTACCATATACACAAGGAAGGAAAATATGCTGTATGCACGGACTCGCTCTCCTCAATAGACTCCATCTCCAATCCTATAACTAGTGAATATTACTCCCTCAAAATTAAAAATATCCTAACGGAATACTACCCTAAATTTCTCCTAATATGGATTCCAGGACATTCAGGCATCCAAGGAAATGAACTGGCCGACCACGTTGCCAAATCAGCTCCCTCCCGTCCCCTAACTTTTTACACAAAACTGGAAACTTAAGAGACATAAAGAAGCATATTAACACTACACTACAGACAGATTCACACAACACATTTCTTGAAACATCTACATGGTACCAATCTATCAACAGCAATCATACAAAATATACAAACATTTACCCAACATATCGACGATACCATTAGCCGGCTAGACTTAATAAAATTCGAACGTCCTACGTTTTTAGGGCACACAATATTACGCACAGTTACCACATCACAAATACTCCACAATTATACTGCCACTTTTGTAACCAAACCACAAACATTAATATATCCCATGTCCTAGTAGATTGTAACACTTTTCCAATCCAATAGAACCAAATTCTTTGGAGGCAACCAATCCTTTAACTTTCTTGTCCACCCCAAACACAGTTAATGTAAAGAAAATCGTAGCATATCTCAAATCCACCCTGCTGTACTATAAAAATTTAATTTATTTCTTTCCTTACATAAAATCTAATATAATTACGCGAGCTGAAGGTCTTTGCTACCATTGCTTCCTATCCTACTACTAGCCTATACTTTTAATTATAAGTTAGTCATGTATAATAATAATAATAATAAAGATCTGAAATTTTTTGTTGTTTGAGATTTTTCGGTTAATTTTTGAAGCGTCATTTATTTATATTTATGTACCCCTTTCGAAAAGATTTCGCTTAAAAATAGAACATCTCAAGTGAAATAGAATTAGAAATTGTTCTGAAGGACTACTAACATAGAATCAATATAATACTATATCATACAGCTACTCCAAAGTCAACTTATGCAGACGTAGAGGCCATTCAAAAGGCTTGCACCGGCATCGTAGATGGTCGTAATCGGACCACAGCCACGTCTACAAAACGCCATTAACCAAAAACCTTTAAAGGATCATAATTAAGGACTACATTAAGATATAAAATTTTTATTTGGCACTGGGAATTGCAGTATCAACAAGCATCTGTGGGCAAAAAAGTTTGATTAAGCGGGAGTGGCCACGCCGCTAATAAGTTTAATGTACATATCTTCAAAACCGATAAAGCTATATTATCCATGTTTACCCCGCACAACTATTATAGAAACTCCCAACGGCAGTGTGAAAATGGAAGATAGTCCCGCACACTTCCCATATAAGGGTTCTGTTTAAAACTACTAAAAGCGCAATAAATCAATAACTAAATACGCCAGAGATTTTACATTTTGTCACCGAGATGGAACGAAGAGGCTTTATTGAAGCCAGTGTACAAATTGGGCGTGGCACAGCCCACTTTTTGATGAAAACCCATATCTCAGGACGCGACCGCCCGATCTTGAGAAAATTTCGTACTTGGTTTTTTCCTAACATTGCTATGTTACAGTACAAATATGGCTGAAATAAGATAACAGGCACACCTACATAGCATATAGCACAATTTTAGTTTCCAACAGATTCTTTTACTTTCCATAACACAAATCAAGAAGCAATTAATATTACGGGATAAAACTTTGCTCGAATAATGCCTTTAGTGTAAGCAGAATTATGACCAAAAATACAAAATCGAACCGAAAATTTTTAAGCCGCTAGGTACTGAATATTTGGACACAGTGCTTATAGTTTACTTTTGATCGAACATATTGGTCGACGTGTTGTATATGATTGAAGTTTAGGGTTAATCATTTTCTGGTAATGGCATGTCAACATACTTACTTCCCTTAACCCCCATATACCTAAAATAAAGAATTCGTACATATGTGAGTCATCTCATTAAAAAAGAGAGAGCGTGTTTTGCTCATAACAGCGTATCTTTGTGCTTAAATAAAAAAAAAAAAAATTGAGCGAAAACTTAACTTAGCCCTCTTAGAACTAATATCAAGATTTTAAAATATCCGCCGGTCTTTACTCTATAAAATAAGTTTTTTAGTATGTGACATTTTAATAGTATGTGGTATTGGGAAAAATAGGAAACATTGGGTCGACACTGCCCAACTCCCATAAACTAAGGTGACTTAAGGTGATTTTCCTTTTTCTAAAAAATCGAATGAGTCTGTCAGTGTAATAGTTAAAAGTATATAGTATATGAATATATAAAATTGCTTAGATTTCGATCCTCTAGTTGACGTTTTTGAACTTAAAGTATTTCCCTGGCCTTGATTCCTGCAAGTTGCAAGGTTATAAAATGTTCGTTTGCACCCGAACTTAGCCCTTCCTCACTTGTTTGATATTAACTTCCTTTCAATATATTTTTGTTTTCAATCAAATAACAACTTATTCATGCACCAAAAGTCTCTGAATTCTTATAAAGCGAAGCAAATTAAGGATTTATATGTATCACAGTCGAATTAAACGAACTTTCAAATGTTATACAAGTAACTTATTCCAAGTATGTTACGTATACGCTCTGTAAAACAAAAAATGATCTGGAGTTGTCAACCGGTGATCAGTGCTTAACAGTTTTTCAAACATGGAGGAATTATTGCACCTCTAGTATAATTCGAATGGTTTATATAAGCTTATCTATCTTAAAAATTATACATTTTTATGATATTGCTACCATCATGATGCTAAGAAATAAATTTTAAGAGAGCTTCGAATACACCTACAAATCGTAAAAATGAGAAAAATTGAGTTGTGTATCAAAACTAAATTTTTTCTTTGTTGATATTGTTTCATACAAAGTACTTAATGTCGGTTAAGTGAAACTTTTGAGCTATCTTTTGGACTTCATATTAATTAGAATCTCTTTTGAAATGTATACTTTGTTTAAGGCATTCGAAAGCTGCTGAAAGATAAAAAGTTATTTGGAATAGATTTAGTGTTTTTGAGATATTTCTAAATACAAGTAATTGATTGGAAATAATTTTGCAACAAACCCTCGCGCTTGCTGGGTTGTCCTTGCATTTTAGTGTGTACATACATATGTATGTCTGTACTTGTGTGCTCTTATTTGTGTAGCACATTTTTAGCACACTTTGTTGGAAGCATTCCTTTAACTTGGCATATTATTGCAGGAGGACTGTCTGAAGTGCATTCCTTTGCTACCAACATAAAGGAGTTTATGCGCTGCAGCAATGACAAAAATGCTTTTGTGCACATGAGTATTCACCTACAAGCACACAAGTGTGCAAATAGAAGGAATTTTCCAATGTAGAAGGGGTCTGTCGTATGCTTACTTGTGTCGTTTTAATAAAAAAAAATATTTGAAAAAAAAGAAAAATATTGAAGCACAGAAAAAATGAGCTGAAATCAAAGTGCACTCTGCGTGTTTGCTTTCGTAGCGCCTGAAGAAAATATAATTTCAAAGCATACTCTACACATGCTCATTGCTATCTACCCACTCATATGCGCCATCTGCCATACTCGAACGGCAAACGAAAAATATTATTGCAATAGAGAAAGAATGCTTAAATAAATGTTGCGTATACGCCATGGCGGCGGATATGCGTGCCACTCAAATACAGCTGCGTGCGGTAACACTATACCCACATATTTCTGAGAAAGATGAAGGAGTGCAATATTAAAGTAGTAGCAGCAGCGCGAATGAAGTGTGGCGAAGAGCTGCTAAAAAAAAATTAAATAAAATTGTATGAAAACGTTCAGCAACTCTTTCAACATGCAGAAAATCGCTTCCAGCAGCTTTCACTCACACAATAATGGCTTATATGTATTCCTGTATGAGTTATTTCTTCTTTGCTTCACACACAGCATACATTTGGACAACAACAATAACCATAACTCACAAAGCATACAGCGGAAATTCCTTGAAAAGCTTAATGTGCCTAACTTCAAACGCATATTGGCTAAAGAAGTTTACAGCTGCGTGCGAGAGAGTTTCACATATCATATATACAGACTGACATATATACGCGCGCGTGAGTTTGAAGTTATGCGAGTTCTTTTCTTTTAATATTTGCCTCAAAGTTAGCGTGTGGAAAATTTGTTAATAATAATTTAACTTTTTAAATGTGTGCTGCTGAGTAAGTTAATTATGAAATGTGCATCAGAAAGGCATACCGGTTTGTGGCATTCTCAGGATTTAATATTGTTTCAAAAATAAACGTGTTTTATTTTTCTGAATCTATATTTTGAAAATTTTTGGCAGCTGCACACTACCCACGTTTTCCGAAGTTTTTTTTTAATTTAACTAATCCAACCATCACTGGCAATCCTCAGTAGGCTTATACTTTGATCTTGAGTCTTAAACCATTTGTAAGTGCCTGTTACATTCTAGGAAAATTTCTCTGAAATGACGTATTCATATATTTTAATTTTAATTTTATATATTTTTATAACGAATTTGAAACTGCATATATCACCGATATGGCCTTTAACGGAAACCCCAATACTGAACAAAAATATCATATCAGCTTGACACGGCTCACGCGTTGTCTGTCCAAACAAAGCTATTGAAATAGGTACTTCTCTTGGATCACCCGTTAAATTAAAAAAATTAAATTAAAAAATCATGGACTTTTCTCAGAATTATTCTTTTTAACTTCGGCTTTATTCTAAGGCAAAGGACAAACTATTGAAAAGAGAAGAAGTGTGGGAAGTGTGTCATTATTTCAAAAAGGCCTTGATTTATTTTTGTTTGAGCTATTTATATCTTTACTTAATTACTCAAAGTAATGCTCAGGTTTCCGTGACTTAAATTGCTTAAGCTCTTTATTTGAAGCAACAAATTTCCTGTAAATGCTTGCAGTGTGAGCGACGAAAGTTTTTCTTTTGAATTGTTATAATTTTTCTGCCTAACGGAATATTATTCCATCCAATATTAGTATTTTATTTTGGTTTTTAATACGTTCAGTTCGGGATATTAAAAACGGAAGAGGGAGAATTTTTTTACAATTAAAATTAAAGTTTGACAGTTACCAATATTGTTTCTATTTTTGTGAGGGTAGAATAAATGTTTTTCAATACTCGTGATGAGTATTACTGCGTTTCAATATAATAAAACAAATCCAAGCTTTCAATTTTTAAAGTAATCTAATTCATTAAGTTAGGTTAAATTAAGAGTTCGATCTTAACAGGGATCTCACTTGGACTACTTAGAATGCCAGTCAATTGTGGTAAACACATTGCCTATATAGTAGTTCGTAAGACTCTTACAAATCGATAAAAGCACTTTGTGTCTATCGCAAATTTATTGAGTAAGCTAATGTGAGTTTCGGCTGTATTTTTTGGTTCGCCGAAGGTAAGACTGCAGAGATGTCTCAATCTCAAGGGCTGAACAATAGGGAGAAAGAGCCTCCAGCTCACTCAGTTCCACACAACCTTGACAACTACCGTCCGACAAGTTTTAAGCCTTACCGCAATAATGCCGATTGAACTGCAATTACTAAAAGCCCCTATTATTGCGGCAAGATTAAATTTGCCAAGGGCAAGTGGTTCAGAAGATCTTCTGTGTTCCACTCTAGTTCCCAGTGGTTCGAGATTTCCTTCCGAAGACCTTCATAAAAACTGCGGAGTTAGTAGCCTATCCGCTTCTATTCCTCATATCAGATGGATCCATCTTCACTGCTGCGGTCCTACACGCCGATCTCTACTGAGCTGGCGAGTTTAGTGATTTCGCTAAACATCTCGCCCGATTCGTGGCTTCTTAGCGTGGCAGCATTTCCCATCCTTTGATGAAATGTGGATGCTTGTTTAACCTGTTGGTTCGGGCCGCTTAGCACATTTCTGGTTCACTCAAGTTTGATGTCATACTGCTCATGTTTCTGCTCTTTACTGCCAACCAACGGCCTGTCTTCAGCTTTGTAACCTCCGTCATATGCTCCTTAACGGATCCCTTAGCATATGCTGGGGACCTGTTCTCCATAAAATTAGTAGCAAATGTTGTACTTCAGCCCTATCCCTAGTGACGATAAGCCATGTTTCCCCGATTTTACCATCACTAATTAGGTCAGTTTCGGTCTTCCCTCATCCTTTTTATACCCTAAACAGGGTATATTAAATTTCCACGAAGTTTTTAAGACACCGACGGAAGCGTCGGAGATCCTATAAAATATAAAGGGTAATTTTTTAAGAGCTTGATAACTTTTTTTTTTAAAAAAACGCATAAAATTTGCAAAATCTCATCGGTTCTTTATTTGAAACGTTAGATTGGTTCATGACATTTACTTTTTGAAGATAATTTCATTTAAATGTTGACCGCGGCTGCGTCTTAGGTGGTCCATTCGGAAAGTCCAATTTTGGGCAACTTTTTCGAGCATTTCGGCCGGAATAGCCCGAATTTCTTCGGAAATGTTGTCTTCCAAAGCTGGAATAGTTGCTGGCTTATTTCTGTAGACTTTAGACTTGACGTAGCCCCACAAAAAATAGTCTAAAGGCGTTAAATCGCATGATCTTGGTGGCCAACTTACGGGTCCATTTCTTGAGATGAATTGTTGTCCGAAGTTTTCCCTCAAAATGGCCATAGAATCGCGAGCTGTGTGGCATGTAGCGCCATCTTGTTGAAACCACATGTCAACCAAGTTCAGTTCTTCCATTTTTGGCAACAAAAAGTTTGTTAGCATCGAACGATAGCGATCGCCATTCACCGTAACGTTGCGTCCAACAGCATCTTTGAAAAAATACGGTCCAATGATTCCACCAGCGTACAAACCACACCAAACAGTGCATTTTTCGGGATGCATGGGCAGTTCTTGAACGGCTTCTGGTTGCTCTTCACCCCAAATGCGGCAATTTTGCTTATTTACGTAGCCATTCAACCAGAAATGAGCCTCATCGCTGAACAAAATTTGTCGGACGTAAAGCGCGAAACACATTTCGAACCGAACACTGATTTTGGTAATAAAATTCAATGATTTGCAAGCGTTGCTCGTTAGTAAGTCTATTCATGATGAAATGTCAAAGCATACTGAGCATCTTTCTCTTTGACACCATGTCTGAAATCCCACGTGATCTGTCAAATACTAATGCATGAAAATCCTAACCTCAAAAAAATCACCCGTTATAAACGATCAGTAGGTTGAGCTGAGTCGATTTAGCCATGTCCGTCTGTCTGTCCCTCAGTTTTTCAGATATCGTTTTGAAATTTTGCAGACGCCATTTTCTCTTCAAGAAGCTGCTCATTTGTCCCAATTTCCGATATCGGACCACTATACCATATAGCTGCCATACAAACTGAACGATCGGAATCAAGTTCTTGCATGGAAAACTTTCACTTTGACAATGTATCTTCACAAAATTTGGCACAGGTTGTTTTCTAAGATAATAATGTAATACACGAAGAAAATGTTCAGGCTTACTATAGCATATAGCTGCCATACAAACTGAACTATCGGAATCTAGTGCTGGTATGGAAAACTTTTGCATTTGACAAGATATATTCACGAAACTTGGTATAGATTATTTTCTAAGGCAATAATGTAATCTTCGAAGAAATTGTTTAGATCGGTTAACGATAGCATATAGCTGCCATACAAACTGAATGATCGCAATCAAATGCTTGCATGGGAAACTTTCGCATTTAGCGGGGTATCTTCACGAAATTTGACATGGATTACTGCTTAAGGTAATAACATAATCTCCGGAAATTTTTTTCAGATCGGATTACTATAGCATATAGCTTCCATACAAACTGAACACGTAGTTACTAAAAGAAATGAAGGGTATATTAGCTTCGGTGCAGCCTAAGTTAAAGTTTTTTCTTGTTTAATGTTTTGTTGCCACTAGTATTCGTGTTTTAAGGCTTCCCACTCTCAGCCGCTATCCCGTTCCCGGAAAGGGAAGCTTATCTCAGTTATGAAGGCAAAACGAGGGTTGACGCACGACCTAATCAGGCAGTGCATTCAGAGACGTCCAGCGTAACGAAGAAATCATCCCAACTTGCACGTACCATACCAAGTTAATGATGACGGGAGACCTGCCAAGGTTTTAACGGGACGTTGGTAGCCTTGGTATTATAATCAGGCATTTCTGCAAGCAATGACATCTGCATACTCAGGTGACTCAATACCTCGACCACCAGATCAGGGTTCAAAGCGATCAGTCTTATAGTCCTAGGCAAGGTCCGTGTAAAGCAAAGGGTTAAAAGTCAACATGAGCCTAAAGGCAGTGTAATAGTGATGCAGGATGCGCCACGCGAACCTGCTTTATGTTCCAAAGTTCCACATGAATTCACTATCAAAATTGTTTTATTTTAAATTTCCGCTTTTCAAGTTTATAATATCGCCTACAGTACTAAATCTCTAATGCATACAAAATATAGTATGACCATATCATTGCTTATAATTAGATATTTTGCCGCATTTTGACACATTTTTACACGCTTTGCATTCTAGTCTGCGCACATACGTAGCTATATTTGTGCAAACACACTCACATATGTATTTGTTGTTGTTTTCTTAATTATGTTTTTAATTAAAATATTTGCGCACTTTGCATTTTTTTTGTCAGAATACACGCTCTTTGCATATACACCGTCTGTCACACGAAATAACAAACACACAATTAAGAGAATTTTTTATTCATATTTCACACGCCTGTCATGCGCCTTGCCATTTTTTCGGAATTGCGTTCATAAATATTTTGCAACGAAAACTAATTTATATTCAAATATTGCGCCATAAAATTACTTTATTTTAAATATTCACTGGCGTGCGCATGAATGCCATTTCTTTCGGCTTGTGATTTCTGTGTTGGAGTTTTTTCTTAAATAACTAACGCAGTTGATGTTTTACCGTAAGCTTTTGAGTGAGTTTTCTGCATTTTGGGCCGAACTTTTGCTACGAATTAGGGCGCAGCTCTTTGATGTTGTTGAATTATAAAGACATTTCGTGGAAGTTGTTCTATTTCACTGAAAAAATGCTAGATATTTGATTAAAGTTATAAATACTGTTTGCCTTATGACAATCTGGTAAGCTTGGGTTTCGAACCCGTAATCTACGAAAAGCTGGTATCATACCTAGTTTGTTAACTTCACTATTTGCCGTGAAATAATTGTATTATAGTAGCATATATATGGATATGCTTTTTTGTACGTAAATTAAACAAATATTTGCTTGCCACTTGCGTCAATATTTAACCCGCCTCGAAATCAGTTCCGCGCCTAATTTTTATTTGTTACAAAATTTACGATCTTGTATAACTAAATTGTTATTAAGATTTTTTTTTCACTCACACACTACGAAAAAGTAAAAAAGTTATAGTGAAATGAGGAGAAAAACTTGCTACTGCCGCTTAACAAATTCATGATTACAAGCAGTTAATTACAGTATAATGGCTCACAGACACGTAATTCCCACCGTTAACCAGAGTATGAGCACAAAATTACATGTAGATATATACGTGCATGTGTGTGTCTCGAAAAGGTGTGTTTAGGTGAATTTGTATTTATGTCCTTTCGCTGTGTAGAAAATGAGCCGAAATGAAGCAGTAAAATGTGTAAAATATTTTCGTATGACACCCTCGTGCGACACTCAAGTGCCTTATTAGGTGTGTGCGAGCGTACGGTGAGCGCACGAAAGTGTAGGCCATCTGGGCTGCGGTAAATGAGCAACAGATTGAAATTCATAATCTCACACAATAGTTGACCTCAACAAGGTGTCACTCACATACGCGCCCCTCCAAAGTGCTTGGTAATACTTGATTGCTCTATTTACACGCTCGGCTACCGCTTTATTTACTTACGATTTCAGTTAATGACAGCAAGGGGTTAATTAAGCATACCTAAGGGTTGGGGTTAAGCGGTCAATGTGTAGCAAAATTGTATTTAATTAGGTAATTAGTTGATATACGAGTGTTAAATTAAGTTAACTTATTTTTTGTGGTTTGTATGTTGCGCAAGCGAACGTTACGGCTGTAACTGTATGCGTATGGCAAGTAAACTACATATGTAAGTAGTGTAGATATGTAGTACCAAGCAGTACGTGAAACAGTCTAAACACAAATAATGTGGTGCCTAAATTTATTAAATAATTTTCGCAAAAAAAAAGAAATAAATTCTTAGTGTTGGTAAAAAAATATTTTTTCTTCGCTTGGTACTCTGAAAAATAGGTTGTTAGAAACCTCTGAAAAGTTCACTTCAAGTATGAGCTCTTCTATTTTTTTTGTTATCAGATAGAAACACTCAAATATCGTTATCAACTCCTTGAAAAAATAGCTGAGGATTTTTTAGGAAAATGAGTGCTCTCTAAAAAAGACTCGTGCGCTTTTATCGTAAACCTAACCATTTAAAAGATATTAAGGTTGCTACAAAAACCAGGGTTCCTTAGAACAAAAAAAAAATACTAGGTCGTAAATGGAGGTAACCGAACCACTGCCACGCCCACAAAACGCCATAAATCGAAAATTCAGTACCATAACTTGGCATTAAATTAAGATATATTTATAACTGTACAGTTATTGAAAAAATGGGCATGGTACTGCCCTTCAATAAGTTTAATGTACATATCTCTTAAACCATTGAAGCTATAATAACCAAAACTAAATTGCTGAAACACTAAAAGAATTCCTACCGACAGTTTAAAAATGGATGAAAACGGATGACTCCCTATAAAACGTTACGGTTACTACTAAGAGCGCGTTGGTATAACAAGGATTTTTGGGAGCAAAAACTGGTCGAGGCTGGTTTTACTCATAACAGTTTCTTTGTGCCTAAAATAGATACAATTGAGCGAAAACTTGAACTAGCCCCCATATAACAATAATCAAGATTTTCGAATACTCGGCTTTGAATGAAACCGAGGCAACATTTTTTTAGTATGTGGCATGATAATAGCTAATAGATAAAACCGGGTCGATATTACTCCAACTCCCATATACTACGTATAATGATTTTCGTTTTTCTAACAAATCTTATGTCGAATTTGTTGGTTACTGCGTTGAGTTATATAAACTATATGTAAAATTGCTTAGATTCCGATCCTCTGGTTGACGTATTGCATCTTAAGGTATTTCCTACTTGAATTGTCTGCTTTTTATTATTGCTCGAGCACATTTGAAACTATTTTTGTATACCACTGTGCTTCCGCTGCAATCTTTCAGATGATTATCACTGATGATCATAGTTTTTATGTCAATAATTATTTAACAGTAGGGACTGGGAATGGTTCGGTGCTCCGCTGCATTTCACAACTGGTTCTGTAGACCTCATGTGTGCTCAGTAAGCTTTGATTAAATTTCAGCCCTGTACGACAGCGATATCTTTTTGATCTTCTTTGATCCTTTGTTCTTCAGTGGATCGAAAGAGGTCCTCTTAACTACTTGCTTCTTTGTCATTTCACTGCCTCTAACTGGTTTTAAAGCTGTTATTAAAGCTGTGAAACTAAGTATTATCGAGGACGCGAATTGTACAGAGAAAAGTGAATTTGAAATGTCTAACGGACATTCTATTTCTTTACAGCTTTCATTAAAGTAAAGTTGAAGCATTTGCGTATCATAAAGGACCGGCGTTTCTAGCTGTGCATTAGAATCAGTTCTGATTTTTCGAATTATTAGTTTGACTACTCAATCTAACCTAACTTAATAGTTTACATCTTGATTTTTTCCGAGGCAGTTGCAATCAATTTATATTAAATTCGTCAACTAAAGTTGTTTAATGGAAGATATGAGTGTAATCGGTGTGTGTTTTGCTATGTTAGGCTGGGGACTTATTAATTGACCTGTTAGCTGCCAGACAATCAGACCGATCAAAATCAAGTTCTTTTTGAAAAAAATGTTTATTTGACGAAATAAATTATTGTCCAAAGTAAAACTACAATCTCCGAACATATTGTTCAGGTCGGATCACTATAGCATATAGCTGCCATACAAACCGACGAGAGGTAAATGAACTGAATGATGATGCGAAGTGCACTTGTGAAAGGTAATACAGCTTCGGTGAATCCAAAATTAATGTTTTTGTTGGTTTCATTAAAGAACTGCACAAGTACTCCTCAAGTACGAAAGAAATTATACATATTAAATTGCCCAAATCGCTTAGTCGATTCGTGTGTTTGCTTGAGGTTTAGGAACACTATGTTAGAATTCCACAAGACCTTGGTAAATATTTGGTAAATGATTTACAGATGGACTTTTTAAGAAAAATAAAACGCGTTTAATATAAGTTTTAAGAATGATTTCGAAAAAGTGATCGCAGCGGCTAGATCGAATAAATTTCGGCCAATAAGCCTAATTTTCAACTAGGTTTTGCAGCAATTACGACAAGAATATTTCTTCCAAGGTGTCTATTGTCTCGGGATTATCTGCGTAGAGAAGCGACTTTACATAACTCCACAAAATAGTCCAGCCGAGTAAATAGCACGATCCTGGAAGCCACGCCACAGATCCACGACGCGAGATATTGCGCTCATCACAAGTTTCCTTCACTACTTTAATGCGGTATCCACATACGTGTGAAATAGTAGAGGAGTGGGAAATCGAATAAACAGGTGTAAATTAAGTATGTTGACAAAATCAAATAGGCAAGCGTTAAAGCTAATAGAAATCATCGTTTTATCAAAACTAAATATTACATTTTTGCATTACTTACAACATCAACAGTGTTCAAACTATTATCTGACATTCAGCTTTTATGTAAGCCATCAATATTAATTTTCACGCTCATCAAATTCTGTCGTGGCTTGCACTCAAGTGACATTATTTACCACACCCAATAGCCGAAATGAAAAAATCAATACCCTCAGCTAAGTGCCCGGGAGCGATCTTAACGACCGAACGCAAAGCAATAAGTAGCAGTGACATGCAGCCAACATGTAATAGCGAAGAATGCTGAAGAATCGACTTTGAAATTCTATAAATTCTTTATATGCGCACAGGTCAGATGAAACTTTGCACTTTCTATATTTGAAGACAACAAGTATGTGAACAAAAAGAACAAACTTACCATAAATACTATAGTTGATTAGAGTGTAAACATGTTTAAATGTAAATGGTAAAAATAATATATACCTTCTACATAAACGAAATATTTGTGTGAGCTTTCGTGTGAAAAAATAACTAAAACATGTGCCGAAAATACTTAGTGCTAAAAAGTTAGCTTACTCAGCGCTTGATACTAGCGGGTGGCAAAAGTGTCTGTCGAAAACTCCGCGTACTTTGACGAAATAAAGGACTACGGTACAAAGCTTACGCAATGACAGAGTTTGGCCAACTTTGGCAACTTTATGTCATAGTGAACAATAAAGAAAACGCAAAAGGGTTGCAAGAGCGATATTATACCTGTAAGAATGTCGCAATATTTAGAAGTTGCCAGAGAGGAATGTTGCTTTGTTTTGAATGTTGCTTGAATTAAAGTGACAATAAACTGGCTACTAAAAATTTTGAAAAAGTTAAGTTTAGTTGTAAAACCAATTTTGCACAACTTGTAGGTATTTAGGTGGAGAAGAAATTTGCTTATTTTGCAGGAGATCTCAATTCCTACGTTCGAAGGGTCGGAAGATCTTAAAATTATCATACAAGTATTTTTATGGATATAATTAAGCCTCAGTGTATATTAGGGTGTTTTTTTTTAACTATTAATTTTTTTCAGTCCCGTTACGAAATTTGCTTGGGAATACTCTAAAAAAATTCCCTGAAAATTTTAGCCCTTAATATTAACATTAAGAACTGGACCAAGGCCTGTAAAAATTTTCCATACGAAATGCTCTACAATCGTGAGTTTTTATCTTTAAATTCCTACAGATCAGAGATATTTTATGGCATCGCTTTAACTTTAGACGCATATTTCTCAGAATTGTTCACTCTACAAAAGTGCCAAGAGCAAAAAAGTCGTAACTCACACCGGTGAGGTAGTACGAGGCTCTAAACTCGATTTTTCCAAGAATTTCGAATTTTTTTGTATATATCTCATAAATGACAGGAGCTATAGAAAAAATTTGAATGACAAATTTGTAGGAAATTTCATTTGCTATAAAAAAGATTCGAGATCAAAATCGCTATCATTAATACTTCTCGAGATATGCAGCTTTTTTAATATGGCTTTATAGAATTTTTATAGATGGTATGTATTAAAAAATCTATGAAAATTGCATACAGCCTTACTTCTTAGAGATGCTTGACTGTGCATCGAAAATGAGTAATAGTCTCAGAGAAGAGATGGTAAGTCAAAAAAGTCTTCTGTTTACTGTTAACCCAAGAAAAGCTCCCTTAAGCAACAAAGAGAAGGGATTTTTTTATGAACACTTAAATTGATCTCCTCATTGTGGTTAGTACCATCTGTATATAAATATTCAATATTCAGTTTTAGAAACGCTACTTGCTATAATATATTCGTTTAGAGTTTGATCTGTATGCTTGTCAGCTATTTGTTTACGAAGCATGCCGATTTGTCTGGAAATTGAACAACGAGTTTGCTTGAAATTTTGCGTTTGCAATGAAATCACGGTTATGGTGTCTTTGAAAATAAGACAGAAGTGTTTTTGGGGAGTCTACTTTATTACAAACACAAATATTTGAGTAGCACAAAACATTCGCCATCGAAAACTTGCCTCTTACGAGTCCTGCACTCAACTCTGTTGATGGCAATAATATCGAAAAAGTTTGAGGAACACTGCTTGAAAATCGTTTTGTGGGCCTCAGAGAGATAAATAAAAGTCTTACATGCCTTGCGGATCGACCAACACACTTCGCTTAGTTTTTTGGATATGAAGCAAAAAATACGTCGACTAGAGATCGAAAAAATAAGTGGTCGACAACGGAATTGATCATTACATTCATCAAACGCATCATTGGTGACGAAACGTGGGTTTGTGATTATGAAGCCGAATTTTCAATAGCGAATGGTTAGACACAAATTAAGCGAAACCGAAAACCAAATTCTTTTAAGTGAGATCCCAGCTGATATACGAGGGCTGTCCGATAAATAACCGACCTCAACGTGAAGCTAGCGGCACATCTGAAAAAAAAAAAGTTTCTACTTCAAATTGTGCATATTATAATAGCTACTCGCCAAAATTTCAGAAATTTATATTGCGCAATTATCTGTTGACAGTCGTTTTTGTGAGTCTATTTCGGTGATTTCCCCAAAATGGAAAAAATTGAATATCGAGTTGTGATTAAATTTTTATTTTTGAAAGGCAATACGCCTTCACAAATCAAAGATGAGTTGGACTCTGTGTATGGTGACTCTGAACCATCGTTTACCACCGTAAAATTTTGGGCAGCTGAATTTAAACGTGGTCGCAGGAGCTTGGAAGATGATGAACGTCCTGGGCGTCCAAAAACTGTAACCACTAACGATAACATCGCTAAAGTTCATCAATTGGTACTAGACGACCGCCGGAAGTTAGGGAAATAGCTGAGATTATGAAGATGTCAAAAGAAACTGTTTGTCACATATTAAACCAAGATTTGGGCATGAGAAAGCTGTCCGCGCGTTGGGTGCCGCGTTTGCTTACGCTAGACCACAAACGTGCGCGCATGAACATTTCCAGCGCTCTGTTGGCTCAGTTTAGAGGCAATAAGACCGAGTTTTGGCGCCGATTGATAACTGTAGACGAAACTTGGATTCATCATTATACGCCCGAAACAAAAATCCAATCTAAACAGTGGATTGAAAAGGGGGAACCAGCCCCAAAAAAACCTAAAGCTGTGTATTCGGCTGGGAAAGTGATGGCGAGTGTTTTTTGGGACAGCCATGGAATTATTTTTATCGACTATCTTGTAAAAGGAAAAACTATAACAGGAGCATACTACGCATCATTATTGGATAAGCTAAAGGAAGAAATTTCGAAAAATCGGACACATTTGCAAACAAAGAAAGTCTTGTTCCACCAAAACAACGCACCATCTCACACCTCAACAGTCGCCTTGGCGAAAATCCACGAATTGCGGTTCGAACTGCTTGACCATCCACCTTATTCACCGGATCTAGCACCAAGCGACTTTTTTTTGTTTCCTCAACTTAAAACTGCGCTCGGCGGCCAGAGATTTTCGTCAAATGAGGAGGCAATCTCTTTCGTGAACTCGTATTTTGCAGACAACGACGCTAAGTACTATTTGGAAGGGTTGCAGAGATGGGAGCATCGCTGGGAGAAGTGTGTGGAGTTACAAGGAGACTATGTAGAAAAAAAAAAAAAATTTGAAAAAGTCGCCTGCATCATGGTTAGGTCGGTTATTTATCGGACAGCCCTCGTAGACTCAAGACAAGTGTAAGGAAGTATGTATTAAAAATTGTGATAAAAAAGTTCCCGGAAATTGTAAATAAAATGAAAAATATTTAGATATTTATCAGTATTTATTTTGTCGCTTTACTTCACGGAGCGGCAGTTTCAGTTTGGGGCACTAGTTCTTCGACGATTCCGGCTGTTTTCGAAGGATTTTTTCAAGCAAATGCCTTAATTCGGCAAAATACGAGAATATAAAGTTTTTTTATTGACACCAAACAGCGAATATCGAAAAACCTACTATATGTGCATCATCTTGATTTTTGAGTGGGTTTTTCTCTCCACTTCGACGGTTGTTTACTTCTTTGGATGTCAAACTCATAAACGCATGTCTCATTTCCAATTATGATGCACTCCATGAATGTAGGATCGGAATTCTCACGGTCAAGCATGTCCGAATACATCTGCTTACGGTATTAATTTTGAAAAAAAAAAAAAATTATCGGAACGAGTTGAGCAAAAATGCGTTTCAAACAAAAATATCTACCAAAATATCCATCAAAATGGACTCGTAGGATATGTTGAGTTCTTTTATTATCTCCCTAAAACTTGCCAGACGATTTTCAAGCACCATATCCTTCAGTTTTTAATATATTCTTTAGTTAAATAGGTAGAAGGTCGTCCACTAGGCATGCCTTCAACGATCTCTCGACCGTCTGTGAAGGCTCTGTACTACTCGTAGGCTTGTGTTTTTGATAAAACTGAATCTCAGTAAGCCTTTTCTCACGTTCGCAGTGATCGACCACACTAAATTTGGTTTGGTTGGTAAAGCAAATTTGGGACAAATTATTTGTTCGATATTTTTGTCCATTGTTAAAGTCGGAATGCACTACTGAGGTGTACCGACTTAAGCAGCTGCTGTAAATAAACTGGTTGGCAGACCGCGCTCTTATTTGGCATAGGACAGAAGGACAGTCCTACCAACTTAGAAAAAGTTTTTAAAATATCATTTACGCGGGGAATTTAGTTATAATTTCCGGCTACTCTTTTGTCCCAATATATATTATATTATTATGTATTACGTATTATATTTGTGCTGTGCTTAATTATCCAAAGAGATCTTGAATTCATGTCACAAATATTTATAAAATTTCTGGCGTTCGTGAATAATGGTTTCGATTTCAATTGATGCTGGTAATTGCCTACTTGAAAGTACAGTACCATGGACATCATCTCTCACAAGTTTTTATTATATTTACGAAACGTTTAGGAAAACTCGTACCCCAACCACACTTACTTCTCATAATATTCTACATTAAACCCCTTACAATCGTAGATATTTTACTATTATTTAATAAATAATGATCTTAAATTCGATTCAAGATTGCCAGCTTCGATTTTTTACTTTTCGTTTTATCCTCCGAAGGTTTTAATTATGCCTCCGTTCAATTATCGCCACTCGTTTTCTAGCTCTACACGCTTCGCTATTGAGCCTTAGTATTACTCGTACATATATTGTGGGTGTCGTAGATGAACATTCCGATCTACTACTGGCGGCGAACTTACCACTACAAACTTGGCGCTACAAAATTGTTGTATACAATGTTAATGATATTCTTCAAGACTACGGCGAATGCGAGTGAGTTTGTTGAAGACTGTCCGAACTTTCAGCTTAATCGCCTATGCAGTTGTTGGTGTTTGTCTGCATTTTCTTGTGTGCGTCTATTTTGCTGCATGTGTGTGGGAGTGTGGGTGCTTGTATGTGAGAATATGTATTACTTCTACTATTTATGAAATTTTCTCATTCAAGCGGCAAAAGTTTTAATATCTTCAAGTTTGTTGACGAAGCAGCGCTTCATGCCAGTTGCACGCCAGCTTCAATGGCCGTTGGCTTGGCGCTTAGCCCGGTGCGGAGCTGAAACATTTTGGCAATTTAAAGCTGTTGAAAATATTTGAATTTTATGTTGACTTTTATTGCATTATAATAGTTGATGATGGTAATGACGTTGGTGCCAAGCAGCTAAACTTCTTGAATAGTAGTTGATGGCGTAGTGTGGGTGGTGTGTGGAAGTGGGTGTGCGGGATAATTCGTTGCGCAAAGTTGTGTTGTGGCGGAACTCAGCTCGGCCAAGGTGTTGAGGCATTTGTTAATGAAGCGCCAAATGTGTTACTGCCACTAGTAAGCACTCACTATTTTTACATTTTGGTTGAATGTGGTGAGTGTTGCACTTGGCTGTTATTGGCAGCCGAGCTGATGATGCCACTAACGCACAAAGCTACAATATACATGGTAGTGTTGTTGTTGTTTTTTGCTCTTTGAGTAGTTAGTAAAATTTAAAGTGCTTTTAATATACTGCACTTGAAGTGTGCTTTTAGGCGCTGTGGCAGCAAGCGATTACATTAAGGCGCGTCGGAATTAAAAATTTACAGTGTCAAGTAAGCAAGCTTGTGGTAAACGAGCACAAGGGTAGAGTATGGAATCGTGTGCTCTCAACTTTATATGTGTGTGTTTGTTTTTGTAGACATGCTTTTGAGAGCACTTAGCCGGCTTATTTGCTAGACAGTATTTTTTAATGACTATAAAAATATATTTATGGCTTAGTGCACCATAAATTACCCGTTGGCGTTGCCACAAATTAGTATTGCCTACTTTTTGGAGCCAACTGGTAGCTGAGTAAGTCTTAAGTTGGACAAATTTGTGTGACAGCGCGGATTTTGGCTGCTAATTTTTCATATTTTATGGCAGGCTTACTGCCGTTTAATAGACTTTAATGTCTGACTCGGAGAAATTTGGATTAAATGCTGTGATTGAGACTCTTTGCCTTGTTGGCTTTATATTACTTCGTAAGATATCAGTCTCTTTTACTTTTTCTGAATAATGTACCATGTGTAACGTTAGTCCATGAGATAGGGTTTCAATCTTTACTGTCCGACGTTATTCAATGTTACAAATCACTTATTCATTTAACCCATTGAGAATAATATACATATATTTCATCAATTCCCACGGCAGTTGTGTCTAAGTAACCGGAACGAATACGGTTGTTTATCCTCAAGTAACTTCTGGAATGTTTTTAGTCGCAAAACCAACAACAGTATATATTTCGTTTGAAAATGAAAATACTAACAATTAACATTTGATATTGAAAATCAGTCCTGTTAAGAATTAATGGTAGGAGAATGAGAGAGAGTTTAGGTTGTACTGGCTGACTGTCACACTATACATAGATCTATTGATTCGTAGTAATGTCAGATGGATCAGTTTAATTCGAACTTAAGTATTCGTCATACAAGACGTCAACATCTTTTGCGAAGTTTAAGTGAGATGCGATATCTGATTTTGTCCCTTGGTCTCTTCTATTACGAGCCTCCTAGATATCTTTAACGAGTTCTAGGTAAGGCCACAAGAAGAAGAGGTGTTCTCGCATCTCTTTCAGGCCTACCTCCCTCTACTTTCTGCAAGAATCTTCATTACGGCATGAGATGCCAGTAAGTTGTGACCTGTCACTTGGCAAATAATCCTTCTGCAGTCTTTTACTATGCAAAAAGCATTAGTGATTTTCATCGATACCATTGCACATAATGTTGGCGATCCTTTATGTCCTTAAGGCATTCCAACTTAGCCAGAACCGTCTTCTAGTCCTTTGCGAATTTTCTTTATATATATTTTTTATCGATTTGTGTACATACTCCCTGTACGGGTGCGGTAGCCAGTCAGTCACTTTTGGTAATCTCGTCAGCTATTTCATATATAGGAATGCTCTTGTGGTCTGGAACCTAGAATATATGCATCGGCTTTCCAAGAATGACCATATTTACTGCCTGCCTGATTTGAAGCACATTCATTGACGTAATACGATTTGAGATAATTGCCGTTTGGTTATCGACATATATATTTATTTTCTTTTCTGCTTTGTTCACTATCTCAGCTTGGAAGACACTGTAGTTTTCCGGAAGCTTGAAGGATTACCTGAGGCCTAGCTCCGCACACTAAATTCGGATACCCAATTCCATGTAGTTCTTCGAAATTCGGACAGCAATTTCCTGCGCTATTCACTCTCTTTTGATGTTACTCAAATCATTTAGCGCAGACAGGTCTATTTTATCTATCAAATCCCTGCTAATCCAGCTATATCTAAAGGTTTTTTCAGAGCTTACCACTGCAGTGCTGATTGGTGGTAGGTTGAGTAACCTTTCTAATGCAATAAATAGTTGTAATTTCAGGCCTACCGGCAAGGTCCCAGTCTCTATGCAGATAAAAAATTTGGCTATGTTACGGTTGCACAGACTCGACTTTCATGAGAATAGACTTGACAGTCGACTTAGTTGGTTTGGAGAGATGATTTTTACCGCTGACCTTAGGCTTTCAAAACTTGTCTGCTAGTCTAAACGATATATTTTGATCCCAACAACCATAATGGAGTACGTTTGCTGAAAACTGCATAAAAATGGAAATTAGAAGATATATTCAGAGTCAAAGTGATTTTATATGCTTTAGAAAGTTATTTTTAAGCCCTGGGAACTTAATAGTTGTGCTAAAAAGTTCGTGGGTTAAAATAGAAAAAAAAAATTATAACAATTTTATATAATTAATGATGGCAGCCCTACTTTCTCATACTTTAAGATTCAAAAAAAAGACACTTCTCAACTCCCAAAAGAACCAAACGCTAATTTTAAAACAAAACTTTATTCTACTTTACTTATGTATATAATGATGCGTCTTCTCTTCGAAGGAGCTATAAAACACGCAAATTTACCACCACCAAGCCATTTTAATGAGTTTTTAATGTGTGCTCGCAGAAAATTTTATTGACTTATGATAAAGTTCAGCACATGCTTTGGAAAATATAATTACGTACGTAATTAAATTGGTACTTAAAAGACCATTTATCAAAACAAAACGAAACGAGTTCAACAAAATGAATTTATAGCCATGTTTTTTTCATATAAATACATATATATGTGTGTTTACAAACAACAACATTAAACAAACTCACCGACCAACCGCTCCAACTCGAAATATTCAACAAATTCACACTTCAACCGCGCGGAGCTCAACCAACTGAATGGTCAGTGAAGTAACCAACCAACATGCCAACTGACCAACTACCAACTAACTAACTACGTACACACTCACACATATACATTTGTCAAAACTAACGAAGGAACTATTTTAATAACCGGTGAGCTGCTGACCAAACAAACTAACGACCAATGATCACTCACCGAGTACACTTCTACTTCCTCTGTGCACTGTATTCGCATGCCTCTTTTTCAGCAAGCCGACTGGAATGGCGTTGATATTAAAAAACTTTCATTCGAAAAGTGTCCTCAATTGTCGGTGCACTCATGCTCAGAAGCCTAGCGTGGTTTACAGTTAACAATTGGCCGACTTGTTGGCCTCAAAATTGCCACAGCCGAGCAGGCGTAGACTTGCTACACTCTGTTGTGCGCTGTGCCCTTAGTTGGCTTGATTACAATTTTTCCAGACGAACTCCTGAACTGGTGGTCAAGTGGTTTGTACTTTTGTTTAAAAAAAGGCGATTTCCTGTCTCGTTGTTGTGCAACATTTTGTTTATTAAAATTGCAAAATGACTTAAAAATACATAAGGTTCGGTTGAAAAATGTAGAATTCGAAAGCTTCCTTTGTTTGTTTAATCCAGGTTTAGGCAGCAAATTTAGTGCTCCACTTTTGAAGATGAGAGTGTTCAAGCCATTCGAGAAATGTATATTTATGGATTTGTTGTTGAAGCGCGAGCTGAACTCTCACGACCACTGCAATAGACATGAAAGCAGCTGTCGGAATCATACTTGCAGTGATCAGAGCGTGAGCTAGAAATATACGTAGAATAAAATGAGAAACGAATATATCCCCAACCTCAGAAACTTGTAAACTAAGGCAGTAAAAAGTCTAACTGTGTGATGTAATACGATCTTAGTGGCCAATTGACCTACGAAAATACGTGAAATTATCTGTTCACCGAAGTGTTCGCTCTAAAAATCCATTGATTGATGTGTGTGAGAACTGACGCGTCTTGTTAAAACCAAATGTAGCAGAGATCACTAGCTTCAATTTAGGCATCAAATAGCCAACTATCATTGCACGTTCTCACCGGCATTATTTTTGAAGAAATATAGACCGATAATTCAACAGTCCCACAAACAACACCAAACCGTTGGCAGCTCTTGAATATTTTCAAGTTGCCTTTCGTCCCAAATGCGGCAAATTTGTTTGTTTACACACCTATTGAGCCAGAAATGGGCCACATCGCTGAACAAAATTTGGCTCAAAAACGTCGGATCTTCTTGGAACTTTTCAAGAGCCCATAGAACGAAGCGAAGTCGCTTGGGAAGGTCGAATGGCTTTAGTTCTTACACAAGCTGTATTTTGTATGCTTTCAATTTAAGATCTCGAGGTAATATGCGCCAAGTCGTTCCATACGTCAGTCCGAGTTACTGCGAATGGCGCGGTATATCGACTTTCCACGGTCTTCATGTACGAGTACACTCTCAGCCACGGCTGCTCTATTTTTTTCATTGCTTGCTGGACGTGATCTATTCGGTTGAATATTATTCAGTAATTAATTCTGGATTTCAAAATTGATGATGATGTTGCGAATAGTACGTTAAGTAGGCCGATTATGTTGACCATATGTTGAGCGAAGCGCGTGAACATACTGAAGATAGTGTGCGGTAAAAACTCCTCTACTCTAGATCGAAAGAATATCGCCGTCGCAAGGGAAATTGTCTTTGACGCCCGCTTAGCTCACGCCAGGTCAATTGGTTTAGTGCTAGAACCAAAGGTGCCAATGGAGATACAACTCTGTTCCATTCCGATGTGAGCTAGGAAAGAGTGGACTCTCTACCTAGCTTATCGGCTGTGACCAGGCACGCAAATGAGTCTGATGAAGGTGTTTTGATGCTATTTATCGTGAGAACAGACACTCCTTGACTATCTTTGAGCTCACGGTTAGCGAGTTCAGCGTTAATATTGCCACTCTGCTATTGGAGTGAATGCTCACCTCCCTGAAAGAAGCTGCATTCACGCCATTGCAGTTATAAGAAAGATAAGTATTATTTAAAGAGGTATTTTTAAACAAATAATTTTTAAGACTATAGAACTTAATTAACATCAATTAGGTACCAATTTTGTATCTACTACTGTCCGTACAGAACTCTGGGTATGAGACATAAACAACTGCGTTTGATGAATACCGTCCTGGTGGTTAGAATTTGTAATATTTTTTCAATATAGCTGCCGAACGTCGTCAATAACGTATCGAATGTTAGTCTCCAGCAGGCCATTTAACGAACCTCTTTTATCGCAGAAGTGTGCGAACAGCAGCGAGTTTTATAAATAAATTTCCACAATTTTTAAATGTTCTTTCCGTTGAAGTCTTCGCATAGTAAAAGGCCATAAAATTGAAACATAAATATTCTTATCCATAGTTGGTGTTAACCTCAAGATTACAGGTATTTTTTTAGTAATCTTAGAAAACCAATATACGATTTGTTTGACTATTTCTTTAATTGAGAAGATCAGAAGGTAAAACTTACCACTTAAGATCAATTCAGTGTTCACCTCAAATTGGCAGGTTTAAGTTTATCCTTGTAACTCACTCTTTGCCTAACCTGTTTTTGGCGAAAGGATGCTGTACAAAAAAATCATCCTCATTACAGCGGTCACAACATTCTTGTCTTTTGCCTATCGTAGATCCGACCACACAGTACTTTCGGTGGTAAGGTCTATAACAAACCTGATACGAAAGCTGTACATAAAGTCAATCATATCTACAGTAATTTATTATATATTGATCCATCTAATAAAATTGGGCTATATAAAAAAAATACATTTCAACGAACAAATCTTTAGTACCGGTCTCAAAATCCTAAGCTAATAAAAACATGCCAATTTTCCATACTACAAGGAGATCTACTCGTATATGTCGACTGATGCGTTAGAATCTGCTATCTTCATCGATTGCGCAGTGAGAATTTGATGACATTTCATCGATTGGAAGTGAAGTTATTGCGTTTTAAGTGTCAGTATGTTTGTGTTATCGGTGCGAAAATGAGCTTCGAACAAAGAGCCAACATTAAATTTTGTTTTAAAATTGGTAAAACTTTTACCGAAACGTTTCAATTGATGAAACAAGTTTATGGCGATGATTGCCTATCCCGTAGCAGAGTGCATGAGTGGTTTCAACGTTTTCAAAGTGGTCGTGAGGACATAAATGACGATCAACATGTGGGCCAATCAAAATCCGTGATCACCGGAAATTCCATCGAAACTGTGTTGAATTCATCAAAAATCAGTCGAAATCATCATTGAAATTCATGGAAATGGAATTAAATATCTCCAAAACATCGATTTATCGCATTTTGACCGAACATATGGGCTTACAAATTGAATTCGACGCTTGTGACCGATTATTTGACCAAAAATCACATTTTAACCATTAACCATTCCCCGTATTCACCTGATATGGCAGCGTACTTGCATTATTCCATGTCATAAGTTCCAGATAGAACAACTTTCAGCGAATTTTAGTTTTTGTTCGGCTTTGGCTAATTTTGGAGGATCGTTGAACAGTGTTCCAGTTTACAATCAGTTTAATTAATGTGGAGTTATCATCTGCGTTGTTTAGTTGATTCTCGTTTCGTCGTTTCTGCGAAAGATTCAGGTCTTTTGGTACGTGTTTAAGATTGGCACACTTTATACACAACACATTAATCAAAATGTGTTGACTCGATCCTTAAGAGACATTGAAATCCTCGGTTCTCTTTCTGATACCAATACGATTATTCCAAGGACTGTTTCTTCTTTCTTATTCATCTTTCGATATTATTGTCGATATCAAAAATATGGTTTGTGTCACTCAAATAATCATCATGAAGTAACTATAACTCCCAAAATACTTCCTTAATGATTTTGACCGTAGTCAAGATTCATTATGAAAGCACAGAACTTCAAGGAAGTTAAGTTTTTTTCCATAATGAAAATCGGCAGGTTAACTTTTCGCGTTGTGAACAAACAGCTGCCAAGCATATATGTACTAATTGACATACGAAGAACATTTCGCACGAACATAAAAAAAGCTTACACCGATCTGGGAAAGAAATGTATATAGTTAAATTTGAGTGTGGAGTTTATATGAATTAATCCGTGGCCAATTCGATAAGATGTTTTTCCGGCTGGTCTTTTTACAAATATCAGCTCAATATGTATATATCTCACATATGGTTCTTACAATGAAGAATAAAACATTCAATAAAGTAATATATATTTAATCATACTTTATTCAATGCTAAATTCGTATTCATAAACTGTTATTAAAGAAAGTGATGTTAGCGCTAAACTTCTGATGAATTCTTTATTTTGTGACGAATACTATTTCGATATTTGTTGGTGAAACTCAAAAAACCTAGCTTCACTTATCCATTTAAGCCACTGGAATTTTTTTTATGTAGTATAGAACATCCCAAGTATAGACAGTTTGTCGGACTGTAAGACGACATGCTCCCTTAACCATTTATTCGCGAGGTTCTTTAGCTTATATAATAATACTTTCATATTGATTACACGGCGGAATATGTAGATCTCTCACTCTATTCCTTAGCTTATACTTGGGAAACTGGCTGTTACTTCAAAGAATATATTCGATCTTCCTGCTGGTTGTGAACAATGAGGAAGGAGACATACTTTTATATACGAGTATGTGATCTATATATTAAAATGAATAAATGACAGCTGATATAAATGAATAACGAAAACATATAGATATACGTATCCCATTTCAATTTTTTTTTGTTTTTAATTATTTAATGAATAAAGAATAAAAAAAGTGCCTCAACTGCTGGCATGATTCCGGCCGAAAGAGAAGGTGAAACAAATAAAATTTTAAAAGTTTATTAAACTTAAAGATATTTCTTATTCAATGAAATACGATCTTTGAAAAATATCAAAAATTAGCAAAATTGCGTCACACTTTAGAACGCTGCCATCCGAAAACTATTCAAGATACGATCTTCTCGATTTCACAGGATATTTACGGAAATATGTATATTCTATCGAAATAAAGTATGCCACTTATTTATGTTCTATAAAATACTCACATGTTGGGCGCTCGTTTTTAATTATATGTCAGTGTTATTCTTTTAATAATATAAAACATTATTCAAATGGTTTTAAAAGTTGGTGCTGACTACCTTTGGTTTATTGCAAAACTAGGTCCATTCCGGTGTTGTAAATCAGCTCAACTATCGAGGAGATTTATACGTGATATGCAGTTAATCCTCATATGATCTCTCTAGTGCTTTAACCAACTCGAAAGTATAGTTAAGTCTCCTTGGAAATCCATCTTCTGTACATATCTGTACCATTACATCAGAACTCAATATGTTTTTCACTTTCCTTACTCTCTGTGTTTGGCTCTTTCTTTGTGATAATAACTTATCATTTTCCACATATAAATGAGTAGAGCATTGCATTATTTATAACGTAAAAATCACGCACCATATTGCGCACTAACGACAGCACTCAGCAAATTTCAATTTGAAAAATAATCACATAACGTAGAAGGCATTTCACCAATTTATTAGCTTTTCTTATTTATGAAAGCAAAAATCATTACTTTCGCAAACAAAGTTAATCAAATATTACATTACTCAGCCATAACAAAAGAGTCGAAAAGCAGCAGCAGGTGAGTAAACAAAGTAAATACAAGTAGTGCCTCATTAGTGTCGTAATAAGGCGAGTGTAAACACATTCCAAGACGCAAATGGAAAAAGTACTTCAGTGTGAGTGGCACGAACAGCACACACACGCTTATATATTTATACACTCTAAATAGTATGTAGGCATATGAAGGCCTACCCACTCAGACTACTGGTGCTGCCGTCAGCTGTTGGCTGCCTGCCATCGGCTAATGATTGTTGTTGCTGTGCCGTACAAAATTTTTGTAGGTGTAAATATAATGACAGGTTGTTGAAAGTATTTTTGATTCCGAAGTGGTTTGAAGCTGAAGATGGCGCGCCCCAAATCAAAATATTGAGTTAAAATATTCAACGTATTTGCTTTAACGCCCGAAAAATTACGCATTGCCGCAACAAAAACAAAAACAAAAAATTGTGATAATATATATGCCGAAACGGCAAATAAATGAGCCAGAGCCACACGAAAGAAAACAAGCAACAACAACAACCAACAACAAACAAAAAATATTAATAATATGCGTGAATAACAACGCCGACGGCGAAAACAAAGTTATAGAGCGCGACAAGAACTCATCTATCAGCTGCGCTTGCCTACTCGACTCGAGCCACGGACGCCGTTCAACCTGAAGAAATTGTGCAATTGGGATGGAGCATGGGAAGAGTGATGTTAGTATTTACTTCGCACAAAGGTATAGCTTGAAAGTAATAAGAAAGTGCCAGACTTGCGGATGGTTGTGTTGGTGGCGCGATAACCGCAACAGCTTTTGGCTGAAATTTGTTTGATGGCGGCCCTTTTGAAATGTACACTCGCCTTCTGTTTGCAGTATTGCTGTGTAAATATTTATACATAAACTAATGTATAAATTTACCGCTATAAAAATGTGTTGTTGTTGTTGCTGTTGCTTTGGCTTGCTGTTAATGAATTACTTGCTTTTGCTCATTTATTTTCACACGTCGACAAGAAAAGTGAAGACACAAAGGAATGCGCCTAATGTTAGGCTACATTTATAGCAGCTCCGCCCGGCATTGCGGTTGTCGAACCGCTTGTCAGTCAGCGAGCAGCGGTAGCAATTGTCTGCCCACCCACTTGCATGTGTACATACACACTTACATTTTATATCTACATTGTTGGGTCTAACCCAGCAGCACCTTCCTAAACAAATAAAGGAATACATAAGAAATATGTGGGGATGAAAGGTGCTATGTACGGGTACACTAATACATAAAATAGCACATGGAAAACAATTTGGAAGATTTTTCCCTTCCGGCTGTTTTGAGCTTGTAATTCTCAATCGCTTCTTTACGCATCGCTGATTTCGCTGCTTGCATTTGCTATACTCATCAGCATTAAGTTGTAGAGTGCCTCAAAAAATCATGATTTGTAGTTGTAGTAGGTCTTGAATATAAATGCTTTAATTTTAGAATCAAATTTTATTGTAATTATTGCTTTGAGCTCAAATTATAAGCTTCTGCATTAGTTTACCTTGAAATTTTTGTTAAATTTCTTAAAAAGAGTTTGTGTTACTTGTGTAGGAGAAACTAAATTGAAGCTGCAATGAAGTGAGTGCAACAAGTGACAAATAAAAAATAAAGCACATGAAACTCAATTCATTGTATATTCCCCTTTTTTCGGTGAAATTGATGAAAATCTTCTATCAAGAATTTTTTGTTCAAGCATAAATCTGCCACTACTGCTGCAATTTCACGTTCGATATTCATACGAAGTTCCTCAGTTGTCGCTGGCTTGTTGGCATAGACCATAGACTTGAAGTAGATCCACGGGAAATAGTCTAGCGGCGTCAAATAAGACATGACTCTGGTAGTGGTCATCTTGTACTCAAGCCTACCGATTATTAATAGATATTTAATAAGTAATATAGAGGCGATGTACCTTTGAACACAAAAATACATTTTTTTAATTGAAAAATTTATTTAGCTTAGTAAAAATTATCCGTTTACAGTCAAATACCCACCGATGTCTTCGATAACTTGTTGCCATTTTGATGATATTTTCATAATTACACTCTCATACAACCCTCGTTCCACGTTGCGTCCTTCAGATGTTCCAACTGATGATATAGGACAGAAGAGTAGCAGCTTATATTAGGTGAAATCTTGCCGATCTCAGCAAGAACACAGCAAAACTTTCCGGTCCGACACACCCGACTAGGCCATCGTTTGCACTTACTCACCGCTATTCCACCACGACTATTTTCAGCTGACCTTGTCATGAATTACTCACATCCGCTTCAGAAATTGCGATTTTGTTGCGATTCTGCAGCGATTCGCAAATGGAAAAAAATCGGAAAATTTACACACGACGCTTTGTGTATGTCCATCGAGCTATGTTTTGTATTCAGCGTTTCTCAAATTGTTCCTTCAAACAATCGAAACAGTTGTGACATGACGTCAGACTCGACGATTTTTTCGGCAATTAGCGCCAAAGGCTGTTGCATTTTCGGAAATTTCGGAATTGAAGAAACCAAAATTGCACATATGTATTTGAGACTTGCAGTATTATGATACATATTATCAAAGCGATTTATAAGACATATACTCCCCGAATTGCTGTTGAATTCTTAGTCCTTGGCCAGTTATACTTCCTTTCGTTTGGATTACGTGAAACCGTAGGAACAGCGTATTTCATTATTAGAATTTGACAATATTACGTTCAACACAGTGATCCCTTTCCACATATTATGGTGAAAATTATATGCTATACTGTTTCATAAATTGACCAACGTGTCACTAGATTAATTTAAACGATTTTACTAACCTGCCATAGCTTGGGATAGTGGCGAGCAAAACCAAAACCAGTAACAACGTTCTAGGCGGTATTAATATGGTCTTAGATGATTACCTCTTGCATCTGTATGTGTTCGTATATGTCTAATACTCATATCTAGGTATATACTCGTATCTACATATTTTGCTGTGAGCTGCAGACTACGGTTGGTAGAAAAAAATTGCAATAATAATTTTTACCGCATAATTAAACCGATGTGCTGCAATGCCATGGCCAATGCCGAGCGAAAACTAGCTATAGCTAGCGCACCATGCTTGACACAATATTCTTAAAAGTACCCAGCAGGAATTTTTATGATGAGCAATGAATATAATGTGTTTGAAACTTGGCTGTTGTACTTTTCATATATTTCGGCTTATTGTCTAGGGATGACTTGTCGCTCTCGAAATCAATTTCTCTGTTTGTTATTAGTTAATATTGGGTAGTCGAAAAAGTCTTTTATATTATTTCTAATCAAACTTCAGCTTATTTTTTTATATTTGTAAAGAACTTTATTGAACCAAATATGTAACATTTTGGTGGACCACTTTTTGCCATTTTTCCGCCAGAGATATTATTCTCTCCGTTTTAAACTTTTCTGGTTTCTCGGTGAAAAATTGCGACAAGTAATTTTCATAGGCTTCTCTTGATGACAACTTTACTTTATTAAGGCAGTTCTACATTGACCGAAACAAATGGTAGTCCGATGGTGCAAAATCAGGACTATATGATGCTTGCATAAAAACTTCCCAGCCAAGCTCTCCCAGATTTTTCCAAACATAAAAGATGTGTGTGGTTTAGCGTTTCCCTGATGGAAGAAGAAGCCTTTCTGTTGATAAGTTCTGGCTATTTTTTCGATTGCTTGTTTCAATCTCATCATTTTCTGTTAGTAAAATGTAGAATCATTCTTTCGATCAGGCTGGAGCAGCTCATAGTGAATGATTTCTTACCAATTCCACCAAACACTCAGCAAAACTTTTCGAGGCAGCAATCCTGCCTTTGCGATCATTTGTTGAGCTTCAGCATGCTTTTTTGCACATTATTGTCGTATTTGTTACACTTTTCGTGTTCTGTTACCATTCGCTTCAGAAATGGTTCGATTTCTTTTCGTATCAGCAAAGAATCGCAGATGTTAACTCGGTTCATTAAATTTTTCACAGACAATTCATGTGGTGCCTAAACATCGAGCTCCTTTTTGTAACCAACCTTTCCGTCTGATGATGAATGTTAAGTTCCTTAGCGATGTCATGCCAGCTTATGTGACGGTCCTGGTCAATCTTTGCCATAATTTCATCGACTTTTTCAACGATAGGTCGACCAGAGCGAGGTGCATCTTTCACATCAAAATTTCCAGAATGGAAGTGAGCGAACCATTGTTGTGCTGCACGAACTGATACAGCATCGTCTCGGTAATCTCCACAAATTTCATTGGTGGCTTGCGTGGCAATCTTCCTCTTTCTATAAACAATTTCAAAATATAGCGAAATTCTACATTATTTTCACGCATTTTTGAACAACTGTAACTTTTTGATAAACCTGCAAACATCCAGCATAAAATTCTCATTTAAATGTTCGGTGCCCTTTAGTACTCTATGCGTAGTTGTGTCGCACGAGGGGTCTGACAAATGGATATATATATATATATATATATATTAAGCCTCCCCTTATAAATTTTTTAATGATGTTTTGATATTTTTGAACATACTTCGAACACAGCCGGGATCACTGAACCCTTAACAACCCCTGATTACTATTTTGGAGAGTTCTGTTATGTATAAGAAATACTGTTGTTTGGAGTCTTTTACGCATTAAATCCTTTTTGTTTATTTTTTGTCCCTCTGTCAATCTGCAGCGGTATCTTTAGGATATGGTGGTCGTCGTAAATGTAATATTAAAAGACTTCAAATCTTTTGTGTGGGTGATAAGATCATTTTATATAGAGTTACTCATCACCTAGAGGAAAAATTTCATTGAAGTAAGTCACAAAGAATTTTTTAATGTTTGAGAGCGACCTCCAACTACTGTACTCAAATCTCACTGATGTTTCCATCTACTACATCTAATACCTAGTAGTGCAGTTTCTTCCTACAGGGTGTTCAAATATCTATGAAATTATATTCCAGCATACTTGTTCATACCAACATAACGGCATAAGCCAATGAGGGAGGACTTACTTGTCGCATGCTTATTATTCATTTTATACTCATTAGTGTCATAAACAACGCAGTCAGCAAATAATATAGCGAAGCTATCGGGGAAGTGCGATGGCAAGCTGACAGGATAGGCAGCCAAGCAGCCAAGTGACTAGCAGTATGCGCACAAGCAGCTGCAGCCTTGTAACATATACGAATAGTTATGCCACATATGTTGGTATGTGTATGTGTGCACGAACTGAAGAAAGTTAATGAGGCATGCGCCATTAGGTATATGCGACAAACGTTTCTTCGGCATACTTATTTGCATACACACACACACACGTAATCGTACGTGTAATCACATGCAGAATAATTACAAATATTAAAGGATAGCATATATGACTTAATAAAGCATTTTACATTGTATACCTACTGTTGTTGTTGGCATATACTCGCATGCATTTGATGCAAATTGACTGTGCACTCTCTCAATTGGAAAATGGGAAATGTGCGCAGCTCAGCAGAAACATAATTTTTTAAAAGTTAGTGTGATTAGTGTTTAGTTGTTAAATTTTCGTTTTCTGCAAAATATCGATTTAGGCTAAGTATAAACAGAGCATATGTGCTGTATTCATTTTGTATTTTAGTATACGTACACCATGTCGTATGAGCAACACAGAATGCATAATTCACTTGTATGAATGCTCAGTGCATTTGATGTGTAACTTTGATGGCGTATTAATTTTAAAGAATATTTTTGAGAAAAATTAGAACATTTTTAGTTATGCAACATGTTGCTAAGACTAATCGAGTTGGATATACTTGTAGGGTTATGTGTATACATAAATGATCAGGATGGTGAGAAGTGTTGAAATTTGAGCGACTGGCAGACTTCCGTAGGTGCGAACTGTAAATTGAGTAAAAGTTAACATCTTTTAATGAAACTTGGGAGAAATGTTACTTGGACATAATGAGGCGGAGTTTATAGATAGGCTCTCCTGTGGGCTTAAAATTTTGAAAAACTGGGCTTGGTTCCGTCCCTTATTAGGTGGAATGCACATACCTTCTAGATAACTAAACCCACAAAAGCTAAATTCGCGGTTTAAGAGGAAAATTTTGAAAAATTTGACTTGGCCCCGCCATCTAATAACCTTAATGTACATATCTCCTAACCCAATTAAGCTGCATAAACCAAACTAACTCACGACAAATCCCTTAGCCCCCTATCGCCTGAGTAAAAATGGTTGAAATCGAATGTTAAACCCGTTCATGCTTCATATAACGGTCCTGTTTAAAACTACCAAAAGTGCGATAAATTTTACATGGAATGAGAGGCCTACTTTCTATAAAGCACAATTTTAAATTCCATTTGATTGTTTAGCTTTCTAGTACAAAAATCAAGAAGCACCTATCTGTCCCTGTTCTAGATATCTTAAAAACTAAAGCAATTGTATTTCATTTCGTCTTCCAAAAAGCTTTTCGGCCTCACACAAGTTTTTATACTCACACATATATCACAAATGGCTAAACTAAACATGTTACGATAATTTAAAATTTCATTTTGTGCTTTGGAAAAAAGTCATATTTCACTTTCTGTATAATGCTTAGGTTTCAAACTAGGTAGGTAGATCTCCGATCTAATGGCGCTGGATGCGCCATTTTGATGCACTCTTCTAGAACCTTATTGTCTTGCTATTCCGTTTCGTCGTTGCGCTCGAACCATTTATCCATTTATGGTTGGTGTTCTCAATGAAACTACAGGGGAGGCCATTTAAAGTTGACCCATCTGGCAACGCTGTAACTTTTAACAGCGCTGACAAATCGGCTAATGTCATACCGCGTTAGAAGCGTCATTCGAAGACAATTTATACCATGGAACAGTACACTCCAAAAGAACGCGCTGAAATTGTTCAGCTTTATATTCAAAATAACTTTTCAATTGTGACGAACGAACTTGACTTTTGGCGAAAACTCATCATGTCAGACGAGGCACATTTCTCGTTGAATGGAGGCGTAAACAAGCAAAATTGCCGATTTTATGCCACCGAAAATCCTTAATTAATTGAAGAACAGCCTCTTTACGACCAAAAAGTAACAGTTTGGTGCGGTGTTTGCGCGAATATGATCATCGGACCGTATTTTTTCGAAGACGATGATGGAGCCACGACAACAGTCAATGGTGAGCGTTATCGAGCCATGATAACGGATTTTGTGATACCCATTATTCGCGAAAATGACATGGATAACTTCTGGTTTCAACAGGACGGGGCTACATGCCATACAGCTCGACCAACAATCAATTTATTGCGACCATTTTTCCCCGGGCGATTGATATTGAAAAATGGTGATGTTGACTGGCCACCGAGATCACCAGATTTGACGCCACCAGACTTTTATTTGTGGGGTTATTTGAAATCCAAGGTATACGCTAATAAGCCAAAGACCTTAGCTCAACTGAAAGCCAACATTCGACGTGAAACAGCCGCCATATCATCCGAAACATTGGCCAAAGTCATGGAAAATGTCGAAAAAAGAGTGCATTTAGCTGTCAAAGCTAAAGGTGCCCATTTACGCGATCTAATTTTTAAATATTAGCTGAAACAAATCCCCTTGGACCAAAATAAATTATTTTTGAAATGAACAAAAAACATACTTATATGCGTAATTCTTTTTGTGGATAACCATTCAAAATTTCATGTCGGATGGGTTCCAAGTATTTCGTGTCGGATTTGTGATAAATATAGGCATTCCCATGTTCCCTTCTTGCATGCGGCTGCGGCATCTACTGTTATTAGCAGGCAAATCTTTGGTGCATGCTCTCGAAAAGGCCCCTTTATACTTAGTAGCTGTAAGTCTATATATACGAGGGCTGCTATACATATTTCTGGCCTAATTATGAAAATAGGAATATTTATCAACGAAAATGTTTTCTTTTCGTTGGATTTGGCTCGTCTTGGAAGACCCACACGGTCGATTGCTGTTTTGTTTCGGGCTCGTACGCATAGATCCATGATTCATCACCTGTGACGATCTTATAAACGTCTTTTGAAGTACCGCGATCTTATTTTTTCAGCATTTCTTTACACCAATCCACACAAGCCTTTTTTTGAGCGATTGTCAAATTGTGCGGGATCCAACGAGAACAAACCTTTTTTACGGCCAGGTGTTCATGCAATATCGAATGTATGCTGGTGGGAGAAATGCATAGGCATGCCTCTATCTGAAGGTATGTTACATGACGGTCGTGCATTATAAGTTCACGTACGGCATTGATGTTTTCTGGCACAACGGCTGTTTTTGGACGACCTTCACGGAATACGATTTTGAGCGAGCGTCGGCCACGATTGAGTTCGTTGTAACAGTTTTTCACAGTGCTATAGGATGGTGCTTCATAGCCATACAAAGATTTTAGTTCATCGATGCACTCATGTCGTGATAATCCACGTCGAAAGTTGTGAAAAATGATCGCACGAAAATATTCACGAGTTAATTCTATTTTTTGGCCGAGATGAATTTTTTAATTCCCTGTAAATGAAACAATTCACTATTAAATGACAAAACGTTCTGAGTGATGTTATGCGAAAAAATTTCAAACTTTCCAATGGAAATGTCAGATTGCACCTGGCAACACTTAGTGTCCTTTGTTCCATTCTAGTCATATTTCAGTCATATTTGCAGCTTGTGTTCCATTTGCTCTGTGCGATTTGTTCATAATATATTAAAGGGAGGCTTGATCATTCCTAGATGGACATAGTATTGGCTCCGCTTCGGGTTCATTTAAAAGGGCTTCTAGTTTTATTAACTTATCTGCCTTTTGTGTGACCGAGAATGCAAATTACGGACAATTGGAATTAAACTGTCAGCAATCTTAAAGCCTCCCTGCAATTGTTGGCTATGTTGGAAAAAAGTGATATACGTTTAAGTTAAAAATTTAACTTGAGGATAAGAAGAGGACGATTGAGTTTAATGATAATATAACCGATCAAATTGAGGATCAGAAAAGAAATGGAAAACTGGCGTATCACGGCCCACTTTTAGTTTAAATTTTGATTAATTTTAAGAGACCGATGTAAAGGTTGAAAGTTTCTTTTACAAAAAAAGAAGAAAAATAATCAGCTGAGATGCATTGCTAGCGCATAATAAAGGCAAACAATTTATAAACAAGTCAAAATATTGATTATTGTATTACTATTGAAATTAGACCTCGACTTATATAATTAACGACCAAGTTGAAATAAATTGATAAGTAATTTTTAAATGAATTTTAAACTATTAAATATGAACACCAAACACACTTTCGATCCGCGGGCCTCATATTCTTAATTCGGTTCTGGAAAGCATCTATGTTTTATGTGAGATCTCCGACGCGAAGATCAGCCATACTTTTTTTATGCGCTTTAGTATGTCTATCACAAATTTTCATATATTACATCAGCATAATTGCCAAACAGACCGACTATTTCAACGCAATTTATAAGCTACATTTATTTAACCTGCCATTAATTTATAAACGTACAGTTTTGTAATTACCGCAATTACTCTTAATTGCATTCATTCAAACGCCAGGCCGATAATGTCAAATTTGCCGCGACCTCCGCTGCTCCGGGTGCTTACAACTCAGCATAGTAAAAATTTGAACAAAACTGCAGTTTGCTATTTTAATTTACAGCTTTCAACGCGCGATAGATAATCCTAAAATGTCAATTACAGCCAATTAATCTTGCTGTTTGTTGGGTTTTTTGTTTTGTTTTTCAGTTTTCAAAAACACAAGCGCACTTTCAACTCATTTTATGTTGATATCCATTATGATGTCCACTTAATACCGCTGTCAATTTGGCTTAATAAATTGTGAAATTCTTTACATGCTGCAATTTTACAGAAATATTGTAGCTATAATACATTTAACTTGCTCGTTTCGCTTATCAATTCTCTCTGTCTCTCTCTTTCTCATTGCATGTGGCGATTACAACGAAACCAACTGAATCAATGGAATCAATGAAAACTCTGGACAATCGTTGGCCACTAATCCACAATGATTAACAACAAAACCGATGTACGGGAATTTGCTTTGAAACCAAAATTTACAACAACAAAAAATAATGATAATAACAACAACAACCATGTAAACGTTCACAACAACTAAAACAAAAATATGCTCAACAACACCAAAAATGTACATGACAACAAACGTTAATCATCACAACAACAACAACACAATTGCTCACATCAACAACAATAACAACCCATAACGATCACAACAACATTGAATGCGCTTGTCAACATCAATATGGTACTGTGTGCGCCACCATCGTTATCGGCCATCTTTCGTATATACACCATTTGCTTACACCATGTCGTATACGTAACATTTCTTTCGCAAAATGCTTTTCACTTGCATGTGCTTTTGTCTGCATTTGATTGACATTTCATGGCAACCGCTAACGCTATTGTATTGCGTGTTAACTAATACGTATACAAATATGAACAACAACAATAAAAACATCAATTGTAGTGAAAACAAAAGACATCGATGCCGTGGAAGGCAAATCCGTCTCCCTGCCATGTCCGATCAGTGCACCGCTGAGTGACGTTTACATGGTCTTATGGTTCCGCGATAATGCCGGTATACCGTTATACAGGTAAGTAACAAACAAACGCGTGTATGGCACATAAATGTGAACACAAAGCAGGTGTATGATTAGAGATAATAAACTCACAGCTGCTATAATATTACGATGTGTCGCTTTTCCTTTTGAAATTTCATTTGTTTTTCAACTTTTCACTTGAACGGTGTGAAAGGCTTAGCACTTGCTGTGTTTCTGCACGCTTTGCTTTCCTTTTCTTTGTTATTACTCGCTACTAATGATGATTTTAATTTGCGCTGCAAGCAAAAGCAATAATAAACGCTTCAAACCTTTTAAGTAAAAGCGGCGGCGTTGCTGTTTCGTAATTGCTGGAAAAAGTGAGAAAGTCACACACGCGACGCTAATGGTAGACCGAACGCTGCCGCTTTCATGTTGTTATTGCTCTCTGCTTGTTTTGCTGTGTTTTGTTACTAGAATTCTACACGGCAGCTTATAGTTGCTGAAATTATATTTATCATAATTTTGTGTTGCTTCTTTTGCCCACTAGCGTGATTTATTGCCTGACTTACAAGCAACCGAAATTTCCCTTTTGCCATAAGTCAAAATTTCACATTACCTCTTGGGTTACCGCACTCGCACATGTACATACATAGCACGCACAACTTTACAAATACCGACTTAGAAGTGAGATTATATATAGTTATTAGGGTGTGTCAAAAATAACTTTTATTTTCTCTTTTATTTTGTGATTTTGAGTCATTAGTTTAAAAAAAAAATAAAAATTACTTTAAAAGCTTTAGGAATGGACTTCGATCTCGAATAAAATTTCAAGAAATATTATTGTTAAGTATAAACGGACTTGAGTTTGACAGATCAGCTTGCAGGGCAGCTATATCTGCGGCCAAAAGAGTAGTTTCGTGGGGAGAAGAAGACGTGTGCAAACTTCCAGTTCAATATTTCAAAAACTGAGTGCTTAGTTCGCCTATATACGGACAAACGGGTGTGGTCTTCCGACCTTTCTTGCTGAGTGTTAAAAACCTGGTGCCAAACTTAATACATATACTCTGTTCAGGATACAATAATATTCCTGTGTTATATATATGTAAGATAAGGATATACTGCCCGGTTGTGAAGCCACACATAGATCTACTGGTCCTTTGTAATTCTAGATGGAGTTGTATTTATACGAGCTGAAGTTTACGTCATGCAGTCAGTCAACTTTTTGTAACTTTTTATAGAGACGTGGTATTTAATTTCGATCCTTCAGTCAGCTCCTTGAACTACAAAGCTTCTAGATATCTAAGCCTAATTCTAGATCAGGCCCGACATAAGCAAAGGGGGGGTTCCAGCTTATCTCTCACACCTACTACCCTGCACTTTCTATATATGTCATCGCCAATGATGACCTTACGGCACATATGTGTTGGCAGTAAGTTGGGACCTGTGACAAGGCCAACAACCACTCTGCAGTATTTTTAAGACCATGTGAGTCGAAGGCTGGCAGGCTATACCTCCGCTTTCTTGCTTTCCCTCCGCTTCTTCGCACATCATCTTGACGATTCTGCATGCCATTAAGACATTTCATCTTACCAGGATCCGTCTGTCAGCCTTTTTGGAAATTTCGTTGTGTGCCGTTTCCAACGATTTACGGAGTTCCTGAACTGCTTCGGTTGTCAATTGGATGCCACTTCCGGTAATCTCATCAGCTAATTCGTTTCCCGGTACGACATTGTGACCTGGAACCCAGTACATATGCTGCCGCTTTCTAACAGCCATTATATCTACTGCCTCCATTATTTTGAAGGTATTCTCTAATGCAATACGAAGTGAGCTTATTGCTTTAATTGCCCGCTTGGGTACCGACGTATATGTTGATATTCTTTATGTCATTTCCTACGATGTTAGCTATCTCAACAGCTTTGCTGGCAGCAAAAACTTCTACCTAAAAGTACCAATGTAGTATTCTGGCAACTTGAAGGGTTGCCTCAGTTTTAGCACCGCGCCATACTCCTTCAGTCATTTTTGATCCACGCGTTCGATGTTAGAACTTCCGTAGTTCACGTACCCCTGCTCCATCCACCCTTTTTTTGCATCTTCACTCCCAAATAAAGCGTGAAGGTATGTGGTCTATTTATCCATCGACTTCTTGTCTATCGAGCTATTTATAACCGAAAGTTCTTATGGAAGAGCTGCTAACTTCCGAACTATCCACTTTCAAGTAAGTTGGTAATATTTTAAGTGCCTCCGTTGGATTGGTTCTTAGTGCTCCGGTTAAGCAGATAGTATCGAGTTGTTGTATTTGCTCTAACGGTTTCATGTGTGATATTTTACTGGCATTATATCAATCGCCGTGGAAGTTTGCTGTCCAAAAATACTGCCTGGTACCATGGTATGATCCTCAGTAGTTAACTCTACCCGTTGAGCCTCAGTGGTTTTCATGACGGGATCTTGTACTTTCTTGTAAAGAGAGTCCGTCTTACCGGCATTTACCTTTAGGTTAGCCGATAATGTCCATTAGTGTATGACTTTTAGAGTGTTATTAAAGTTGTTTTAGGTGCACCATAATATATTATATACGAGTATGCAAGCGCCGCTACATATGTATTCTTCATACACGCATTACGTGTTGCGATATTGTGCCGTAACACTCTGCATGTGGCTTGCCACAAATTTTGTCGTAGGTTGACTCCACTTTTTTTTTTTTGTTTTTTGAAAACGTCAACTAAGTTGAAATCAAGAAAATATTTATTATATCGCCACATTGCTGCGGAAAATGCAAAGGAAATTGCACTTCGCCAGCTACATACACTTCTAAACTAAGAGTATATACGCCATGTATACTCGTATGTGCGTGTAAGGGTACAACGAGTTAAGCGTTGCAACATTTTTGAAGTGCAACGGCACTCAGCCACGTCTGCATGCATGAATGATGCAATAAAATACATTGAGAGAAATGTGGTTGTAGTTTTGCAGCATTTCTATGCTCTTTTACCAAATGTGGCTTACTGTTTGGCATAAAAATTGAAATTCAGTACAGTCATTCAATTAAATATTAATAAAGTGCGATGCTTTTACCGAGTGTGATTTGGTTTTTTAATGATATTTTGAAATAACATGAAAAGTAAGCGAGAGAAGGGTAAAATTTTCAAAAAAATTATTAAAATTATGCAGTTAGTCTCAAACCTCTTATGCGCTGTTCGTTCTGTGTCTTGTGTGAAAAAGTGCTATCTTTACAACAGTTTTAATATATTTTGGTACATTGCTCTTGAAATTCTGCAATTATCACTGCCTGTTTTATTTCATTCTGACCAACTTTTTGGAAAATATTTTTTAATACTTAGTACTTTAGGTGTAGATATAGGAGATCCGATCATTTGATTTGCTTTATGTAGTAGCCGTTTACTTGAGACTCTTTTTTAAAGAAGAGAAGAAAAGAAGGGAAGTATTATTTTTTATACTACTTTATAATTTATAATACAATATAAGCCTCTAAGATGGTTTTAAAAATGCTATGGGTACGAAAGTGATCAAAATATATTACTACAATGCTAACTGGTTCTAGAAGTTTTACAGAAAAGTACACAAATTCGTGACATCTTGATCCTATAATCGAGATCTCATTAACACAAACTTGGTGTGATGAAATCAGCGGAATGGAGCGCAAATATTATGCCCGTTAAGATGTGCTATCATTGCAGGTTTTCTAGAAGAAGAATGAATCTAATCAAAGCTTAAGTAAATTCCGACATTTTTCTACGTTCCACGACAAAAAATATCACTCAAAAACAATGCCAGCAATATATCAGTCATATATTATTCTTATTAATTGAATCAAGATTATAACATGTTTCTATAATGATATTTTTAGGTTTAAGATCCTATTTGAAATAATGGCAATTGTCTTAGTTACAGCCAAATTAATGCAAGAAGCAGAACTAATTCCGACGTCATCGAATATAACTATTATTCTATTTATCTCTAACATAAGATCTCTAAGCATTTATTAGTGAAAACTTGAACCAGAGGAATTTACCTCAGTAAAATTTTTAAACTATGGTAGTATAATTAGGCAAACCGCCACCAATAAGAACAAGAACAAAGAAGTTCCTTTAAATTTTGGTTGCAAAATCAAATTTCAATTTTCCGAAACGTTCAGAAATGATTGATTGACTCGTCAATAAAATAAAGAATTTGGTGCTTGAGAATCATGGATTAACAGTCAGGGATCTTTCTGGCACCGTTCGAATACCATTTTGTAAGATTATTTGCTATCATTTTGTTAGATCGTTTTGAGCCTAAGATATATAAAAGTACGATTGACTTTAAAGCCACTCAATTATTTCGAAAAACAGGGTAGAAACAATGCTTTCCGTCTACCAGGATATCATGAAAGTCATTATTACTGGGGATGGGTCTTGGACCGGGAAACAGACGATCAATCGGCCCAATATCGTGGCAAAGGTTAGACGAAGCCGAAAAAACACGTCAAAGGAGGTAAAAAATCAAGGTTATGCTGACAGTTTTGTTCGATTATTGAGCTGTGGTGCACTACGAATTCCTTCCGATCGGCCAAATTGTCAACAAGGAATGCTATTTAAATGTTATGCGTAGTTTGCGCGACTCGATTAATAATGCATCGCCGCATACTGCGTTGATTCTTCGTGAGTCTTTTTTCAACCAATATCGTGCCATTACTACCGTATTCGCCTGATTAAACACCTTGTGATTCCTGCCCGTTCAGCAAACTCAAAGGATCTCTCCAGAGAAACCGTTTTGAGTGAAATATAGACATTAAACATAAGTCACTAGGCACATCGATGATTATTTCAGAAATTGGCTATATTAACTCTATCGAGGATGGGAAAAATATTGTATTGGGGCTGAGGGGATTACTTTGTGGGAGACGACATAGATTTTGGAGAATAATTCAATAATTTAATAATTTTTTCTCATAGTAGTATATGCAGTGCCTTTCCAAAGTGAAAGTAACTTTTTTTTGAAAAGTTTGTAATTATAGAAATTAAATATTTGTTATAACTACTTACTTTTTACTTACTTCAATCCCCCGCGTTGTCTATCAAAGATTGTCATCTTTGTTGGCAACTTGGAACTAAATTTTCCAGATGTTCCATGGCACCCCCTGGTTTGTTGTAGTCGCTGAGTAAAAACTTTTGGCTCGGAGCTTAAAATATCTATTGCAGCTCAAAGTTATAGAAGCAGTTGTAATAGTGCCATCAAACCAGATCTCTAAAGCTTGAAACAGATATAGTATATACTTCCGGTAGTACTGTTTCGCTCTCGTCAAGTCTTGCCCTAATTAAAGTTTGAGCGCACATCCCTGAAATTGAAAAAAAAAAATAGTTTTACAGAGCAATTTGTGCTTCTTCTCTTTTCTTTTCGATAAGCCTTTATTGATTACTAGTGCTGCTCCATGTTCTTAACCAAATATCTACGCATTTTCTAATATCTGCACAGGTTTCATCAAATTATAGTACGATCACAAAATTTCCATATATTCGCTGTGTATGAATCGTTGCCTCTGTAGCTATGTCTGCCGTGGTAATAACCATTTTGGCATGGCTCACTCAAAACTCTTACGGCTCTCTGACTACAGTGCCGCTTCACTGCCTGCTTAAGCGCCATAAACTATGCTACACGTAACAGCTGGCTTGATGGCTGGCGACTGCCTTGAGGCGCTGCAACGGCCAAAGAATGCAAATGCATGTACGTAGCCGAACATTTAGCTGGCCGAAAAACGAATGGCTTAAGGCGTCGCTGAGGCTGTCCAACAGCGGCAGCCGGCAACAATATGGGCGGAGTGTGGGCGCAATTGGTGTGCCGTGCTGTCAAGACGGGCGAGAAAGCGGCCCGGAAAGCAGGCGAGCGTGCGTGCATGCAATTGGCGAAACGGTTAGACATATTTACATATGTATATACAGATATGTATATACTTGTGTAAATATATGTGTATGTATGTGCTTCAAGTCGCCCAAGTGAATGGCGAATGTGTGTAACTGTATGTAGAAGAAAGTTTGTGCAAAATTTGTAGACTTTCGCTTGCAACGCTGCTGGATTTCAAGTGTGATGTGTATTAGGGTGGGCCAAAAGAAAAACTTTTAATTTTTATTTTGCTAGTTACCGTGAAAATGTCGTCTGCAAAAAATATCAACTGCGCTTACTTTCCATAAAAAAATTTAAATTCTATCTACAGCCTTCATCTTACGGTACACAAATCAAACTCCGATGAAGTTATCGAACGAAAACTTTATACTAATAGTGCCCCTTAAGATGTGACTTCTAGTGCGTCAAAATCATATGAAATCGGACTATAACGTATAAAGTCACCAGATTCCAAATATTATACATATATGGACCTAAGTGCCTATAGCCTACTTTTTACCGAAAATACGAAAATAGCGGCAAGCTCTGCGATAAGCAATGAGATTGGAAGACGCCTTTTGTGAAAAGATCTTGACATACATCCTTCCAAGATCGAACTGACATATGAATTGAAGCCGCTTGACCACCAGAATCGTCGTATGTTCGTGAATTGGGCTGAGCAACAACTTGAAAATGATCCAGATTTTCATCGAAAAATCATCTTCAGCGATGAGGCTCATTTCTAGCTGAATGGCTTCGTCAATAAGCAAAATATGCGTTATTGGTCAGGCAGCAATCCACACGTACTCCATGAGTCACCATTGCATCCCGGAAAAAATATGGTTTATTACGGTCGGTGGCATCATTGAATCGTATTTCTTCCGGTACCGTTACTGTGTATGGGAATCTCTACTGCTGCTTTTTGGCCGGATTTGGCTGATGTGGCTGATATGGATTTCGTCAATACATGCTCCAACAGCGAATATCACAATCGATTTATTGGAGACCAAGTTTGGTGAACGTTTTATCTCACAAAATGGCCTTGATAGTTGGCCGCCTCTGTCGAGCGATTAGACTATTTCCTCTGTGTGCTACGTCAAGTCTATGGTCTATGCCAACAAGCCAGTGACGATTGATGCATTTCGTACGAATATCAAACGTGAAGTTGTAGCATTATCCGCAGATTAATGCTTGAAAACTGTCGAAAATTGGATTCAACGTCTGGACTTCTGAAAGCTTGCTCGTTGTGGTCATGCAAAAGAAGAGTTATATTAATTTCCATCCATTTTGGCTATTCGCATGACTTTTTTTACTATTTATGTCGCTGAAAATGTGTGAAATTTTATTAAAACTAAGCGGAATTTTTTTCTTATAAATAATGTAGTTTAAAGTCGAATTTGAGCAGGTCTAGTCTGTGGTCTAAACTACTTATCCTTCATCGAATAAAAATTATGGTTTTGAGGCATTATTTTGTGAAAGAAGGAAACAAATTGTAAAAATGATCTCTAACGATTTAAAGTCGGATTTTGATCTCGTATAACTGTTGAACGAGTCGATATAGTAAAGAATCATCTTAGACTTTTTTTAGATTGTTTAATACAAGCAAAATTTCTCTATAAGAAATATGGAAATATTTTTTTTTGGCCCACCCTAGTAGGTACACAGCTACATAAATATACATACATATGTAAATCTGTGTCTGTGTGCTAGCGTCTAAGCGGGCGTGACGCCTACAGCGTCTACTTGATATTACAGTTGCTCTTGTTGTTTTTAGCTGTTGCTACATTCCTTCCACAGCAATGGACGCATTTGCGCTGTTTGTTTGTTATTATTGTCGCTACTATTGTTCCTGCTATTGTTGCTGTGGTTGTTGTTGTTACTGCTGTTGAATTTTGCGCTGAGTGTGTAACAACTTAATTGCATGTAAATCCTAAGTTGTTAACCCAATTCGCTACTTCCACCCGATCTCTATGTAAACTATGCACTTAAATGCACACACACACAGACACAAGCATATGTGCGCTGCAACAATAACAATACTAACTAAACAAAAACAATTCACAAATGCATGCAAACAACAAAACTAATGGCATGCATGCAACAGAAGCAAGTAAAAATGAAACCGCAACAACAACTACTACAAGCAAGTTACATTAACTTAATAATAGTTCTTAGAAGGCAAAGTCGTTCGCCAACTGTCGTTCTTAAGTTTACACCACCACATGTACTTGTGACTGTGTGTGTATATGCAAGCCATTATTGGTGTATGTGTGTATGCGATGTGTGCGATTGAGCATTTCGATTCTTTTCATGTCAGCGTATTTATGCCAAGGCATTTTCTCATGACCACTTTGACAGCTGAGTGGAGAAAAGCGTTAACGGAAGAAAAAAACACAAAACGATTTTTCTCTGATCGAATTAGTGGAAAGCAAAAACATTTTTCTAAGAAACAGATAATGCAATAAAGCGGTTGTAAATATTTTCTTAAGGCAAAGCGTTGCTTTTGCTGTCAAGTGCTAAGTGTCATGCCATTTCATTGCATTAATATGTAAGTAGTTGTTATGATATTGTGCATTAATCAACTTTCAGTTGCCTTCATTTTACGAATCTGATTGAATACGGTCAAATTTGTGGGCAAAAAAGTGGAACACTAAAATGAACGCAGCTGAATCTGTCAACTAACGGTAGCTTAAAAGGAATATGAGACCGTTATTATGAAGAAAGTTTACTGACTTTGATGGTTTGATTATTCATTTTACAAAGTGGTGATTCTTCTAGTAAATTATGCGCATTAAGTGCTTCGCATTAAAAGCTTCTCAAGAAAGGTTAATAACTGATTGTTAATGGCTTAAAATTCGTAAAATCAATATATTAGATTATCAAATATCTCCCTTCCGCATTTTTTCTCTTTATTCAATGCTTTAGGATCAGATTTAGTTCAAATATGCGCCGTTTCGTTTCCATCTAGACGGCAACTTCATAATATCCCCCTCGTAGAAGCCCATAACTTCACGTCCAATAGATGAAATGTCATGAAATTCTCACTGGACAATCGATAGAGAGTGCACCAGTGGGCAATAGATTCAAAAAGTCCTGTTTACTTTGGAACGTTCCTTTTAGGCCAGTCTTCCAATTCGGATGAAGGTGATTCTAGGAACAGTTGCTTTCAGACCGTAACTAAATAGGAATTTCTATTCATATTCGTCAATAAAAAAAAACAAAAACGCGATCAAAGTTTCACGCGTGCGAACATCTTGACAACACAGAGAGCTTAGGAGACCATCAATATGGCTTCCGTAAAGTGCACAACACCACCAAAGCGCTTAGCGTCAAAAAAGCCTAGATTGTTCGTGATGTAAATTAAAAATCACATTTTGAGAGAACGATTCTGATAGTATTTAAGTTGTTTGACACTGTTAACCACAAAAGCTGTAAGGAGACATGCGACAAAGCACGCTCTCACCTGAGTTAAAGAGATGGACCATAAATTGTCTGAGCGATCTCGAAACTCCCTCAACCATCGGAGGGAATTTTCATGACATCACACGCAGATGATTGTACGATATTGACATAAGGTAATGGAATCGATGACCTGTGTTCAAAAACAAACAGCGGACTAGCCGATCTAGCTTATATATTATATTAGGATATTAACATTCTCCCCGGCAAATTCACGGTGACAAAATTCACAAACTAGTTGTTAGAGTCTTTCACTTCCCATACGTGGTTATTGTCAAAAACCTCAAGTCGCTAGTTGGTACCACTTGAGGAAAAGACAAAGAAACCTTGTTTCCAAGTTACAAGGCAAGGCAAACCGATATGGTCGCCTGTATGTGGTATGACGCAGACTAAGAACCTTCAGACTTGTCGGAATACTGCACTTCATATCATAACAGCAGGCCTCGTGATGTTTTCCTTTAGACACCTGCTGAATAAAGCTGGCATGCTTCCAGTTAAGGGAACGCTTTTCTGCTCCAAGCAGTTTCTGCTAGCATGCTTTCGTATCAGTTACCCATGTAGTTATTTGCTTGGAGGGGAATCGCCACATAGGAATAAATCTTTCCTTGATTGCATAGACGATAGTGTGCACCTTAGCGATAAAATTACGGACGTTACTAACTTCAGATATCCACTGAACTTCATTCAGAGTGGAGTCATTAGCAACTTACCGACTCTCTCTCTTGGAGTTAAACCAACACCCTTTCCAGAAGAAGAGCTCGAGTTGCCTCGTGAATCTAGAGTGATTCTCGCTTAACTGCGTTCTGGATAATACAGCAAGTTACGGTCCTACCTATCCAGATTTAATCTCGACCTACTAAATATACGGCTTTCGTGCGATGAGTCCCCGGCATGACACTAACTACCTTGTAACATGGTATTTATGGTTTGACTCCGTTTGCGTCAGCAATGACTTCTGAACATAGTGAGATAAAAATTGAGACACATGTTCAGTATTACTCTGATGAGTAGGTTTTATTCAAAAATGCGAATAACTCTGCAACTAACAGAGAATTTTACATAAGTTTGGAAGACCTCCGTTAAAAAATCCGTATCCAAAATAAATTTTATTTAATAAACTCCGTGACCCATTCAAACCGATTTACATATAAAAGTGAACCGCAAAAAAAATTAATTATCGAAACATTTAGTTCAGCTACGTCGAAACAATTGATTGTTTGAAAAAAGATTTGAGATTTATGGATACGCAACTAGACATTAAGTTTACTTAGACTTATTTAAGACTCCTGTCATTGAAGCTTCAGTATTTCGGTACTAAATATAATGAATATTTAGAGCTTAAAATCAAATCGCTAAGAAAACTAACGACTTAATATAGTTTATTGGTTGAAGCTTTCTTCTTCTTCTAATTCTTTACTGGCGTAGACACTGCTTACACGATTATAGCCGAGTTAACAACAGCGCGCCAGTCGTTTCTCCTTTTCGCTAAGTGGCGCCAATTGGATATTCCAAGCGAAGCCAGGTACTTTTTCACCTGGTCCTTCCAACGGAGTGGAGGTCTTCCTCTTCCACTGCTTCCCCGGCGGGTACTGCGTCGAATACTTTCAGAGCTGGAGTGTTTTCATCCATCCGGACAACATGACCTAGCCAGCGTAGCCGCTGTCTTTTAATTCGCTGAACTATGTCAATGTCGTCATATATCTCATACAGCTCATCGTTCTATCGAATGCGATATTCGCCGTTGCCAACGCTCTCGAAAACTCGCAACGTCGACTCATCAGATAATATCATTGTCCAAGCCTCTGCACCATACAGCAGGGCGGGAATTATGTGTGACTTATAGAGTTTAATTTTTGTTCATCGGGAGAGGACTTTACTTCTCAATTGTCTACTTAGTGCGAAGTATCACCTGTTGGCAAGAGTTATCCTGCGTTGGATTTCCAGCCTGATATTGTTGGTGGTGTTTATACTGGTTCCAAGATAGACGAAATTATCTATGACTTCAAAGCTATGAATGTCAACAGTGATATGAGAGCCAAGTCGCGAGTGCGACGACTGTTTGTTTGATGACAGGAGATATTTCATCTTGCCCTCGTTCACTGACCATTTGCTTTTCTTCCTTGCCCAGTCGGGAGAATCAATCATTATTCAAAGGTTTACGCCAATCAACCTCCAACTCCTGCATTATAGTTCAAACGCAGCATCGGGTCGTAAATGGTTGGATATTCGCTAATGAAGCTTTGGTGGCCATTTGGCCGAAAATTTTTCAAATCATAAATAGCATAAAATTTTAGGGATCTTTAATCTTAACATCATGTTGTCTTTGTGGGTAGAAAAGAAAGATATTGTAGGATAAGAAATGAAATTAAGGATGAAAATTATTTTTTGTATGTCAAAATAGATGACTGTCTAGGCAAATATTCTTTTCCTATTCCTATATCAATATTTTCATGGTTGCAAAAAAGTTTCCATTTCTGTGAGACGCAATTTGTACGACGCGACTCTTATCCCAATCCGACATTATAGTTTTAACGGAAAAATGGAATACTTTTTTCTATATGACAATCTAAAAATATTTCTGTAACAAATCTTCAAACGAAAGACAACGGTTCATACATTTAAAATATTTCACTAAATTACTTATACACGATATTAAATTGACATTAACCGCAAAAATATTGCACAGTTAACTTTTGTTTCATAACAATTGTGCATCTGCGGCGTTGTAATTGTAAATGAAAATTACTATCGTATGGCTAAATTTAAATCATAAACACACTATTTATTAGAGTTTAACACCAGCAGCGAACACTCAATTCCAGGCAATTTAATTAACACTAGAATTCCAAAAGCAGCAGATGAATGTAAAATTCTTAACAAGGGTTGAAAGGCATTTACAGATATCGCAATAACGTCTCACACTACTAACGTATATTCTAGAATTTTGGTAAGTGTGGTTGTTAATATATTTCGAAATCAGAAGTTATTGCTTTAATTGAGTTTAAAATTATGAAAAGTAGTAAAAATCACAACAATAGTGTTGCTGGAGAAATAATTTATAATGAAAGTTTAACCAAAAATATTAAGAAAGAGCAAATAATTAGAAATAATTTTCTCATAAAGATAATTAAATTGAATTTAGGTTTTTAATGCCATAAAATCCATAGAGAAAATGAGAAAATTAATGTGAATGAATGAAAGCCCGTTGAAAATAACAAAAAAGTACTGCTTTAAAGAGAGGCCTTGGTTTTTCTTTGGATTTACATTTTTGGCAATCATACCTACAAGTATGTATATTTACATACATATGTATCGTATGTACCTACATATAAAATATGAGTTAAAAAATTAACTGTTATAATCGTTCGCTGGCAGCTGTCATCATATCAATTTGTGTTGCTGGAAAATCGTATAAAAGCGCAGTCGTATTATTTTGTTATAGATATTTGGAATTGGTTTGCCAAAAAAAATATTTAAATTGGCGACGTAAACATTTGTCTATTTTAAGTTAAAATTGCCGCTAACATGTGGTGATAAGCATCAGACCATTTTTTTGTAGTTGTGTGCATACGTCAGTCAATGGCAACGACTAGTAGTACCGTCTGGAAATCTTGTGTAAATGACCACTTTCTATATCATCACATAGTTGTTCACTAGAACTCCACAAACCCTCTCTATGCCTAGTACTTCGGCTTGGTAAATGCTAGTTCAGTTTGGTAGATAGAGAGTTAAAGAGATATAAAAATCCTCGGGATATACCCACGTCCTACACACACAGTTCATTTTGGATTCTTCGGTCTAGATTGAGGTAGTATTCTCCTCCCTAACTAAACCTCTTCTCGATCCTCGTCTTCAGGGTATTCTCAGCTTGAAGTCACTACTGAAGTTTAACCTTGTCTTATCCGTTATGATTGATATGATGTGAATATCCATTAGCCGCTCTAGAACCTTCAGTGTGAAGGAGGTGAGGTTTATGGGTTTAAAGTCTTTAGCAGATTCGTATGTTCTTCTACCCGGTTTTGATAGAAGCACTACTCAACTCTTTTCAGCTTCTTGGGATATATGAAAGCCAGACACTGGCCTTGTTATATTGTATTATTATTATTATTGTATTATATTGTATGTCCTTTCAGACCTTAGAACCATAAGTTGCTTTAGCTTCTACAGCATTATGGGAGTAATTCCATCTGGAACTGCCGCTTTAAATAGTAAGAAGCTTTGAATTGTGTATTCTACTTTCTTCCTGTTGACTTAGTGAACGGACTGGTCTGCTCTAGTTGCAGCTTATTCTAGTTAAATACCCATTATCGGGGATTTCTGATTACCAGGCAGGTGCCTGTTCAATAGAATCTCGAGTGACTCTTCTGCAGTGGAGGTCCAATCACTTCCCTCTGCTTTTAAATAAGTCAATATTGATATGCTCTTTGGACAGAATCTTGCTCAATCTGGTAGATTCTTTACAACTTTCTATTGATGAGCAGAAAGAATGTAAAGGGTGGCTAACAATTTTATCCTCGTTAATTTATTCCAAATTGTTGTACTGGCATTCCGATATTGGAGGAGAGTACTGGATCACGCGAATGCTGAGGAGTATCCAGGAGTGATCTGACATAGGTTGCTCCTATGAGACTCTCAATACTATCTGTCTCCGCTGATAGTGTGAGATCCAGAGCTACCTCCTATCCTGAACTTGGCAATACTTAGTTAACTATTTAGTATGTATTGTAAGTGTGACTTTTCACCTTTCTTCATTCATAAAAATGAGATACACTTGCACTGTTTAGCCCATTGCTGATGTCGATGCCACCCCCATTCGTGAGGGTTATAAGACTACCCGTAGCATTTTTCGCTTTCAAATATCTTCATCCTGGCCTTGCGTATACTGAAGCTAATTTTGTTTTTAGCTTCCGATATAGTCTGATTCACTTTTCGCAAATGGTTACTAGAGTAGGTCTGCTTGCTTTATTTGGCTTCTCCTTATGCCAGGAGGTTTTTGCTTGGCTTCTGTAGAGGAGGAAATCAAGTGCAAGCACCAGGTCTCTTCGGTCCAGGATATCCCTTAACGGGTATGAGCTTCAGCATAAGAAAAAAAATGTATTCCGAGAAGTCAAACTTCGGGATAGACTCGCTGGATTATCGAGTAGGTAGCTTAAAACTAGTCTCGATAATCTGTTGTCGATCTCCACACAACTATCCTGAATGGTGTCCGGCGAGGAGGAGGATTCGTATAATATGGACATCTGGAGGCAACGCACCCCGCTAGGAAGTCCAGGTACGCATATCTGACGATATTGTAGATCCTAAAAGTTTCCGATGAGTCAAACTACGGGAGAGACCCGCCGGGTTATCGAGCACGTAGCTTAAACCTAGATTCGATAACCTGTTGTCGATCTCCACACAACTATCCGGAATGGTGTTCGGCGAGGAGGAGGATTCGTATATTATGGACATCTGGAGGCTGCCCCTGACATCATCGCTGAATTTTCATGCTTTAGCTTTTTTGGCAGAGTATTTAACAATTCGTTGTGGAAGTGGTTCATCTTTTTGGAACTTCCTGATTTAAATACTTTTTTAGGAGTTTCCGATGACCTCCTTTTCGGGAAACTTTCGTATTCCTCTGCTATGTTTTTTAGTTGCTTTATCTCTTTGACATCAACCGACGTGCCAGCAGCCTGATCTTTGGCTATCATTCCGAATACGAAGACTGCCCTTTAATAGCGGCTTTTTCTTAGTTGATTTTAAGTCTTTTTGCGCATTTTGCGCTGTAGTTCACCTTTGGCATACAGGGTGTTTTGGTGCTTGGCTGCCTTGTAGGTGCATGATTCCATATTTAAGATTTGGGTACTTTGGTTGATATCCTCTGTTGTTCCTGCTGCCACCAAAGGGTGTACTTTGGCGGGTAAAATTCGTACTTTGCCTTGTCGCCTCTTGATTGGAGTCAAAAAGGTTGTCTTCATCTGATTCTGTTGTAGAGAGTCTCTGACATTTCCTTTTGAGTGTTCCACGACTTCATGTGTTAATGTCAATTTCAAGATATGGCCATAAGTACTTTTTAAGAATCGTTAATGTTAGTTCGTGTCGTTCTGAGACTCTAATTCGGTTAATATATGGTCTTCATGTGATAAGAATTGCATTCTCTTGTAAACCGATAACAAATTTTTAAGGTTTAAGCGTGTTTGCTCCACATGTTTTCTATCTGTTTCTTGTGTAAATTAATATAACAACCAAAGAATTTAAGAAACGACACAAAAGCACGTTATAAGTATTTGATATTATCTCATAGAGAGTGGTGTTAAACTTTTGAGGTTATAATTCGAAGTAGATAAATTTAGTGTTAGACACATTTGGGGCTAATTTCCAGACGTCTTTGTGAAGAAGAGAAGAAGAGAAGCTTTTATCCTAAAAATAACTCTCCATTTTTAATTTCGCGTCCCACAAAGAGTATTAAAAATTCAATGATAAAATATTTTGATTGTTGTTTTCTGGCTTCGCTTTGGACAAATAGCATTTCGGTTAGATATTCAGCGTACGGATATTGTTAAATTCAATCAAGCCGGTGGCCGCAAATTCTGGGTTTTCATCACGCTGAATTTATTTCCTTCTGTGAATACAAACTTTACCATAAAGAGAATATATAATGCAAGCAGCAAAAACTTGAACTTGACTGATGTGCTCTTATTTATATACTTATATATATATATACAAATATACAAACACATATATATATACATAAGTTCATTTAAATTTTATACCCCACAAAAGTGCGAAAATCTGTCGGAAATTTCATTTCATGCTGTGTCGCTGGCTTTGAACGCTAACATTTGTATGTATTTATATATATATGTGTGTATGTGTATATATACAAAGTATAGTATGTATATACATATACATATATACGTACTTGTGTACATACGCCAGTAGCTAGTGTGCGGCCGAACTGCTCTTTCGCCACTTTTCTTCTGTGTGGCCCCTTTTCGACCATAAACCCCGAATATATGTTTTTTTCACATTTTTATATTTCAACATTTCGCCTTTTTATTAATTCACTGTGTTTGTGTTTTCTTTTTCTTTTCGCCTATATTTGCAGCTTTGATGTACGCGATAAAGTGAATAACGACCAACCGCGGCATTGGTCAGCGCCGGAGGTGTTCGGTTCTCGTGCCAAATTTCACTTCGATTCACAGCCGGCAACATTGGAAATTAAGGTAGGTTGGTCGGCCAGTAGGCTGACGCACGGCAGTGGCTTGTCACTTTTTTAAATAAATGAGTGATAATAAATATATATTCTGCCAAGCCGAGTGCCGAATGTGCGAAAACACATTGCCGAAATGAGCGCACGAAGTCGTCGTTGACAGAGCGGCGAATGCAGAGCTGCAGGCGGCGATTGCACAGTTAGGTGTTCGCGAACGAGTTATGGCACTACACATACATATAGAGGCTTATGTGGGGCGCTTTCATACGGCCACAGTAGACTTGCGCTCCATCTGGCCAAGACCATTGGATTGGCGGTGGTGTAGTGAAAGTGAAATATGTTCGGTAATTTTGTTGTTTTCGCGGTTAATTTTGAAAATCGAAATAAAACGCCCCCAAGCAGGGATTAAGCAGTGCGCTCTTAATGCGTCTGCACACACATACACACACACAGAGAGGCCTGTTAATATTTGTATTTCCCTATAGGGGTCTTTTGGGTGATTAAAACACGCGCACTCGCGAAAGTGCTTACAAATTGCCGCTGCCAAGGGGGGAGACAAGTGATTTCAAGTGTCGCGGCGTCCAATGAAATATGCGCGACATGCAGAAATAATTGCCTTTAATCTTGATTATTTATTAAGCGTACAACTTTGGCGGCGCGCGGATATGGCAGCGCTTAAAAAATCTTTACTATGACTACGCCGCTATGTGGAGGTGGCTGTAAATTCCATTCGGATGATTTAAAGGACATCAACATTTGCACCCAACCGTGGCAAGTATTAATTAAAAGTGCTTTAAAGTGAAATTCGACGAATGTGCGCCTAATAAAATGTTATCTTAGTGAAAGAACGCCGCTCTAATTGAGACATACTTCAGTCCAATAATTAGAAGACTTTTGAAAATTGCGTTGTGGCGCTGATAATTAAGATTTGTATTTTTGACAGTATAATTAGTGTACATTACTGTAGACAATAAACTGTAACTTTGAAGTGTTCAAGCATTTAGGCAACACAGATGTCCATCCCACGAGGTCAATTGCCTCTAACTTTCACGAGGTCACGCCAGTTGTAAAGGGTGATTTTTTAAGAGCTTGATAACTTTTTTTTTAAAAAAAAAACGCATAAAATTTGCAAAATCTCATCGGTTCTTTATTTGAAACGTTAGATTGGTTCATGACATTTACTTTTTGAAGATAATTTCATTTAAATGTTGACCGCGGCTGCGTCTTAGGTGGTCCATTCGGAAAGTCCAATTTTGGGCAACTTTTTCGAGCATTTCGGCCGGAATAGCCCGAATTTCTTCGGAAATGTTGTCTTCCAAAGCTGGAATAGTTGCTGGCTTATTTCTGTAGACTTTAGACTTGACGTAGCCCCACAAAAATAGTCTAAAGGCGTTAAATCGCATGATCTTGGTGGCCAACTTACGGGTCCATTTCTTGAGATGAATTGTTGTCCGAAGTTTTCCCTCAAAATGGCCATAGAATCGCGAGCTGTGTGGCATGTAGCGCCATCTTGTTGAAACCACATGTCAACCAAGTTCAGTTCTTCCATTTTTGGCAACAAAAAGTTTGTTAGCATCGAACGATAGCGATCGCCATTCACCGTAACGTTGCGTCCAACAGCATCTTTGAAAAAATACGGTCCAATGATTCCACCAGCGTACAAACCACACCAAACAGTGCATTTTTCGGGATGCATGGGCAGTTCTTGAACGGCTTCTGGTTGCTCTTCACCCCAAATGCGGCAATTTTGCTTATTTACGTAGCCATTCAACCAGAAATGAGCCTCATCGCTGAACAAAATTTGTCGATAAAACACATTTCGAACCGAACACTGATTTTGGTAATAAAATTCAATGATTTGCAAGCGTTGCTCGTTAGTAAGTCTATTCATGATGAAATGTCAAAGCATACTGAGCATCTTTCTCTTTGACACCATGTCTGAAATCCCACGTGATCTGTCAAATACTAATGCATGAAAATCCTAACCTCAAAAAAATCACCCGTTACATCCCAAGTGCAGACTGGTTGCTAAGCACTTAGTTTTTCTGTGTGGGTGCCCCTGACTACATTGTCCAGCGGTACATCTTTCCGCTGGAGTATCGTCTTCCATGCGAACGACACGGTCTAAGCCCAACAGCCGTTGTATTTTTAAGCGCTTAACTGCATCCGTGTCGTCGTAGACATCATACAGTTCGCGGTTTCATTTTCTTCGATATTCATCGTTCACGCGAATTGATCCAAAAAACTTGCGAAGAAGAGTACCTATTAGAAGTATTTATTATCTTAATTTTATTATAAAATATTCAAGGAGGGTGTATATAATAAAGGAAGTCGATTTGGATGAGGTCATCGGTCATTCGTACTTTAAAACAGCTTCATACTACTTGAGTAAAAGTGAAGATGACTTTTATTCAAAATAGGTTCCTTCTGCTTGAATACAGCTTTTTGCGCGGTCCAAAAGCATGGTGAACGAGTGTGTTAGCTCGTTGGCCGGTATGGCCGCCAGTATGCCGGTGCAAGCCTTTTGAATGGCCTCTACGCCTGCATAACGCTTTCCTTTCATGGGCAAATGCATTTTTGAGAAAAGGAAAAAGTCGCACGGTGCCATATCAGGTGAATACGGGAAGTGGTTAATGGTTAAAATGTGATTTTTGGTCAAATAATCGGTCACAATGATGTCTTTCGAATGTTGTATTTTCAGCAATTTTTGGTCGTGAGTCAATTTGTACGGAACAAACCGTGTACACACCTTTCGTAAGCCCAAATATTCGGTGAAGATGCGATAAATCGGTGGTTTTGGAGATGTTCAATTCCATTTCCATGAATTTCAATGATGGTTTCGGCTGAACTTTGATGAATTCACGCACAGTTTCGATGGAATTTCCGGTGATCACGGGATAAATAACACAAACATACTGACACTTAAAAAGCAATAACTTCACTTTCAATCCATGAAATGTCATGAAATTCTCACTGGACAATCGATAAAAATAGCAGATTTTAACGCACCAGTCACCATATAGATGGTGTCACCAGGGGACGCTAAATTCAAAAACTCCTGTTTACTTTGTTTTAATTCAGGTCAGTACTTCCTTTTGCTTAATGGAAAGTATTTCGATCTTTCGACTGACCTTCTATCGCATATATCGGGCAACGGGTGAGTTAACCTAAAAAAAAAAAAATTAAGTTCGCAAAATTTTCTGATAACAGCTAAAATGGTTAAAATTTGGTGAAAATTTGCTTTGGTCTTAATATAATTAACATCAGAATTTTCAAACATATTAATGATGGTATGTAAGGTACTTAAATAGAATTCAGAAAACATTTTTTTCCATTAGTAGTATGTTGTATTGCCTAAAATAACAAGTAAAAAAGGGATAAGTTCGGTTGCAACTGAACATTTTATAGCCTTGAAACTTACAGGAATCAAAGCCATGGAAATACAATAAGGTGTAAAACCAATCATATAGAGTAAAGTTACCCGGATGTCCGAAAAATCCTGATATTAGTTATATAGGCCTAGTTTTTACTAAAATTTATCTATTTTAGGTACAAAGATATCCTGTTGGCCGATATATGCGGTACTAAGTCACGCGGAAGTTCGAAAATCTCTATATTAAATATATGTAGGCTAAATGAAGTATTGGTCCGATTCAACCAATTTTTGACATACAATTTCATCATTATATAAGAAAGATTATCTCTTTATTTCACATATTGACTGACATTTTCCATCAAAAGACAACTAATAGGTACCGGAGTCTAAATATTCGGTACCTAGTGCGGTGCGGACATTTGTTAGGTTAGGTTGGAAAAAAGGCGGTCTTGTGACAAAAGTTAATAAGAATCTCACTTTGACATTGTGGTACCTAAAGATCATGCATAAGACGGATAAAATAAAGTTCAGCTGTCTCAACAGGTCCGCCAAAGGTACGATTGCTGAGATATTTCAACTTCAATCAAAAGCTGGACAATAGAGAAGAAAATGACTGGATGTTTCCAACTCACCTAATTCCATATAACTTTGTAAATTTTCTTACGACAAGTTTTTGAATCCTACCGCATATAAGACTATCAGATAATGTCAAATAAGAACTTCTAAAGTTGCATAGATCAAGTAGCCCAGTCGATCTCCGGCGTTCTATTCTAGGTCAGGGGGATCTCATGCGCGCACATGCGCTAGATGTTAACCCTTGTTTTCTAAGAATGCGAGTACTCTAAAAGTTCAGCGATAGAACGCAAGAGGACAACAGATAACCAGACTGAAAGTAATATTGGCGTATTATAACAGAAAGTTACCTTTCCAACTTTCCTTCTAAGCTTTAACCTACTCCTGAAAAACCAAGCGGCTCTTCTTCCCTCGTTGGTATGTGCACAGAGAAAAACCCACCAGAAGTATATTCTGTGACGCTTTTAGGGATGCAGTTTAAGAACGAGAGAGTTTCAGAATGTATCTGTTTGGATTCTTTCGTATGCTCGACTGCCTTGGGCCTTATTGCCACACATCTTATTATATCTATCCGTAGTGCGCGACATATGTTTTATTTTCTCAACTTATTATTTTAAAATATTATTGGTTTGAAAATTGTTTGGAAGGATCAAAACACCATTTTTGGTGAGTGGTCCAATAGCGGCAAGGAAAAGGACAAAGGGACATTGTTGGCAAATATACAAGCAAATACAAGCAAATGGCCGGTTGGTCATGAACTACGCTACACCGATATGGCTTGTAGTGAAAGGCAGACAAAGAAGCAGAAGATGTCTCCTGTCGAACACCTATAAAGTGAGGCCTGCACGCTTTCGATTAGGAAACATAATGCACTCCTCTCCAAACCGTCTGCTTGAAGCGAAACCGCCTTCTAGTAGTAATATAAGAACTTGATTGATTACCTTGATGGTATTGAACGATGTGCCGACCAAACGACGGACGTAACACACTTTAGACATACACTGGCCACCATTTACGATATATTGATAACACCATTACTTACTCTCTCCCAGTGAATGGCGTACTTGTAGTTAAATTGCAGACGATAAAATTTGCTTAGATTGGTTCATGACATTTACTTTTTGAAGATAATTTCATTTAAATGTTGACCGCGGCTGCGTCTTAGGTGGTCCATTCGGAAAGTCCAATTTTGGGCAACTTTTTCGAGCATTTCGGCCGGAATAGCCCGAATTTCTTCGGAAATGTTGTCTTCCAAAGCTGGAATAGTTGCTGGCTTATTTCTGTAGACTTTAGACTTGACGTAGCCCCACAAAAAATAGTCTAAAGGCGTTAAATCGCATGATCTTGGTGGCCAACTTACGGGTCCATTTCTTGAGATGAATTGTTGTCCGAAGTTTTCCCTCAAAATGGCCATAGAATCGCGAGCTGTGTGGCATGTAGCGCCATCTTGTTGAAACCACATGTCAACCAAGTTCAGTTCTTCCATTTTTGGCAACAAAAAGTTTGTTAGCATCGAACGATAGCGATCGCCATTCACCGTAACGTTGCGTCCAACAGCATCTTTGAAAAAATACGGTCCAATGATTCCACCAGCGTACAAACCACACCAAACAGTGCATTTTTCGGGATGCATGGGCAGTTCGTGAACGGAATCTGGTTGCTCTTCACCCCAATGCGGCAATTTTGCTTATTTACGTAGCCATTCCACTCAAATGAGCCTCATCGCTGCAAAATTTGTTCCGATCTCGTTGAACCAGCACGTATGCTGGATCTTCAATGATTTGCAAGCGTTGCTCGTTAGTATGTCTATTCATGATGAAAGCCCATACTTGAGCAACTTTCATCTTGACACCATGTCTGATAATCCCACGTTACAACAATACTAATGCATGAAAATCCTAACAAAAAAATCACCCGATGAAACACCCTACAACTCTTGTGCAAAAGTAAAAGGTGGTTAATAGTTACCTTTCTTACTCTCTCTCCAATGATCGGCATCCATAAAGCTTGATAAGATAAACATCAGGTACTTTACTCTGTCAACAAGAGGAAGGCGAGAGCTTTCCAGAGAAAATAAAGACCCCGTGTTGATGTCTAAGCCGTTTCTATTCACCCAGTTAGATACCTTCTTGCGACCATTTGTAGTCATTCGACTTTTTGACCTTGCTAAGTACACTGATCACCCCTATGACTTTATTTTGTTGGTTCTGCCTGCTATATGGTATATATGGTACCAAATCGTACAGCTCAACTCTCACTGAACTCGAATACGCTAAATTTCATTGCAATCCATCAAGCTTGTAATTTAGTCTAAAGAAGTTTTACTTTAGTAATAATATCAAATTACCAAAGCTTTGTTAAATTCGATGCATTGCTTATGTTTAAATGTTTACCTTTTGATGTATCTTATAATAAAAGCAGTTGTTTGCTCTTTTCAATGAAAATTTAATGTATTTACTGCAATTTATTTGCCGGCATTGCGAATACTCGCCTGTTTATCATACTTCATACTCCACACAAATTACTTAAATAACTTATTTTCACATAAAAAAGGTGTACCATTAAATAAACTAGTTTTATTCGTACTTCATAGGCGCCATTAGAATACTGCTGCGCGATTTAAATATTTGCCAAAATATTCCGCAATACCCAAACCACCGAAACCAATGCTGAAAATGTTAATTTTTCATGCCACACTGACTGCCAATGCCTCCATCACATGCACATGTACGTGCATATGTCTGTATGTAGGTGTGTGTTTGCGGCAAGGAAGTGGCTATGAGATTTTCCGTAGACACGCTTGCCGCAGATACCGACGCAAATTCGAGGAGTTGTATATGTGTGTTTGTGATTGTGTTTATATACGAATATATTCGCAACAGCATAAACAAATAGAAACAACAATAATACATTTTTGGAAATAAACTTGTTAAATTGTTTAACGCACGCGAAAACTATATTAGTGGCACTCATGGCGCAACGCGCGCGGAGCGAAATGTGCGGCAGCAATACATGCAAACAAATAGCAATTTGGCGCAGTGCCTTCAAAGCGGCAGATTTGTGTGTTACTCTGTGTGTGTATGTGTGGCGCGAATGCCTTAAAAGGTAGTCAGTTTTGGCAAACACTTTGTATTGCCTACGCCAAGGCGCACACGCCACACGCCTGCCATGGCGCGCCTTGCCACTTCGCGCTGTCGCACTTGTGCGCTTCCATTGAGGAATTTCGTGCCGCTTGTCTTGGTCTTGGCTTGCATGCGCTCCAATCACTTGTACAACATGCCACGCAATCCCGGGCACTTGCTGCCAATAACAACAGCAACAACAAGAATAAAAGCAGCTACAGCAACAACATTAACAAAAGCAACAACGATACGAATATACCGTTTTGCTGGCTTCCGACCAGCTAGCGTCGGATTTAGCCGGCTTGTGACAGCTGCTCGACCAGATTTATCGTGTGGAACGTCGCCCGTTGCGGTGGGGTAGATGGTTAAGAATTCGATGAGCGAATCGATAAGCTGTAGAAAGTTAACACAGCTGAACTCGTTCAGCGGAAAAACAAACAAAATGCCAAAACGCCAAAAATGTGAAACAAGTTAAAGAATTAGCTTCGTGTCTGAGGCGCGTGCTTGTGGCGGACATTTTTGGAATGACTACTTTCGGTTGGTGCGCCTGCTAGCCAGGCATGTACAAAACGAAATCAAAAGCAAAAAATAAATGTACAATAAAAAACCTTCAACAACACAAAGCGTGTGCCTGCAGTCCGCGCTAACCACCGCCTTCTCGCGCCACCTACGGGTTTGTAGCTTTCTTTTGTTGTTTAGCGCGCTGACCGTACCGTCCGGCTGCGTGCTATTGTCCTACGACTTGCTATCGCCTATAGTCATGAATTTATCTAAAAATGATTGTTGTAAATGTGTATATTTCGCTTTTGTTGTTTGCTCATATTCGCATGCAATCCAGACATCTCTTACGATCTTACGAGATAGTAATAACAATTGCGACGGTCATTAGTTAACTTAATTGCGGAATACGTTGCACGTGCTGGCCGCCCACATGCTCGGTCTTCTCCACCGGCGCGTGTGTCATCAATAGTTGGCAGTGCAAAGTGAATATTCAGTGAACACGCTGTCCGTCCCGCCTCCGCTCGTCACTCACATATTTGTGGTATTTAATTGCTTGGCCACAATAAAAGATTAATTACGTGCATAAATAATGTTTAGTATGTTTAAGTGAATAAATTAAACAAGTTGAGGCTGTAATCTATTACTTACCAACTTACGTGCTTACTTACGTGTATTAACTGGCCTGCATGCCACACATTCATGACAGACATTCGTGAAATTTCACTTTACTTTTCATTCACTTGACTAGTTTTGCCAAATTGGAAATGTTCTTCAAGTCTGGCCACGTCCGTGTCACGCGGTTTTACTAACAAGTGGCAGTGTTCGAAGTATGCTGGAGGTCATGCGGTTAAACTTTTACGCGCTAGTGTATGTGAGCGGCATAGCTTTACGAGCTGCTTCGAAATTATTTAATTAGTCCGTAAGAATTTATGGTGAGACGCTTAAAATTTGAGTATCGCCATTTCAACTTTGGATAACTTTGTCAAATAGTAATCGATCTCTGTGCTGTGTCTGTGTTTATGCGCTAAACCATATTTGATTGTCGTAGCTTTCGAGTTATAAGAATTCTGATGGCAGTGGTTACGCACCAAACCGTAATTTTTTCGGCATGCAATGGTGACTCATGAAGTACGTGTGGATTGCTGTCTGACCAATAATGCATATTTTCCTTAATAATGACATCCAGTCAGAAATGAGCCTCATCGCTGAAGATAATTTTTTGATGAAAATCCGGATCATTTTCAAGTTGTTGCTCAGCTCAATTCACAAACATATGACGTTTCTGGTGGTCAAGCGGCTTCAGTTCTTTCGTCAATATGATCTTGTAAGGATGTATGTCAAGATATTTTCGCAAAATTCGCCACAACGATGTCACAGATGTAACGTTATGTGAAAGACTTATTTGAGTCTTTCTTAATTTTTGCGCTGCCGGCAGCAATATTGCCGACAGTACGGACACTTCTTTGTGTCACTAGGACGGGAATGTTTTGTACTGTGGCTGTGGATTCAAATTGTACCACTAGACGTTCAATTGATGATTAGACAGGACGGATATAGCGACCATAAAGTGAACGTAGCGGTTTTAAACTTGAGGCCATTGACTCCGAATTTTGGTAGTCCATTTTATTAATTTCGACTCGTTGTTAGATTGTATGTACACATATCTTTTCATTATGAAATGGCAAACCTTACTGAAGAGAAATGTCGAAAGACCGTGAAAAAATATGGCGTCGTTTGCTGTCCCTATCGGTCTACTTTTGTAACGTCCCTGTTGAAAAGAACCTTAGAAGCTACCAAAATGTTGAAGTAAACGATACTGTCGAACTTCTTCTTTGCGGCTCTGCAAGGCTTTGCTTAGGAAAAGCTTAACAATTATCGCTTTCGACTTTCTTAACGATGTCGCATTTAAAACCTTTTGATTTGAAGAACGTTAAAAGGTGTTTCATCCTAAGTGCCCAAAGAATAACTTTAAGCTGTCAGTTTTACCCAACACAGCTAACGAGTTGCTCGAGTCATTTAAGACTTCACTTTCTGAAATTATTAGAATCACAAAAAAGCTTAATTCAAAAAACTCACCATCACATGATATTATTACCCCGAAAATGCTAATTGAGTTACAGAATATTGTTGCTCTTCAATGCAATTCTTAGTTTTGGATACTATCCAATTTCATGGAAAAAGTCGCAGATTATACTGATAGATAAACCTGGGAAAAACTGGAACATAGTCTTCATACAGACCAAGCAGTCTAACTTCTATTTAGGCTTAGAAAAGCAGATACCACAAAGAAATATTGAAAAAAAAATCACCGGGTGGTTTAAGGCGTACGATAATATGGGAGATTTAAGACCCGGTGTTTTTACAATAAAAGGCCTGAATGTCTCGTCAGACATTCACCCTACTTACCTACCTACCTATATACCGCCATGAGTCCTGCGCTCACGTAGAGGAAATTGATCAAGAGCCCATCATTTGGCCAAATGTGTAAGACATATAATCAATGGAAAATCAGCGCGGAAATGCCTATGGCACAACCAAAGAAGGAATATAGTATTTGGTAGATGAGAGAAAAGTTCAACGTAAGGATGGAAATCCAAAAACAAATAATATTAGAACTATCCTAGGATTTGGATCGATAAGACCTAAAGTTAAAATATATATTAGTCACGAAAACATAAATGGAGATGTAAACAAAAAAAACTCAATAAATCGGATCAAAATTGACTTGGATAGAAAAAAGAGCGTTCGCATGTATATATTTTAATATAAATCCTTATTATCGCCTTCAAAACAGGCTTCTGAGCCAATGCAGTCATGTTTATACCAACTATCTGTACACTTGTTATAAGCCTCGATTGGGTTTGGCTCCAGTGCCAAGCGAATTTTGGTTTCTCTAGTTACGAGTCATTTTTGTAGCTCCATTTGCTAGATTGTTAAACAGTTTCGACGCGATATTCATAAACCTACGTCTCGTCCTTAGTATTGAATCGTTTGATGAATGCAGGGCCCTTAGTTACGTTACTAAAAATGTCTTCTTCGGCGTCTATTCAACGTTAATTTGCAAAATATTCATTTCGTTTGATACGAGTCTAGTATTGGCACTATTCATTTACCAAACATCAACCCAAATACATATGTGCAGTTGATCTCTAAGGGATGTGAGAGTTTTTGCTATCTTCTTGAGACAAACATAATGATTTTCAAACACTACTTCTTTAATATTTTGGCCAATAGAGTTGGATAGACGACTATAATGAGGTAAATTCGATTACTTTATGACCTACACCGAATACACCGAAGTACTTACAATCAAGATAAAGTAGGTTCCCCATAGAACTTCGGAAAGTTTTTTAAAAGATTTTATGTGCGCGATTCTGTTCTAAACACAAAATTTCAAGTAAAGTCATTTTAAAATTTTTTTCAATGGTAAAAATCGCCTGTCAAACTTTTCACAAAAGCTGGACGAAATACACCAATTAAGACATGGAGATAAAATTTTACACGAATAGGAAAAACGTTGCAACAATCTAAGAAAAAAATGAGTACCATTACCAGTAAAACCAATAAAATCGGTAATAACATCAAGCGGAAAGTTAAAAATTACTGAATATATTGAAGCTAAGGATAGGTGAAAAGGAAAATAGCACGTCTTCATTTAACTTTTGCATTAAACTAAGTTCTAAGGTCCGTTTGAATTGAAATATTGACATTTCCATTGAAACTAAAGGGTGATCAATTCCATCCATTTCTACGTTCTCTACTTAAAAAAAGCACAGAAACTTCAAATTTAATGGGGAATGGCTCTTATTATTCGAAAGAATATTATTTGGCATTTTGCTTTTGTTACCTCTTTCCAATGTTGGCCACAGATATGTCTCAGATGACCCATCCGGTGAGTCCAATTCTATATGCATAAGGCCAGAAATGGGTCTCATCATATCTCCAAAACATGCAAATCGACCGCTTCTTCTACATAATGAAAAAAAGAAATCATTTAAGCCACGTCAGTACTTTATGGTGCATTATTCATCAAATCGATGTTTTAAGTGCTCGAAAATACTGTTATTTCAGCCGATGTGTGAAAACTTGCATCGTCGTGTTGAAGAGTGACCGTTTTCGGTGTTTCGCTTTCTTGATTTTTTGAACTATACCTGGCAAAAAAATGTCTAGCACTTGTATTATTCTAATGGTATGGTTTTACTAAAAGAACAGCAAATATTTATTTAGTAGCTTTTCGTGCCCGATCAATCTTTGTTGGATTCGCATCATCTTGAAACACCCTTACAATCGAGTGGTGTTCACTTTCGGGTTCGTACGCGCAAATCCACGATTCATCACCTGCCACTATGTCAAAGGTTCTTGAAGCCTTGCTTTCTTTTTAATTTTTAGCTCCAATTGTGTGGAGCAATGTCACGAGCGATTCATTATATGGAATACAACGTGAACAAAAATTTTGTACAGTAAAATCAACGATAAATATGTCTCACGATAGGTCGGCATTCTACTAGTAGCTGCAGAGCACTATGTTCAATTTATTATTCTTAACCAGAAGCGAACTTGTGACCACCAAACTGTGAAACTATGTCGTATATTGCGTCAGTTTCCCCACGTAAAAGAACATGATATGTTCCGGGCTTAAAGCACAATATACATATATTAGGACGAAATTTTGTCACTGCAGCTAGAATAAATGAAAGTGTTATGGTGCACAATAGCTTTAATTACCGCCGTTCTCACTCTGCCATTTTCAAGCCACTTCCACTATGATGTGGCATTAAAAAGGCGAAATTGGTCTACAAACTGGTTTTTATGACATGTGTAAGCATTTTTATTGTGAAAATAAAAAATCTTACGAGCATATTCTTGGTTAAAAACGGTTATAAATTCTTACAAAAAGGCAGCAATGGCGGCTTAAAGTTATATTTTAAGACATAAGCAAACCTTAACGTCGAATGAGAAATTCGTGTAGAGCTATAGGTATTAACTTTTCTACGTATTAATTCAATACATGCTTCTTTATTTGCAGGATATCAAGCGACACGACCAAGGTGTTTACCGCTGCCGCATCGACTTCCGTACAAGTCAAACGCAAAGCTTCCGCTTCAACCTCACCGTAATAAGTAAGTTTTGAAATTCCACACACTGCGCACCAAATAATTGGAAGTTACAAAACAATTTGTTTAAAGCAGCAGTGGAGTAGAACTAGAGAGCAAAAAGCAGTCAAAAATATCCAAAAATAGAAACTTGATTATTAGTATAAAAGATTAGTTCGTTACTTAGATATTCTTTAAACGCACACGCACGACCAATTATGGATCTGCTAAAGTAACTTCCTCTTTGCAGTACTTCCCGAACAGCCAATTATATTGGATCGCTGGGGGCGACAGCTGAATGGCACGCTGCTCGGACCGAAGCAGGAAGGTGATGATATTGTTATCACGTGTCGTGTGGTGGGAGGTGAGTGACTTTATACTTTTGTTTCTATTATACCCTAAGTAGGGCATATGAAGTTTGCTATAAAGTTTGTAACATCCAGAAGGAGACTTTGGATGACCTATAATATATATATACATGATCGGTGTGACGAGCTGAGTCGATTAAGCAATGTACGTCTGTCTGCACGTCTGTTTATATAAACGAGAACTAGTCCCTCAGTTTTTGAGATATCGATATGAAAATTTTCAGATGTCCGTTTCTTCTCAAGAAGCTGCTTATTTGTTGTTATAGTTGATATCGGATCACACTTGCATAAAGCTGCCATATAAACTGAACGATCGGAATCAAGTGCTTGTATTGGAAACTTTTTTATTTTACGGGGTATCTTCACGAAATTTGGTATGACTTATTGTCGAAGCCAATGGTATAATTTTCGAAGAAATTGTTCTGATTGGACCAATATAACATATAGCTGTCATACAGACTAATGATACAAATTAAATTCTTCTTTGGAAATTTTATTAAGTTGACAAGTTAACTTCACGGAATATAGTAGGAATTATTATCCAAAGTAAATTTTAAGTTTCTGAACATATTGTTTAAATCGGGCTGTTATAGTAAGCATATAGCTGCCATACAAACTGAAAGATCAAAATCATTTTTTGTTACGAAAACTGGAACCTGTGAGGGGTATTATAGCTTCGGTGCAGCCGAAATTAACTTTTTTTATTGTTGTTTTTTATTTACTTTCGTATTTCGTACACTTTGCGTTTAATAACGGCATTATTTTTGTTACATACAGACGATATATTTTCGAAATTCCGCACACTTTAATTTCAAAATTCAATTTCCTGTCAATAGCTGAGCAGGCAAATGGATTAACTTTCTTTACAAAAACAAACAAACACAGAAACTAAATAACAAAATAGAATTTCCTTTGCCACATACATACCGACATAGATATACACCAGCTAATTTATTTGCAACCACTTTGTGATAAACTTATTGGACCACTTACTGAAGTACTTTCTGTCTATTTCTTCCTTTTTTCTATGCCTGCTGCCACAACAACTGCTGCAACCACAACGTAACAATCGTTTACAAAACAACAACAACAAAAATGACAAATACCACATACTACATACAACTGCTGCTGTTGCTGCCGCTATTACAACAACAACATGCCTGTTTCTCATCACAATCACCAACCCGCCAGGTCGCCCTCAACCTCAAGTACGCTGGCTCGTAAATGGACTACTTGTCGACAATCAATACGAACACAATTCCGGCGATGTTATCGAGAATAGGCTACTTTGGCCGTCGGTTCAACGGACTGATTTAAATTCCGTTTTTACTTGTCAAGCATTGAATACACAATTAGATAAGCCTAAGGAGAAAAGCTTTTTGCTTGATATGCATTGTAAGTTGCTCGTCGAGTTGTTATTCTTCTTCTTTTTTTATTTTTGTTGCTTTTTCTCGAGTGCAAACTTGAGCGCGTGGCATCAGGGCAGGCAGTACGGGAGGCGGCAGAAAACTAAAACGGCTCGTGACTAAACGAACTGGCGTCGGAAGTTGCTGGCCGTTGGCGTAGCGCCACCTCAGCAGAGGCCAGCAAATGTGTGCGTTAGGAGGGAGAGCGAAGTTTGGGCCGAGCGTAGCCCCGCGGCATATGTGTGCCAAACGAAGCCTGACTAAATGAAAATAAACAAAAGTTCACAGGCATAAAGTGACACACGCACACATGCACACACATATGCAGGCGGCGTAGGCGCCTACTACACCAGCACCGGCGTTTGCACCTGAAAGTATGCTAACGTATTTTGATGTTCTAATTAGGCAAAGGTACTCACATGCTTGTTTGCGTAGCAAGCTCAATGTGTGTGTGTGTGGTTGTACGTGTGTATGTGTGCGGTGGCGCAACATTGCGGCATTTAAAAGGTTTTAAGGCCACAAGGGTACATACATGCATGCATACATACGCGCTGCCACGTTTCGCCGCTTTGTACTCATTTGCCAAGCGCTTGTCCGCTTGTTTGCTTAGCGCGTCGCCGCTCGCTCTTTCGCCTCCGTGTGCTGCGCTACATAGTGCCGGCTCGCGCTCTAACTTTTGTGCCATTTTCCAATTTCACTATTTGTTTTTGTTGCGCTGATGTCTTTGTTTGTTGATTTTTTATCGCTCGTATTTGTTTTTCTAGTGAAACCGCTGACGGTGAAAATAATTGAGCCACCCAATTCGATGGTGGCGGATCGTCGCTACGAAGTCATATGTGAATCAACCGGCTCACGTCCGAATGCCATCATCACCTGGTACAAGGGGAAGCGGCAATTGCGGCGCACAAAGGTGGGTGTATGCGTATAAATTCTATTTGGAAAAGAAAATTTTAAATTCAGTGTTGTATGCGTGTGAATTAGGTGAACAGTGGTTGCAAAAAATATTGCTCCAAATCTTTTGTTTTGCTGGGAAATAAATGTGGCGAGATATTTTCAATTTGCTACTATATGCTTGTGGTAACTTTCATTTACGAAGTAGTACAACAAAAAGTATTAGTTCTATAACTATATTGGTGTGGTTTTCCCAGGAAAAAAATCCGAACAGTGGCGCAGAGAAAGCTACTGCCACTGTGCGTCTTTTTCAATATTGTTATGTCACTCATTTGAAGTACAATCAACTAGCTTATTTTTCACACCAAGTCACATGTGGAACTTTATGCCTGAAAAAGTGTTTTTTTGAAGGGATTTCTTCTTCATTACTTTAATATCAAGAAAATCTGAGCCGAAAGCCAGCGTATTTTAGTGGAGTTTTAAGGTGAATAATGCTCAACTGACCAAACGTCCATGAAAAGTGATGATTTTGGCGTAAAAGGCGAAGCACGTGCTGTGCGCGAAAAAAGTCTAGATATCCGGATTAGGAAGTATTACTCCAATAAGATTATTGCCCAGCACATGAAAATCTTGCTGTACTTTCACAAGTCACTCAAGCAACCATTTTTGAATGATTAAAATTAGACAAACCCCGCCAAATCAATGATCAAATTGAATATCCATAACGCTGTATTTTGAGCTACTAAAACTATTGATGGGGAACATTACCCACCGCAACTAATTTAATGGAAACGAGCGATTGCCCAAAACACCCGGAATTTGTCTCTATAAGCGAGCCAATAGTTCATCATGACAACGCTTCACTTCATATTGTAAGATTGGTTAAATACTATTTGGAAAACAGGGGCTGGGAAGTTTTGCCTCACCCGCTGTTTGATCCAGATCCTGCCACTTCAGACTACCAATTTTTCCGTTGGATTGTTACTATTTTGCGTAAAACTATTGTTTTTTTCGAATAACTACTGCTCTTTCCCACTATATCATAAATAATTACAAAAATTTAATAACTAACCAAATAATATGTCAGAATATTGCCACCTTTTCATGGATATACCGTATTAGCTTCGGTTATCAAACATTGTTTGCTTCCGGTAGCTAACCCATCAAAAATTTTGTAGGCATTACTGAAGTTCTCTCGCTCTCTATCTCTCTCTGCAGTAGTAAAGATTTCGAGCTCCGCCTAGGAGTTTAATTTGTGTATTTCGTACTTAAGGTACGTAGTTGTGAGCACAAGATTTGGGACTAGGGCTATGTTCTAAATGTAATTCTCAGCCACAATTACCATTATTGCTTAGGTAGCGGTGACTTCACAGAACAGTCGATGGAATGTCAACATATAATTCCAATGAAAACGCCCCACTTTGTAGTGAATGTTAAAACTATTAAATTTACTATTGCGGTATTAAATAACATGTGATCAAATTTGACCTGGACTGATCCATCTTTTTTTTTAGATTGTTATCCACATGTTAATTAACGTGTGATTGGTGTTGGTTCAGAACGCGAACAGTTTGTCTAGAAATTTTTACTATGAAAAAGTTTAACAACAACTTTGCTTGAAATTTTGTGTTGCTTGAAATTTTGGCTGTGCGAATTATTGAGGATGTTGCAGAAGTATTGTGACTCCCTACTTTTTTATTACAAACACAGGTATTTCAGTGAAGGTCGAGAAGTCATCGAGAACTTGCCTCATGCGAGTCGTCCTTGGTGCTTAAAAATGGTGCAGTTGGCATTAGAGAGATAGAAGAGGATCTCAACATGTCTTATGGATCGGCTGAGTATATTTTAGTTAACCTTTTGGGTATGAAGCCTGTAAATGCTAGACTCGTTTCGAGATCTTTGGCAAAAAAGATGTCGAGTTAAGGTAGAAAAGATAAAAGAAAGAAATGACAACATAGCCGAGAACCCTACATTGATCAAAAGCATTATACTGGTGATGAGACGTAGGTTTATGAATATGGTGTTGATACTGTCTAGCGAATGGCGGTTCTAAACTAAGGTGAACCAGAAAAAGAAGCCTGAAGGCCCAACCGACACTTACAATGATTGTATGAAAAATTAGATTGGGCGTTGGCATGCTCAGTTGCTTATTGTGAGGCGGTTATAAATTTTTATTAAAATAAATAAAAATGTACATAAGCTTTTTCATTAACGTTTCTCGATAGATATAGTTTAAAGTGAAAAAAGTGAATTTCGTGTTTTCATAAATCATTCTTTCCTAATTGAAAACACTGATACAAAGCATCGCCTTATTATACACTGTGACGAAAAATTTTAATAAAACACAAAATATTTAATTATTCTTCAATATCTATTTTGTCGCCTTTAAGGTAATTCCCAGCAAATGTAAAACACTTAACGAAACGTCTTTTCCAGTTCTCGAAAGACTGTTCATAAGCACTTTTTGGAATGATCTTCAGCTCCTTCAGCGAAAATTTTTTAAGTCTACGTTCGACGATACGTTCCCAAAATATGCACCAAAATCGTTTAAACGGACTCGCGAAAGATCTCGAACTCTCTTGCATCATGATTTTCAAGCACCATGTCCTTCATTTTTTTAATATTTTCATCAGTTGAAGAGGTCGATTGTCGTCCAGAATGAGACATGTTCTCAACGATCTCTCGACTAGCTTTGAAGGCTTTGTACCACTCGTAGACTTGTGTTTTTGATAAAACTGAATCTCCGTAAGCCTCTTTCGACATTCGCAATGATTCCACACACACACCATTTGGCTAGAAATTTAAATTTTGAGACAAAGTCTTTGTTCGATATTTGTATCCGTTGTCCAATCACAACGACTTACTGAGGTGTACCGACTTAAGCATCGACTGTAAGCAAATTGAATGACAGATCGCGCTCATATTTGGTATAGTAATTAAGGACAGTCCTACCTACTTAGCAAAATCTATTTTTTTAAATATCATTTACCTAGGGAACATTTTCCCCCGCATATTCAACGGCCAGGTACTGGATTGTTGGTTTTTGTCGTAATTTTTCAAGAGGCATTACGAAGATTCTTGAAAAAAGTTAAACTTAAAGAAACACATAAATCATATAGTTCATGAGATTTTGCAAGTAATAAGCTTTGCACTTGATATTGGAGGAATTACACTATAAACTAGTGCTGCATCTGGCATATTCGCCAAATGATACCTTATTGATAAATTCCTCCTTCTCGGACTCAAAATGTTACAAGCTGGAAAAAATGTTACTTAAAAGAAGTCAAGATGCAAAGAGACTCCTATTTGCGCGGCTTTGAAGGTTAACGATAACGAAGCGGTAATGAAGATTGAAGGGCCGTTAAGAAAATTGCAGAAATATGGAAATTATTTTGTAGGATTAAGTCATCGTTTCATACAAAAACAAATGATTTTCAGTCCATGTTATTACAAAAAAATCATCTTAAAATATTATACTTAAATTTACCGCTCGCTGTATATTCTCCTACACACTGTGCCGTCATGCGATCAACTAAGCACATTCACGATCTATTGACACAAGCGCGAGTGTGTGCGGCACCAATTGCCATGCTGCGGCGTTTCCTTCTTTAACTGCTTTGCATTCATTGTGCCATTAATAGCATGCAATGTGTACCTTTCATTGTTTTAGCTGCCACGTTGCCAGTGTACAACTCCGGCAATTGAATGAGGGCCAATACGGACGCGCCCCTTTTACACACACACACACGCTTATCCATATTTATAGAATCATATATGAGTACATGCAAGTGTGTGGCTAGTATACGCTGGGTGGGGCCGCTGAAATGAGTGGGTTCGCGTAAATGTATTGCTTGTTACTTGTGTGATAATATTAGCGCACTTGCTATGTAATTTGCAATAAGCAATTTAAAAGCGGAAATGAAAATTTCACTACAAAATGTATTGTAGCTGATGGTAGGCAAAGTGCTGCAACGCAACACATGTACTGCATTATAACGGTATACTATATACCGTAGAACATGCTAGCAGTAGGTGGCGCACAAATTTCCATACATTGCTAAACAACTAAATATTCGTATGCTAAACTGTACAGCGGGTAATAAATATATTTCTGTCGGCTGTTGCAAATGCAGTGGGTGTGCCACTTACTTTCACCACTGTTGGACATAAATTGGCTGCCACAGTGTTGAAATGCATAAATCAAATGGCGTTAAATAACATGTCTAACTGAGTTGTTGAGAAAAATACAAAAAAAAAAAAAACTAAACAAAAAACAAATATGAATTAATGCGCCAAGAAGTCGTCGATATTTCAAGTGAAATTCTATTTCTATTTCAATTTTTACTTTTGTTCTTGTTTTTTTCAGGATGACATCTCAAAGAATGTTACACGCTCTGAGCTGAGTTTTGTGCCCACCACAGATGATGATGGCAAATCCATAACTTGCCGCGCTGAGAATCCAAATGTGAACGGCCTTTATTTGGAGACAATGTGGAAGTTGAATGTCGTATGTAAGTATATAGAAATTTTGCATCAAAATGTTTGTATTATGTTAGGCCAGTTCTATATGGTAAGCCAATGATCGCTTCCGATGGAAAATTGAACTTAAAATTGTAATAGCTGTCTTCGATACACCATTTCTCTACTCGCTTCTGCTCACATATCAAAATTTATAAAAATTACCTTTAAAGTGTGATCCGTTTTGAGGTTCCTTAATGTTTTAAAGAAAAAGCAAAGAAACTTCAATTTTAATGGTGAATATTATTATCAACCGAAAGTACATTCTTTCGAATTTATTTTTTGAAGATTATCTCATTCAAATGTTGGTCACAGCTACGTATCAGATTGTCAAACCGTTTAGTCAAACTTTCGATGACCCGTTCGGGCATTTCGACTGGTAACTGGCGAATAACACGCCTGATGTTTTGCTCCAAGACCGAAATTGAAGCGGGACTGTCCGCATAGACTTTAGACTTTACATAACCGCACGGGAAAAAGTGTAACGGTGTGACATCACACAAACTTGGTGATCAACCGGCACAAGACGGGAAATTATCTGCTCACCGAAGTGTTCTCTCAATAAATCCATTGATTGATTCGATGTGTGGGAAGTGGCACCGTCTTGTTGAAACAAAATGTCTCCGAGATCTGAGCTTCAAATTCAGACATCAAATAGTTGGTTATCACGGCGCGATAACGATTGCAATTGACGGCACCAGTTTTGAAGAAATTTGGACCAATAACTCCACCGGCCCACAAACCACACCAAACCGTTATTTTTCTGGATAAAATGTCACCTCTTGAATCTCTTCAGATTGCTCTTCGTGCAATATGCGGCAATTTTGCTTGTTTACATACATACGCATTTAGTCAGACATGGGCCACATTACGGAACAAAATTTGGCTCGGAAACGTCGGATCTTTTTGGAACTTTTCAAGAGCCTTTAGTGCGAAGCGATGTCACTTAGGAAGGTCGCGTATCTTAAGTTCTTGCACAAGCTGTATTTTGTACGCTTTTATTGTAAGATCTCGACGTGAACAGCGCTAAGTGGTTCCTTACGTCGGTCCGAGTTGCTGCGAAATACGTCAAATCGACTCTCCACGGTCTTCCTGTACATTTTTTATTACGACTGCTATATTTTCTTCACTGCGTGTTGGACGTGATGCATTCAGTCGAATATTATTCAATAATGAAACTCATGATCGCTGATGGTCTTACGAATAGTATGCTCAGTAAGGCGATTATGTTGACTATAAGTTGAGCGAAGCGAGTGAAACACATTCTTTGCACAAACAAAACTGAACAAAAATAAGATGACAAAAAATCATATTGAAAAAAAGTACCTTTACTTGGATCACACGTTATTTATTAAGTGGTTTCTGTTCGTATCTGTTCCATCTGTGTTTCTTCTAATGTTTAAATACTCTTCTAACAATTATGCATTTGTGCAGACTGTTTGGTTATCCTTCACTATCATTTTAATAATTTAAATATTGCTTATTCCAACTTAAATTCCCTTGCCTTTCGTCTATACAGATCCACCGTTGGTAACGCTGCGACTTGGTTCCACCCTCACACCTGATGATATTAAAGAAGGAGACGACGTATATTTTGAGTGTCACGTACAATCGAATCCTCAATGGCGGAAGCTCTTGTGGTTGCATAATGTAAGTAATTTGTATGAGTGCGGTAACTGTACATATCTACAGCGGTTGAAACAGTAATTTGAAATATATCTATATGTGTGCATATGTAAGCTTACCTGTATACATACATACATATTACCGGATGTGGGACAGTAGCTAAGAGCCGGTATATTTAGTATATTTAATGCACTGAGGAGAGCTCAGTCAAAGCGGATTTTAGCACTGAATTGATGGGATGGTGTTAAGGCAGAACTGAAAGCACCGCAGGGTGTGTGTGATCACTAGCTTTGTACCGCATTCATAGACTGCGTACGCTATGAGATTGTCTGCAACTCGCCAAGTGTACCAGAGGCACTATTACACACATACTCACGTATAGGTACTTACTTCTGTGTGGTTGTGTCGCCGGATTTAAGTTTGCAGCAATCGGGAATAGCCTCAAACCATCGGGAATTTCCGCAAATATTTCGCCACGAAAAGCACTTTTAGTAAATGAAAATTTCCCGTAGACACAGACAAATAGCTAACGCAACCATGTGGTTAAACTAATGTGGAGCATACAGTATTGTGTTTGTATGTGTTCGAAGGGAGTATTTTCATTTTTGTTTTCAATCTATTTATATAGGTGGTTAACTGACTTACTTTCAGAAGAAACACAGCATGTTGAACTATTGGGCTTTATCAACCGAGCCAAATGTGTCACAAAGACGTTCAATAGCCGCATTGTGTCAGACGCAGGCAAGAATTTAAAGACATTGAAAATTAAAAGTTATTATGTTGCTTTTTTTTGAGATCGCAGTCATCCTCTCAGTATTTAATGAAGCTCTGATGACACCGAAGTGTCAATATTCTATAATTTGAGTGCCTTAAACTAGTTAGTAGGCTCATAACCTTGGTGCTTCCTAACTTGACTTCATTGTACTCAAGATATAAGACATATTTTATTTCTGTAGTGTCTTTTGCTTATTGTTCATAATCAACAAACCAATTCACTAATTTATTTGATATACATATTGTATATGTATACAGAATTGTTTGTTAATATCTAAAGAAATATATATTTGAGCCGACGCGATCATTTGAAACCCTACAGATGTCTCCAAAAACTGACGATTCTGCCTTGAAAACATTGGCTGAGTTTGCTAGTTCGATATTTTGATGAAAAGGAGGTGGTAAAATCAACGGGGAAACTACTAGTTACAAGAGAATTTACAATTTTAAAGCTTCGTTCATATAATCTATACATGATCCCACTTTTATTTGCGAAAGAAGGTTCAGAATCAAGATAGAAAGAGATGGTGGACATAAATGTATGGTAGCTGGGCGCAATATATTAAACAACGGATGGCTTGACGGGCGGACTTCCATTCGGGGATGCGCTGTCCATATTTAGGCATAAGATAGCTTTTAAGCTGTGGGAGAACCGCAGTATTTCAAGCAGACGTCTATGCTTTTGGGAAAATCGCGGAGCTAGACTTACAAAGTCATCAAGCGCAATACCGATAGTGGACAAGATAGCCAAACGAGGAGTGACCGAAAACGTGATCAACATTGGTATACCCTTGCATTGTGGACAGTGGCATGGCAAAGAAGATCAAATTGCGGTGGAATGTTCTACCTGAGAGGAACACTGCAATAGTCACCACAAAGCGGTAGCTCAGAGATACACAAAGTTCTGCTGGTAGTGATAGAAGGGAAAGTAGGAACATGTTTGGAATAGGGCTGACAGATTAAGAGGATTGCTGGAAATGACTGCATTATTTGGGTCTATAACGGTATGAGATACTGCAAGAAGCATCATTAGTGAGGCTATAAAGCCTGTTAAATTGGTATCATTTCCATCGGATTCCAAAGGATGACTACTTCCAAAGGACTAACGGCACTCTGGTACGTAAAGAACTAAAACTAATTCATCTGCGTTTAGGTTAAGTTAGATGACTAAGCCCTTAAGCTGTTAAATCCTTTGTGAAACCTCCTGTAGTTGGATATTGACTTTCGATACACTACCTTAATCCTCATTAAAGGATCTTGCAATTGCACTGAACTTGATATCTGTCTAGAGCTTACAGAGCTCACAACTCGTCCAGTGAAATGCAAGAAGCTATTGCAGCTGCTATTGGTTTTCATTCTACAACTAGTAAAACGAAGGCCTAGTACCCTAGCACCTTCATCTGCTTTCAAGTGATTTGGAAACTCGCAGTGATCAAGTACCTAAACCAGTTTAATAATTAAGTATCTCGACATCAGAGAAAATGAGTCGAGACATCCCATTATAATACAGCGAGATCAAGCTTAATATTTAAACGGAACCGTTCCTTAAGATCATCATACCTTTTCGATATCCGACATCTCTTAACATCAATTAACATTTTCTAGACTCGCTCTCTGCGAATGACATTTCAGAAGCCAAACCACTCACACGCTGGCGAAGAACAGCTCAAGTTGCCTCAAGAAATTGTAGTATTACTACGCGTAATTAGATCCAGATTTTTGACTTCGTCAAACTACACGCTTTTTAGATTTCTCGTAAGACGATGATATCGAAAAACGAAATGCTACACTCAAATAGGGGCAAGTTTAACCGATTTTAGCCAGTAACGATACACAATAAAGCAGCGATTAGGATAACCTGATGGAATAGCTAAGATTGTTTAACTAAGTAAACTTCTTTAATGGTTTTTAATAAGAGCGTGGAATTAAAAATTTCCATAAATATAGAAATAGAAATTTTTATTTAAACAACTTCATATAACTCAAACATATTTATAAAATACATACATATATTGGTGCTATTCTAAATATACCAAGGTATACATTTAACTTATATTTTAATTTATTTTTTCTACCTTTTGCAGAACATTCACCTCGAACACAACACTTCCGCTCGCGTCATACGCTCCAATCAGAGCTTGGTACTGCAGAAAATCACCAAACACTATGCAGGAAATTATGCTTGCAGCGCCATCAACGACGAGGGTGAAACTGTCAGCAACCAACTACCGCTGCGTGTAAAATGTAAGTAAAATTCTAGAAAAAAATGCCTTAGGTACCATCAACCTTACTGTGAAAGTTGGTGTAAGAAAAAAGCCAAATAACAAAAGTGTTTCCAAATATTCAACTTCTTCATACCTCACCCGAGAAAGACTGTCAAATAAGACAGTTTTGCAAACATCCCACTGTGTTGTAACTTTTGTAAGCTGGAAATTCGTATTTATTCCCCACTCCCACCTCATTATGCTGGGAAATTCTATTAATGTTAGCTGTTGGCCACCTGCTGCGCAGCAGGTATTCTTAATCAGGTTCTGTCCGAAACTTTGCTGCCTAGATTGAAGACATCGTAAACAGCGTTAGACAGAACTCTTAACACCAACCACATCAGCCTTCACTTTCATAATGCTTTCAGCTTCGCCACGCTTGCGCTTCCAGTTCAAAATCAATTATTTACATATTGGCTTGAGCTACTAGAGTGTAAGAATACACACACGGGAATTAATATGTGGTCACATGCTCGCATTGCACATATGTATGTACATACCTTATGTGTTGTAACAGCTTGCAAGGGCAAAACTCATACTTACATTGAGTTTCAAAAGTTTCCACTCTACCGCTAGTTTACGTTAATAATTCAGTAAATACATGTGTTGCATGACAATGCGGATAAATCTAATGAAATGCGTGGTTTTGGAATGTTCTACATAGTTCAGTTAGAAGTTTAGGTAGGCCAGCTATACATTTAAAGCGGAAGTTTGCGGTGGAAAGTTTAATTGAAGTTGCTTCATTTCCTATCGTGCTAGAGATCGTCCTAAAGTAGTTGATGATATAGTGTTTCGAAGCTTTAATAATATTATATATGTAGGTATATGTATATGTATATACGTATAATGCGTGGGAATTAAAGGAATTATGAGAAAGTTAACAATAAAACACGCAGGATTTGATAAAGCTTTCACTGCGGTCTGTCTATCATAAAATTCGATAATTCCGAAATGAAAGTCCAGGTGTTAAGCAAGGATTCACCTAAACTTTATATATTTATTTATTTCTCAACTCTGAACACTGTTAATCGAACTCAGGAAATGCTAAATTGGAAGCTTTTGTGAAGAGTTCATTCGATATTAGGAACTAGGTACTGATTAAACTGATAAGGAACTGGAAAATTGTCTATTGGAATATCTATACTTCAAGAGGTTTTAGATGTTAGATTATGGGTAAGCTCAAAATCTTTAAAGATGTGTTCTGCCTATGAATATTTGTAAAGTATGGAACGAGTTTTAGCTGTTAGAAGTCATAACGCGAAAAAATAATTTTCACGACATCGAAGATTCTTCCTGAAATTTTTTAAACATAGCACAATCAATAGTAGCTTTCCAGAAAATACATAATATCAAAATTAAGCCCATAAGCCTCTATAGTTCTTTGCCACCTCGCGAGCTGCAAAGATCCGACTCAGTATAATGTAAAAAATAATACCGGATTCAACAGTTTATAAATTAAATTATTCAAAAGAAATACAGACAAGAGAGTTTTAGTTCATAACCTTTGTAAGCGTGAACGTCTACAAGTACAACCATCCACATCTCCGTATATTTCTATTGAGTTATCTATTATTCAGCTATCCTAAGACAAAGTAATTTGGTTTAACCTAAACTAAACTTGGATGGTTGGAAGAAAAGGGATGCACATTATTAGACCCATTGTGCTCTGAGTGGTAGCAAAGTTAAGACGTATCCAGCAATTCAGGTGATTTGTTACGAAATTTGATTATTTTACTCCAGGTAGCCAATATATCTTAAGTTGGGCATGAAATATATCGCGCCTCATCCGGCAAAAGACTGGATATTCCCATCATTCTCCGGGGTTGGGATTTTAAGGCTAAGTGCGCTGTGATGATCCCTATAATATTACTAAGTTTACTTTTGCCCATAAGTAAGTAGAAGCAGTTTCGTCTGTCCCCAATAAAAACTATCCCGAAGTAACTTTGTGGTATACCCAGTGCTGCTAATGTTACAGAACGTGAGGTGTTCCTATAGGGTTCGCTGCTTCAAACAACCCTTAAGGAGCTGAAAGGTGTGGGGAAACTTACGGGAATTGTATTTCCAACTGCTCACGAAGTCTGAATTTTTATTTCCTTGCATTCCTATATAATTGGGTTATATTATTATAATATCTAGAGGATATTATCCGAGTTATCTAATAGGAGTCTAGTTATTGCCTGCTTGCATAACCTAACGTAGTGAGACCTAGTATTGCCGCTACGGGTAGTATTCATTGCCTTGGCAATTTACTAGAAGATTTATGGACTTGCTGGTTAGAGCATAAGCCCACTCGGCACTTTCTGTTAAGACCACAATTACCGCCTGAAAAACTGAATTATAGTAATTTAGTTTAAATCTAAACTCTATGTATGAATTAATATAGAATAAGCTTTTTGAGTCAACGGTGAATATGTAAATTTCGCTGGACCATTTTTCTCTACTGGGAAATGGAAATGTTGTGCTCAATTTCACATAGATCTCGTTTTCTCCGTCGCATCACTAATTTACCCCGAGTTCATTAAGAAGGTTGAGTATAATACCATGCCTGGGGCCCTATTCTGTAACTCGATTCGAAAATGTATTCTATTCGAAATTCGGATCCAATTTATAATTATGCGAAAGTTGTACCACCCTGTGCCAATTTCGTTTTTGCTTTCTACAACTCAAAAGCTATCGAATATTTTATCCGAAAATTGGCTTGAAAATCCGAAACTCGAGTTACAGAATATACAAAATCCGAATACGAGTAATTTTTTTTTCGAATCGAGTTACAGAATAGGCCTCCTGGGGGCCTATTCTGTAACTCGATTCGAAAAAAAATTTACTCGAATTCGGATTTTGTATATTCTGTAACTCGATTTTCGGATAAAATATTCGATAGCTTTTGAGTTGTAGAAAGCAAAAACGAAAATTGTACGTATTTATTCTGGCACAGGGTGGTACAACTTTCGCATAATTATAAACTAGATCCGAATTTCGAATATAATACATTTTCGAATCGAGTTACAGAATAGGGCCCCTGTAGTGACGACAAGTTTGGCTCCAATGAACTAAAAAACGAGCTGGTTAGCCGTAAGCATTGCCTCCTACTTTTCTTGTGTATGTATTGGCCGGATGTCGAGCATAATCTCTAGAGCCTTATTTAAATTAAGTTGTCAAATGTTTTTAGAGAATTATAGTTGAAAGATATTAACGACTTCAATTTCATTTGAATTCAGAAGGAGAGTTTTAATGTTGCTTTTGTGTATAGTTTACGAAATAACAAACATAGCAAGTCACCGAACATTTTATACTCTCGCATGATAAAGTTATAATCGAGATTTCATTATCCGTCATTTACGTATTTTTTTATTTTGCTGTAAAATTAATTAGAATTAAATTCTGAGAGATTTACCGATATTTTCGGTGAAAAATTAGGTTAGGTTAGGTTAGGCACTGAGTTCTTCGTGTTCGATATCAGGGACCTTGAAAAGTTATAGTCCGATCACGACAATTTTTCCACAAGGGATACCTCAGCTCAAATACCGCAAATAGTTTTATTCTGCTATCATCATTGGTTCCTAATGCATATATTATAAAGAGAAGGCATCAGATGGAATTCAAAGTAGCGTTATATTGGAAGAAGGCGTGGTTGTGAATCGATTTCACCATATTTCGTACATGTCATCAGAGTGTTAAGAAAATAGTATATACTGAATTTCATTAAAATCGGTGGAGTAGTTCCTGAGATATGGTTTTTGGCCCATAAGTGGGTGACGCTACGCCCATTTTCAATTTTTAAAAAAAGTCTGGGTGAATCTTCCTTCTGCCATTTCTCTCGTAAAATTGAGTGTTTTAGTGATTTTTAACATAACCTTTGTATGGGAGGTGGGCGTGGTTATTATCCGATTTCTTCCATTTTTGAACTGTATACGGAAATGCCTGAAGGAAACGACTCTATAGACTTTGGTTGACATAGCCATAGCAGTTTCCGAGATATGTACAAAAAAATTAGTAGGGGGCGGGGCAACGCCTACTTTTCCAAAAAAATATGTTCAAATATGCCCCTCCCTAATATGATTCTTTGTGCCAAATTTCATTTTAATATATATATTTATGGCTTAGTTATGTCACTTTATAGGTTTTCGGTTTCCGCCATTTTGTGGGCGTGGCAGTAAGCCGATTTTGCCCATCTTCGAACTTAACCTTCTTATGGAGCCAAGAAATACGTGTACCAAGTTTCATCATGATATCTCAATTCTTACTCAATTTACAGCTTGCACGGACGGACGGACGGACGGACGGACAGACAGACATCCGGATTTCAACTCTACTCGTCACCCTGATCACTTTGGTATATATAACCCTATATCTGACTCTTTTAGTTATAGGACTTACAAACAACCGTTATGTGAACAAAACTATAATACTCTCCTTAGCAACTTTGTTGCGAGAGTATAAAAAAGGAGTCAAATAAACGATTACAGTTAAAAATATTTGTACAGAGTACGCCATATTTTATATTAGATCAATGTTTATAGAACATTTGGTTTCAAAAAGGTGAGATTCTCTAGATAACCCTCTCCCCTGACTACTTTTTGAGCGTACAATTAAAAAGTGAAAGTATACACCAGTAATTCTTGGACCATTGACGGTCAAGCTAAGACATGGGTGGCGATATCATTGCAATAGTGCTCGAGTAGATCGAAAAGTGTAATTGAAAAAGAATATTGATTCATGTGAAAGAAGAATGTCTCAAATATAAAAGACTGTTCAGTTGCTTTCAAAGTATTTTTAAAGTTTTCGCTGCAGAGGAAAAGATGACAAACGAATTGTACGCGAAAAGCTCAGTTTTTTGAGGAAGCAAATATTGTATTATTGTTGCAATGAATACTAGAGTACATTCAGATTTTTTTGAGTAGGCGCGTTGATCTTAGAAAAGATTAAGTCTTACAGTCGAATCAACGCAAGCATGACTTCCCTCTTTCAAGTTTGCAGTTTGCTCAAAGCGAACACCATTTAAGCTTTCATCAAAGAAAACTTAATCAAATAAGCGTTTGCTACTTAAAGCACTTTCCGTAACTCATACAAAACTTGCCATATTACAACTCCGTTATCTAACACGCACTTGTAGCTGCAAATCTCACAACTTGCCATTACGTCGACAAACATGCTTTGAATCTTAAGCAATAGAACACACACGCTCTTTCATTAATTGAGTTAAACTTTTTCTTGTTTCCTTTCTAATTTCCTTATTCCCATAGACACACCTGTTTGCAAGCATTTGGATCGTGTCATACTAATTGGCGCCTCAAAGGATGAAACTGTCGAAGTCACGTGTGAAATACAAGCGGATCCGCCCCCCAGGTAAGTGTACGTCAACCACATCGACAATGCCTATAATCAAGCATAGTGTAACCCGTTCATCAATGTCAGTTTTTTGAGTGAAACAAGTACAACGAGTTACCGACGATTTCTGAAGGGGGTTCAGCATTAAGGGTTGAGACAGTTGCCAAGCCAAATAGGTAGGCATGTAGGCACAACAATCATATAAATTAGCAAAAATTGTTTGTGTTTACCCATGCTGCTGCTTTGTATCCATCATTGTGGAGTCGCACAGAGCGTGAAGTAGAGGAATTGTTTTGTGTGTCGGGGCAGGCGGCAGAAACGGTTGTTCAAGCGACAATCGCACCTGTGTGCGGGTGTTGAGTGTGAAACTTTTACTTCCTGCTCGTTACGTTGCCAACTAAACTTTGTCTCATTAAAGCTTACACGTGTACATATTGCAACACATACACACACATGTACGATTTGATATGTGAGTATATGTGTGCTTGTGTTTGCCGGCATTTCAGTGGAGTTGGTGTGCGGTGCGCCTACGAAGAGCTATAGCCGGAAACAAATAGTAATTAATTTTCGCTGTCCAATTGCTTTGCCGCACACAAATACCTTTGAGCTCTAATTCAATGAATGAATGAATGGATGAATGGAAGAAGGAACGCGTCAACCACATACAATCACACTAACTATAAGAACGGGTCTCCTTACCACTTCACTAAGTTCGATTGTTATTTAAGATCTGTATAAGGAAGCGGAATGTGCTTGGATGAGGCAGTTCTAGAGCTCATTCATCATTTGTAATTGGGTGTAGACATTTTGGGCCCAGTGTCAAAATGAAGTGTTCACCTATGTGTGTAAGTATTTATGGACCGTGCGACACCTAACTAAGCAATTCGTCAAAATACTCACAACGTACAATTGGGGAGTGTAGTGAACCAGCGAAATTATATAGTTGGCGGCGGCAAATGCTAACCCTATTCCAGTTATTGTGGCAACTACCACTGCAGGGCATTAAGACATATACATATATTCTGAAATATATGCGTTTCTACCTACGAACGAGGGCTGTCCGACAAGTACTTAGCATCTGCGATGGATGACGAAGCAAGCAAGAAATATTTAGTAGTACATTCTTGCCGTTTACTCACTAATTTTCAGACGAATATTTGCAGTAGTTAGGTTGTGACCGCTTTCGGAAGTGGGGGCGTCCATGGACATTAGATATCATTCGTTGCTAGTGGACTTGGAAGGCATGTGGATTTGGAAGAGAAATTGCGCAGTGCGATCAAAGAGCAACCAAAATTGGTTGAGGAAGTTTCAACGGTTTATAATGAGCCATAAGCAGGCACCACTGAAACTGTTATTATGGAGGAAAGATAAAAGTCCATAATCTAATATCAATAGACTAATGATTAAAGTTGCGCCAGATGGCTAACACAATACACATCAAAGACCGCTTGGGTCCTATCACGCTTCAAATTGACAGCATGAGAAAGCTGTCAGCACCAGCAGTCGGGTGTACTTACGACTACTCGGCGCAAGCCTGAGGCCGCAGTGTTTGACCATGATTAAACGAAATCTAAAGGAGGTTCCAGTTAGTTTCTTCAGAGTAGATGAAATATTGATACAGTTCTGCACGTAAGAGCACAAAAGAGAAAGCGCTGATTGTCCTATCAGCCGGAAAGGGGATGGCTACCATTTTTAGGGGTATCGCAAGTTGTGATCCACATCAACTAACTTAAGCATTTTTACTATTACTGGGCCAGTTTTCACGTGTCACCGCCACCGGTATGGAAAATTTGGTCGAATGAGGCTAAGAACTGCTGACTCAAACAAAGGTTGCTCCAGACTGAGTCCACAACGACTTGATTTTTTTTACAAACTTGAAGAAGTCACTCGTCGGCCACCAATTTGTGTCGGTATGAAGAAATAATCGGAAGCTTATTTTGGCGAACGTCAGAAAATTTATTTTTAGGCACGTTGAATCAGTTGGTTAATCGGTGGGCTAGGCACTTCAATAGATTAAAAGCGTTATCATCAATTACTTATCGCACCGCCCTCGTCCTAACATATAAACATTTATAGTCATAGAGACTGTCATAATTAATGGCGCACAATCCGTTGCCTTTAGGTGATTTATAAATTAAAGTTTGTTATAATTAGCTAATGTCATAAATTAATTAGCTGAAGTGTTACTTTGACATTAAACAGGGGCCATAAAGTATTTTTGAGATATTGCTCTACAAATTTCGGCAATTAATTTCAGTTATTTAACACGATTTTATCGCACGATATGAATCGTGTGGGAATTTGTGTTAACTTTTTTCATAAATTATTAAACACTTACGCATTTCTTGCAGAACTTTTCGTTGGAAGTTCAATAATTCGGGTGAAACATTGGATGTTGGCAGTGAACGTTTCAGCGTAAATGACAGCAGAAGTGTGCTTAAGTACACACCGATATCTGATCAGGTAAGTAAAGGGTGGTTGGTAGTTAATTTCTTTAAGTTTTACGTTTTTTTATAGAAGTGAATAAGTTCTACCAAGTGACGGCATATTCATAAAGTATTTTTTTAATGAACAGATGGCATTACAATTAGTAATAACGAGAACTTCGATCTCTTATACTCCTAACTTTTTGAAGACAATGCCAATCTCATATCAAAATCTAATTGAAATCCTGGCCACACCACTCAAATGACATCCACCACTTAAAAGTATAGTCAGATCCTCTCGGTTTCTGATTCATTGGAATTATGGTTTAGGACCCTGAGGTATTGAGAAGGATTATTTGACAATTCTCATTTCGTCTTGGAAGCGCTTTAACCTTTAAGGGATTAAGCTTGTCAAAGACCCTAAAAAGATGTATCTTATGTATCTTAGAAATTATGTTGAAAGTGAGGAAAATGCAATCAAAAACATGCAAAAATAAAAAATCTTTCACATTTTACTATTACGGTTACTGAGAAGCCACTTAGAAATATTCAGTTTCGAGAAAGTCGTGTTTAAAGTTTTACGGCTGAGTCTGATCGACACGCTGCAATACTACAAAGGATGGGAAAGGGATACCATTTGCCTTATGATTTGATCGATTAAATAATAGTTTTAGGTCCCTATAGTGAACTTTTGGAAAAATAATTTTTTTGTTGAAAGTCTAAAAGCACGGAAACACCGACAGAAGTTGTTTAAAAATGGGATTAATAATAGGCTTTTGTAAACTATAGCGTACTTTTTGTTATGTAATTTTAAGTATTCAGTAACAAAAATTTTGAAATGAAATATGGAAGTTTAAGCAATTATGATCTTCAGGGGGAATTTATGCCATAAGTCAAGTTAAAAATACTAAAAAATGCCTCTAGACGCTCATTGTAACTTCAAGTTTGAAGAATTTGGTTTTTTCAGGCTTCCAACGTAGTTTGAGAAAAAACAAGTAAAACTTCCGTATGCATTTTGAACACATTGCATTTTAAAATCGCTAAAAACTTAGTTTTTATAAATACCATATGAATCAGTATTTTATTTATATAATTAAATTTTCTTCATTCATTAATTTCCTATTTTTGCTGCATCTACGTTTACAGGATTACGGCACTCTATCCTGTTGGGCTTCCAATGAAGTTGGTACACAAAATCAGCCTTGTCTGTTCCAAGTAGTGCTGGCGGGTAAGTAAAAAATTACCATAACAGAATCTTTATTAAAGATCAGACAGCCAGAAGCTGACGTGTATTAGCTTTGGAGCAGTCATAAAATCTTTAGTTAAATTTTCCTTCACAATAAAATTATTTGTCGCCACAGCTAATACAATTAAAATAATTGTAATTGTTTAGAAATAGAAACAATGTGTATTTGTATACTTTTAAGTACCTTCAACGCAAGTTATCATTTTGGTTGTAAATTAAATATAAACTAGTTCTCTTTTAAAATCCAATGCAAATTCCATTTAGAAATGTATTCAAAGGTAAGCTTCTCCCTAAAGAGGGCAAGAGTGGCAGAAAAAAATAGAGATATTACGACAGTTTCTAAGCGGTTATTTTTGTGTGTGCGCTGAACAGAAGCGTACATTAGTTCGTGATGTCATGAATGATAGAAGGCTTCGTTCATGATTACTAGAAAAGCTTGACAGTTCCCCAGCAAGTAACGACTACCAAAGCTACCATACATTAAAATAATTAGCCTGAAAGCTAACATCTACACCGTGCATAACTCATGAGGGAAGATCGCTCACACGTTTGTGTACGGGTTTCGTTTAGAAATTTCAATTGGTCCTCATAGAAACTTATTGAAAATTTAACGAAAATCTCTGATAGCGCTATTATTTAGATAACTATCTAGTGATTTAGCCCATAGATGGCGGGCGGCGTCGTTTTTTACGATTACGTATTAATATCTCGTACTTTACAATTTTCGAATCGTAGTTATGATTCTTTTGTCTATTTGAGGATTACTTACTATACATATATGACAAGATGTTGATAAATCTTTATAATAATAATAATTATATGTAATATGAAAAATACGTCTCAAGTTGTTTGTCCGCGATGGACTCCCAAAATGTTGAACCGATTTCAGTAAAATTTAGCACAATGTGTCCAGTTCGAACTAACTTAGAAGATAGGATAGTAAAAACCATTCATAAATAAAGAATATAGTGAAAGCTCTAATAAATGGACGCTCTATTAAGCAGACATCTCCATTAACCATGCACATTGTTAATGTTTGTTAAGTACAATCTATTAAGCGGACAACTCTATTAACTGGAGAGAAAGGCTGATTACAAGACATTGAGAAAGAGTCTAAAATTCGTTATTTTCCCAATGAAATTTATTTCTACCAACATATTCGAAATTAAATTATTAATTATATAAATAATAGTGCAAAATGTATACCACAGTAACGCGCGGCCCGATCCCGTAGTTTATATATACTTTTTACCTTCGGTATAAATTTGTAGTAGTCAAATATGAAAGCTGCAAATATTCAATTAACAAAATAATTACTATTCGAAGAAATCTTAATAATAAATAATTAATAAAATAATCTATCAACTGCCTTTATTCATACCATTAAACATAGATTTTCATATATACATATGTCTTTCGTTTTAAAGTTATTATGGTTGTAGTCACTTTCCGGGATGGCCTTCAGTTCCGGGTTCGCTGCGGCTTGAATCTCCTTTATCGTATAAAAACGGTGTCCCCGAAACGGTCTTTTGAGCTTGGTGAACAGCCAGAAGTCGCACGGCGCCAAATCAGGTGAATGTGGTGGTTGCGGAACGATATGGGTTGAGTTTTTGGCGAAATGATCACGAATTACGAGGGCAGTATGAGATGGTGCATTATTGTGGTGTAAAACCCGAGAATTGTCTTTCCACAATTCCGGCCTTTTTAGGCAGATAGCGTTACGCAAACGACGCATAACGTTCAAATAATATTCCTTGTTGACTGTGTGACCGGTTTGAAGGAATTCATAATGCACAACACCATGATAATCGAAGAAAACAGTCAACATGACGTTGATTTTTGAGCGACTTTGGCGTTCGCTCGATTGATCGGTTGTTTCGGGTCGTAAGCATAGATCCAAGTCTCATCGCCAGTTATAATGCGTTTCATGACAGTCGGAAAGCATCGTTTCACACACTTCAACGCGACGCCTTTTTTCCAAAAAATTCAATGTTTTCGGTACCAGTCGAGATTTGACGCGCTTGAGGCCCACAACATACTTTAAAATGTTATTGGCTGAGCCTTTCGATATACCAACTTCATCAGCAAGGTCTCTAATTGTTAATCGCCGGTCTTTCAACACCAAATCTTTGATTTGTTGAACGTGAGCTTCGTCGGTTGAGGTTGATGGTCGCCCTGGACGCTCTTCGTCTTCGACACGTTCATGGTCGGCTTGGAACTCACTATACCACTTGTAAACATTTTTTTCTGCACCATCCTCACCATCCTCAACGTATCCGCAGCAGAAAATTGACTCCGTAAACAAAAAACGAAAAACTCACTTATCACAAAACGACACGTATCTCAAACAATAATGAATATTTCGACATGAAATTTGACATAAATGTGACTGACAGTTCTACAAACCTAAAAAAAAAATTATTCTCCAAATCCTTCGACGCGCGCAGTTTAACTTCAAATGTCATCTTATTTTTTGAGCACAGTAGCATGTACATTTATATCATTACTAAGTACCTATAGCTCTATCTATGGCGTGAAGGCCGACCAGAATAATTTATTTCATTATATTTTTTTTGGTTCTTCCAGCTCTACCCAATGGCGTTTCAAATTGCTCCATCGTCAATCGCACGGATGTCAGTGTCGACATTCAATGCATTCCCGGCTATGATGGTGGATTACCACAGATTTTCGTGCTCGAGATGTTCTCTGCCCGTACAGGACTAACAAGGTAAATGGAAGTGGTTGTATAAATGACATTCTGACAAACGTTAAAAATATTTCAAAATACAGAAAATAATTGCACCATTTATATTAAGAATAGATTGAAAGCAATTGTCAACCGACTGCAGCGGTCAAAGTATTTTTGTCATCTTATATAGATATTAACGTAATTAATGCAATATGTGACAGTTGCAATTTAGAATTTCCGATTAGACAGACGGCAAAGAAAGCTAGCATTTACTTTTAGTTTTTGATTGGTCTGCCCTTAATAGTCTCATTGTCAGCATTTTACCTTAATAATATATGGTTTTTTACCTAATATTTGCCAAATTTGTTTCTCGAAAAGTTCAAGACAATTTAAAAACCGTCAAATAAGTTATGACAGGCCATTAAATAAGTAAATAACGCAGTTAAAAGTAATTGTTATACGGCGGTTCATTGCTTTCAGCCTTATCTATAGTAACTAAGTGCAAATTAGATTATAGTTGTCACTATATAGTTTTCTCTAGAATTTCACAGTTATTAATGGAATACTTTTGACATTTGTCAGCAGTAATTTGCTGAGTATTTATATTGAGTTTATTTCTATAAAAAAAAATTAAAAATAAAGTAAACATTATTCTTTTGAACCAAAAATATTATATATAAGTATGTATTTATTTATAAATATATGTGTATTTCCTAATTTAATCCCAAAGGATTCAAAAAAATCTTTAATATTTGAAATTTTGATTTCTTTAAATTCTGGATTTTCCAACAAACGCCTTATCTGCTTGTTTTAGGCATATTATTTTCATATACTCATAAAAATGCCAAAACCCAGAGGAAATGAAGAAAATAATGCTATAAAAATTTACGACTTTTATATGTTCTTGTTTACATAGATGTGCACATACAATGAAATACATGTGTATAGGCCCATGTGGATATGCATAAATGAAAACATTGTTGAGACAGGTCTCAATACTAGAAATATGATACTTAGTGTGGGTAAAGGGTGAAGTTATACCCGCATGGGCGTCTAGTGAACATGTTTTGAGAATGAGTATGTGAATATATCTGTGTATGTGTACATATTTCTGTTTGTGTGGATTTTTAAATTTTGAGCCTACTGTGCACTGCATAAACAATTTTATGTATGGTATTTTGAAAATTTTACAAAGCTGCGGCATATAACTGTTGTGCTATGAATATACATAAGTACATATGTATGCATATACGAGTTTACAACAGGCTACACAAGTAAGAAGCTTACATGCGACACTTTCCAGCTTTGCTGAGTACTCATTCGTATATATTTCTTTACAATGTCGAGTAAAACATTGGGTAGTCGAAAAAGTCTTTTCGTATATTGTCAATGGTTGTCGTTGCAGTCGTATATCTCCAGTGCTACCAATCATATTGTGTCGTACCATATAGTGTTGGAAAGATGAGAATTTAGATTTAGATATTTTTTAATTCGGGGAAGTTGAAAAAAGGTTACTGCTGTTCCAAAATGTGTGAAAATAATGAATAAAATCTCTATACAAGTATTTTGACATTTTTGTTTAAAAAATGGAAGAATGCAACTCGTTCCACGAAAGACAATTCGGAAGATTGCGGAGACGATGCAGTATCAGTTAGTGTAGCACAACAATGGTTCGCTCTCTTCCGCTCTAGAAATATCGAAATTGCGATGAAAGTTTTACACTGATGGAATAATGTCTCTAGCGGAAAAATGGTAAAAAGTGGTCGACCAAAATGGTACATATTTGTTTATTTATTTATTATTATAAATATAAATATATATAAAAAAATAAGTTGAAGTTTGATAAGAAATATGAAAAGACTTTTTCGATTTTCAAAATATTCTTTACATACGTTTGGATTAGTTGAACCAATTTCCGAATAACTTTTTCCACTTTGATTGAGGTATCTGCAAAACATGTGTTCTGAACGCATCAAACGCCACTTCAGCTGTCGAAGAATGCTGACCTATTCGTTTATCTTTTCCCTCAGGACTAATACGGTGGATGACTTTTCAAACTGATGTCTTGGGCACTCAATAATGCAGTTGTTTTAGTCGATATGTGAGAGTTAGTATTGTCCTGGTGAAGAGTGATCCATCTTCGGCGGTTTCCTGATTTCTTGAAAGACTTCTGGCAGATAGATGGCTGTGTATCACTCAAAATTTACTGTTCTGCGTTGGTTTAGTAGTAGGTTGCGATATATCCAGTTGTTCAAAAAAAATCAGGCGATCATTAGTTTGAAAGTGCTTTGTGGCCGAACAACTTCCATTGTATTCGGTTCATCTTGAAATACCCATGCAGTCGACTAATCTTTAGTTTCGAGCGCATATGCGTAAATCAACAACACGTCATTTCTCACGATTTTATGGACTTCATGGGTTTCGGAGCACCACTATCATATTTTTTAACATTTCTCCCGAATTTTGTTTACAGTCAAATGTCCAAACAATATTGAATGAAGTCTCTACCTGTAGTTTGTACACAACATCAATAGTTTTCGAAACAACAACTACTTATTTGGACGAATTTTTGGAAATTCATCTTGGAGTGGTCTACGACGTCGATTGAATTCACCATAACATTGATTAAATCACGCCTTTGATGAAGGTTCATCGCCAAAAACTGAATTCATCGATTCACTGTTATTGAGATAATATACGACGAAAGTTCTTAGAAATAATTCCATGAAAGTGTTCGCGATTTTGTTTCACTTTTTAGTCGAGGAGAATATTTTATGTGATTGTAAATACACAAATGACTCGCGTATATCAAAAAGTTATGAGTATGTGTAACATGAAAATAGTCAAACTTTAAGATAAAGTTGTGAGTTGCCAGATTTCAACTACTGAATGACTATCTCAGGATTTTCCCTGAAAGTAATCCATGCTATTTAGATTTTGCTTTCACCTAGGGTTTATATTGTAGTGCTATTCACTATTTGCTTCAATAGTTTCTAAAATAAGTAGTTTTAGTTTTAATTATAGTGAAATACTCACGTTAGTGTAAGCGGCTGAAAATGTGACATGTGTTTAAAGATAAGCGAATAACTTTCCGACCCTTCTCTCTAGTCCACTACCAGAATTCCATATATTTCCTTTACGAAATTTACGCCGTAATAAACGTACGCATAGAACTCTGAAATCGGTAACCATCGCGAATATCATTCGAAGAAACCCACTTCACTCACCCACTCATTGTCTTCCACCTCGTGTTGCCTCTTCAAACCTTTACACTTAATACATAAGTGCGTTCTTCTCTGGATATTGTAGTTTATCCAATTATGATCTCTTAACTTATTAACACGATTATAAAGGAGTATATCAAATATGACCTCAACTTAAAAAAAGCAAAAAATAAAATTTTGTTACACATCCAACCAATTTTTTGTTTTTTTTTTTTTTTGTTACGTCTCATTTTTGGAGTATCATTCACTAGATTGTAGGATAGATTCGACCACAGATTCATAAACCCATGTCTCTTTCGCAGTACTGATGTGTTTAATTGAATGTACTCAGCTACGTCTCAGCATCTCTTCTGTGACCTCTATTCGACGTCGTATTTTGCTATTGATTCAGGTCTTTTCGAGTCGCTTAATACCCAAAACATGCACCAACATATGTTGAATCGATCCATAAGCGTTGTTTAGATCTTTCTGCTGTCAAAACAATGATTTCAAGCACTGTTACTTTAACATTTTCGACGTTACCATTGCCAACAGAGTTGTATGCACGACTCGTATGAAGCAAGTTTCCGATAATATCACGAAATACAATAAGTGCTAAGTGCCACTCAAATACTAGTGTTCAAGTTATAGTGAACTCCCTAAAATACCGCTGTTACATTTTCAATGATTCTGGAGCCGCGGTTTCATTGGAAACATAAAGTTTCAAGCAAACTCTTTGTTCAATTTTTAAAAACGTCCCACAAAATATTTGCCCAAAACAAACAGCTGCTAAACACATTGATATATAGAGATAAAACTTCATACAAAATTAAAAAAATAAAGCTGAAAAATCGATCTCGTCATACCAGATAAAATCACTATTGGTGCTGGAGTGTATAGAACGGCTGAATAGTCTGATAGAATGTAATCAAGTGCACCTTATTTGGGTGCCAGGTCACAAAGGCATCGCCGGAAACGAACTGGCCGATGAGTTTGCCCGCTCTACAGCATCCACCAGCATGGTAGTACCGGAACCTTTCATAGCGGTCGGTCCCCGGTGGGTAAGAAAAGACATTGGCAATAACTTCCGGGCTTGCGCCACGCAAAGTTTCTAATGAATGGTTACAACCTCAAAAGGTTTAAATATGTAATCAATCTCCCAAGGGATAAAGTCAGGCTACTGGTCGCCTTCTACACTGGCCATTGCAAGCTAAAGAAGCACTTATTCAACATGGGCCTAGCTTTCTGTGCAAATTGCCGGTTCTGCGACTTGGAGTCTGAAACTCCAGAACACCTGCTAAGGCTCTTGGATATATGTTTTCAAATAGGGATCACATCGCCTCAATAGCACCTAGCAGTATATTGGAATTCATCAATTTGCTGGGCAAGTTGAGACGTTGTGAGCTAGGAGACGGCACAATAGGCCCTAGGTCGCGGTGCAATCCTCATTTATTTATCTATCTAAAGGCAAATTATAAATTGTTTGTTGATTCGGTTTTTGTAATTTTGGTATAGGCCCTATTTGATTATACATATGATATGTATTTCCCCCATTAGATATGATCGCATGAAACTAGCCAGTTGAATTATATTCACCTATTTTTTTTTTATCTTTGCTTGTCAAAATCTTTTAGGATGGTTTCCGAAGTCTATGTCAATAAGATAGTCCCCACAGTAGTTCTTTAGAACAGGCTAACCTCAATTTTGTAATTTTTTGGTTATCTATTCACGCTTATGTTTCCTCCATTTACCATAAAAAACTAGACATTGATATTTAATTTATATGTACATAAGAAAATACCAAAAAATTTTACCGGATTTTAGTAAGATATAATTCTTAAACTGAATAATTATTCACAAAACTGTAAAGCATGATTTACATAGAGATAACTTTTATTTAGTTGCAATGTACAAATATGATTACATATATATATACATATTTTCTTAGACCATTTTGGATAACATAAGTTTTTGTATCCAAGAACACAAATGTATTTGAAGAGATGAAAAAATGAAAAAACGCACCAGATGCTTTTTCAATTCGCTCGCTCCCAATATCCTAGGAAAAACACTCACGCTTGGCGAGTAGTACAGAGAAATTGATGTGCTCTTTTGCATGAATGCGCAGATGAATGGTATGTGTGCAGATTCTTTCTCCAATTTGGCTTGAGGTACAATTTTCCTTGTTGGCAGTCAGTGCGTGCGCGTATGTGTGTGTGTGCATCCTATATTTAAGCCTAGTCAAGTCGATACGTTCGGGCTATGTTTGAGTTACCGTTGATTCGGTTTTAGCACAGTTCTGCATTGAACGCCTGTTGGCTTTTCCAACTGCTTTGATGCTGGCATTGCGTGTGCTTGTGTGTGGGTGTGTGTGTGTGTATGTGTGTTGGTTGTACGACGCCAAATACAATAATCAAATTCAAATTGAGGTCATGATTGAAAAGACATTAAGGGAAGCTGGGTTGACTGGTTGCTTTGCCGTATGGTCGATTTGCGAACGCACCATTTGTTTGATTGGTTGTTCATTTCAGCTGCTGGTTGCCTTGCTCGCTTTCCGGCTGATTGTATGGGTCCTGGCGGTTATGGACATTCAATGCAAATACCAAGGTATACTGGCCTTGTGTCTATGCGTGTGTGTAATCGGGAATTAAGAGTCCTTTTTCGTACGTATGTGCGAGTTGGTTGCTTTTATGGGTTTGGGCATTTTACGTTTCTACTCAAATGGAGAGAGAATGTCTAATGTGGGTTTCCGAGTTTCAGCAGAACAACTTCAGTGGCCTCGATGATGCCAAAATACTAGGTTTAGTAACAGTTGTTTCAACATTTTTTTATTTGAGACAATTTTTCTTCGGTTAAGATTTTTTTCATACGTTTATGAATTTATGCATTGTAATAGAAAATGTCCGTTCTGAACTGCATTCTCTAAGATATCTGCAAAATCTCCAAAGAGAGAAGAGAAATCATTTGAATATTTAGTGGATTCCTTAGAAAGTTAATACTAATTTTTAATTATTTGTAAAGATTAAGGATGTAAAAGCAAGCATAACGCACAATATTTAAAATGAGAGCTTTCGAGTCTACTAGCACTAGGATTTTTCATTATTCATTCCAAAAACTATGTTCAAAAGCTAATGTTATATGAACCTTTCTTACTTGATTTCTCCATATCTTCCATAGCAAAGGGAGTTTTTCTTGTCGCATGGTTTTCAATGAGGCAATACTTTTTTCGTAATAGGTTGTTTGGAACAACTGATCCATATTTGTTCAAAAATGAAGCGGGCTGTAATATAAGATAAATATTTAATACTAAGGTATTGTACTGCGACCTAGTGTCTGTCGTTTGGCCATCAAGGTCCGGAATCCAGAATAATTCCAGGAGCCTGCTGGGGGCTACTGAGCTGATGTGATCCCTGTCCATGTAGATGGAATCCAGGACCTTAAGCCTGCTTCTGCAAATTGCTGGACAATCCAGAAACGGGTGTGCTGGTGTTTTCTGTTCTAACTCGCAGAACCGGCAGTTTACTCAAGAGACTATGCCCATGTTAGACAAGTGCTTCCTGAGCCTGCAGTGCCCTATGTAGAGCTCGACGAGGAGGCGGAATTTGTCACGGGGGAGGTTAATTAGTTCTTTAAACCTACAGTACCCTCCTAGTGCTGTTATTTAAGAGTGTGGTATCCCACTGCGACCCATGGTTGTAGTCCCGTCATTTGGGACGCTGCCGCAGAGTGGGCTAGTTCGTCGGCTAGCTTATTACCAGCTACTCCTATATGCCCCGTTACCCAGATTAGCTGTACCCGGTTGCACACTGATAGGAGGTTTAGCCTTCCTATGCACTCCTCTACTAAAACCGATTTAACCTCATATGCTGAGATCGCTTTTAGTGCCCCTTGATTGTCGCTAAGAATGGCGATGCGCTGGTTGCGATAGTTGCGGTGGAGTTTGAGTTCTCTGCACTGACTTATAACAAAAACTTCAGCTTGAAAAATGCTTGAAAAACGTGCCAGTAGTATGGAGAGCTTGTTATGCTGTCCCGCAATGTCTACTCCAATGCCTTCCGGTGTTTTCGAGCCGTCAGTGTACCACTGGATAGTACTGTCTCTTGGTACCGAGAGTAACTCTAAAATTCTTTGTGAAATTAATTCTCTTTGTAACGCAGTCCCTTGGAAGACGAGATTATCTTCCCTATGCCGAAACCCTCTGCTGACATTAGCAGCATTTGTTATTTGTTAAAAACGAAACCGATAGTAATATAAGAGTCGATGGAGAACATTATAGAGTCATGACTCATGACTTTTGCTGCGGCTCTTTTCGTTCCTGAATTGGATGATTTTGATGTGAAAGACATTTGGTTCCAATCAATCATATTTTAACCATTAACCACTCCCCGTAATCACCTGATATGGCACCGTGCGACTTCTTCCTTTTCAGGCGTAGAGGCCACTGGCCACCGGCATACTGTTTTGAAGCAGAAGGAGACTAAATATCGTATGAAATAAATTGATTTTGCCGAAAAAACCATTTGTTCTGTTTTTTTTTTAAGTCCTGTTTACTTTGGAATACACCCTGTGTAAGGATATATTAAATAGAAAGTATAGTCTGTAATGTAAAGCAATTTATAAGTGAAAATTTTGATCAATTGTTGCAGATGTAATATTTTTTTTTCGAAGAAGAAGATGCTTTATCGGCTGATTATATGTACTTAGAAAACTTTTGTTATTGGAAAAAAGGGAAACATTTGCTTGTAGAGATATATTTTCAAAGTCTAGTGCACCGCTAGTCCTTTAGCTTCCTTAAACCCTGAGTATAATCAGTCAGTATTAACACAAATTCAAAAAATATATTCTGTATAATATTTCTGTAGTGATTTTGCCTAGCGTGGATTATTAAATATTTGTGCTTTTCTGTGTCATACACAATTTTGCATTTTAAATGTTGAAAAATATTCCGTCGGATTTCATAAAGGAAAGCTAATCAAATTTCGCTTTTATTTCAAAGACTAGCAGCCAAACCAATTTCAATATTTTTAAAGGATTGAATGGTAGTGTGATTGCTATTGGCAACTCTAGCCACTGCGTATACGCAACATTTTATATTTTAATGCCGTCTCATATGTGCGGCGGCGTCTGTGTGTGTGTGAGTGTTTGTGTGCGCGCTTTTGCAATTTTATTACTTACCTTTTTGCTGTTACCGCGCACACACACACACTTTCCACATTGTGCACACAAACGAATTATTTGCCCGCTTTTCAAAGCGGGAATTCTACTCGTTATTGGAATCATGTGATATTCTATTTATAGTGCCGAACAACTTTAGTACATACATACATATATATAGTATAACGTGTCATATATGTATATTTGACAAAGAAATAAGGTCAAGTAAATATACCGGCATACATATAGCACACACATGTACATATAAGTACATATATACGTGTATATAGAGCGCAAAACTAGAGACACACAAAACTGCTAAAGCGAAAATTGTACGAAAAGCATGAAAATTAAATTGCTGGTAATGCAAAAACAACAAAAAATAAGTAAAATGAAAACAGCAACAAAAATAGAGTAAGGAAAACTAAAATGAAAATTGTGCTGCGAAATGTCGTTGCGAAAACAAGCACATAATGCGCAATGAATGTGGGTCTCTGAATCGGCGCACGAAAAAAGGATTATGCATAAGTAAACGCGTAAGCATCTTTGCACAAATGTGTGAAACGAATTTTTAGTTGGCATTTGCTGCGAGCACGCATACCAATACACCCACGCACACAACGCCTACACGCCTACACTCGCAACCGTCAGTGGTTACGCACGCCGGCTACATACTTACCTATGTATATACATATATACCGTTTCATGTGGGCAATTTAAATGACATTTAATCGAATGACTTTCTAACATTTCAAAAATGTGCCACAACACACAAAAGTGCGAAATAATCGAAACGCGCATGAAAGGCAATCGAATGGCTGCATAAAAGGGCAGCTAAATAGGCACACATGGCAAATGTGTTGTAAGCATGTATGTGTATGTATGTGTGTGTTTATGTATGTATGTGTTTATGTATGTATGCGCATAAGAGCTTATGTGTTCAGCTTTGAGAGGCCTTCGAGCATTTTAAATTTAGCTTAAGCTTAAGCCAACTGTAAACGGTTTTGTTGCTGCTTTTATCCGCAGTCACTCACATATAAGCCGAATACAATCACACACTACACTCTTTTGTTGTTGTACCATTTGATTTCGTTTACCCCATTTTGCTTTTACCACAATAATTATGTGCTTTGCCATGCTTATGAATTTATGTATTTTGCCCTTTCCATCTATTTTGCAGATTTAATTTGACAAATGTTGAGGAGCCACAGTTTTCACTGGAAAATCTCGATACATTGACATCAATGATGACACAGGAGAACAACTCACTGAAATTGCGTATTTATGCTTACAATCAGAAGGGCCGTAGTCCTTTGTATCTGCTGTCGGATTTCATTATTGGCTCGTCAGCATACAAATCAGGTGAGTGTGTGGCAAACAAATGTCAATGCTATTGCTATTGTTGTATTAGTAGCGTACAATAAGTGAATGGTTTTGTTCTTGCTAAGCCGAAAGTCATGAGCTGTGAGAGCAAAGCTTTTAAGTTAAAATTCTATTGATTACTTATATATATATACACTTAAGTTGTTGTTGTATTTATTTTAGAATATATGTATATATACTAACGTTCTACCGGTTACCCAAAGTTGATCAATATAACTGCCTAATGTTCATGTGGTATAACAACAAGTGCTATGTGATATCAGTTTGATGTTCTTTCTTGAAAATTAATATGTAGAAGCGGCTATCTTATATAGATATCACTCACTGTCAGTGCCACAAGGTTTTACAAAAATAATGCTTTATAAAGAGTACGTCTTTTAATATATTCTCCAAATACTCATCCCTAGCCTATTTAATCTCTGAACCTGCAATTGATTTTCTAGCAACATCGAAACGGTAAAATAACCCATCAATAGAGTTCTTTAATTTTCTCTAGTGTAATTAGACCTGCCATAAGTTCTGTTACAAGTATAGGCCGTTATAAAAACTAAATCATAATATATTTTTTAACAAAGTTAATTTTATCTAATAATGCGTATTATAACTAAGCAATTTATTAAAGTTTATTCAAAACGGTTGACAATTGCCTTCACTAAAGCCCGCAAACGATTCGGCCATTGATCAATACCAGCACGCCCAGCTTCTATTGGAAATGATGACGCTGCTCGAGCCAAAGGTATTCGACAGGTCATGTTCTCCAACGCTGAGCACAAACTGTTGTCCAACAGACTCAATTCTGGAGTTCCAGAAAGCCTATCAAGTGCAGCTATGAAACCAGGAATACTTATTTTAAGCCATTGCTTATTTGCTTTGCCTTGTGTGCTAGAGCAGCATCTTGTTTGAAAATATAATGCCTTGAAACGAAAACAGTATTGCGTAACTGCTTTATCACACTTTCCAAATCGTCTTGCTGGTACTTTTTTCCCTAATTTTAATTCTTTTTTCACATAAGTGAATAGGAGAGTCCTCACTAAACTATTACAGCACTACGATGGTGCTCAGGTTGAGCCCTTGGAATAACATTTTTAGCGTCTTTCGAAGTTTTTGCATAGATTTTGTCATTTATTTATTAAAAACCTTTTAAACACTAAATTTTTCTATAAAAAGAATACTTCTGTGGCCGTTAAGCGCCTTTCACTGAAGAAGTCGCTAATATCTCTTTAGCCTTTTACTTCAAGCGTGTTGTCAGTAGATGACCAGTTGACCGAGGGTAGGCTGTCATGTCGAGTTTATAACGAATAGGTGTATGGTGTAAGAAATCGCTGTGGAGACCTCACTTTGTTTCTGCACTCAAACTTTTAGCCTTCAAGTTTGGAGACAGAAATGGCGCAAGTCAAAAACAGTCGCTTTTTCTCTAATTGAGAGTCGAATTGGTTTGCAATAGCAGATCCCTATAACCATTTAGCGAAATTATTTACAAATTCAGAGTTATGACTGTCAATAATGACGTGTGACCCAAGTTGTGAATGCGATGACTATTTGTTTGATGACAAGAGATATTTCGTCTTGGCCTCGTTTACAACCAGACCGTATTCAGTTTGGAGAAAGCAAATCGAACTGCGAGGTCGTTGAGGCCAAGATTGTACGTTCTCTATTTAGCTCTACAGCTCGTATTATTTTCACCAGCAATATATTGAAGAAGTCAAACGGTAGAGAGCCTACTTATCTAAAACCCTGCTTGGTATCGAACGGCTCCTTATGGAGTTTTTGGTGTTGAATATTATTCGGCGTAAATATATGAACCGTGGGATTTTGAAGATATCTCGCGCACGTTCAATCGGCAGTCTGTCAATACGAGATCGGTATCGGACTTTTCCACATAATCCTCTGTGGTTGCTGTTTTCGAAAGACATGTGAGTGGTTCATTAAGAACTGACTTGCAGTGTACGATAGCACAAACGATAACAGTATCAAGAGTAAATTGATGTAAGATTTCCCTCTCAATAATAGGAATTTGATCACTAAACAGACCGCTTTTCTTCTAATTAATAAAGATGTTAATTCCATTCCGAAACAACTGTGAGAAAAAAGTAATCTCATCCCAACATTGAAAATAGTTTTAAGCAAAGTCTATAGTTTGATCTAAAAAAATAAATAAAATAAAAAGTTCCATAAATATTTTCCGGCATCAGGGATTACTGTGAAAACTTTTGTGAACTTCATTATCACCTTTATGAAAATATCTCTATTCAAAAAATGATAAAAGAAATTAAATTTTTTGTTTTGAAAAAAAAAAGAATAATAATAATTAAATAATTAAACGTTATCAAAAAATTTTTCTACAAAGAGGGGGTAGCATTGTCTCCTTCATGTAACCACGTACTCAAATTATTAGCCCTCCTAATGGACCCGATCTCGTAAAGAAATCCCAATTAATATTTCATTTATTAAATCTTTGTAAAAATAAACGGAAAATAGTAATAAGGCGTCTTAAAAGATTGAAATGTTTCCGCAATTTCAGAGACTATAAGTCAAAAGACTTATGTTATGGAGTCTAATCTAGATAACTGGTAGCGCTTTAAGAAATTCGTAATAGTTTCTAAGCGCTGCTTAGATTTAAGGGTATTCTTGATCCATCCATATTAGTTTTGGGCATCACAGAGAACTACTGTTCACGGCTATCGAAATGGTGTCCTTTGTAATCTTTGGCGAAGGTATCTGACCTATTACCTAGCCTAACCTAATCTACAGTTTTGGAAAGCAAACACCACACTTTTTGTTTGTATTTAGTTCAAACCAACATCGTCGCAAATTGTTTAATAATCAGATAATCACATCAATGCAGAACTTAATGCAGATTCGATACTAATAAACTAGTGCAGGTGCTTGTGAATATAGTAAAAAGTGAAAAAAATCAAAAAAAGTTGCTTATATCTTAAATCTATATTTAAATGACCTCTTAGTTATTTAACATAATTTTACGAACAAATTTTCGGATTTATCGCAAAAAAAATGTATCAACTGACTGAGTCACCAATTAAGCAAATGATCTCCCTCTGTTGGTCTGTTTTTGAGATAATAATCTGAAATTTAAAACAAGTCTGTTTCTCATTAAAAAGCTGTGCATTTGTCGAAACAGCCAATATTGGATAACTATAGTATTTAGCTGTCATACAAACTAATCCAACTCAAGTATCTTTATATGACAAAGGTATCTTCAATAAATTTCGGATGAAATCTTATACATGGTATTGCGACAATCTTCAAAGAAATTGTTCACATCGGATAACTAAGCATGTCATCAAAATGTCATACAAACTGACTGATTCAATTCAAGTCCTTGTTCGTACATGGAAAACTTTTTTATTCGACAAAGGTATCTTCAATAAATTTGACATAAAATATTATCCAAAGCATTGCTAGAATCGTTTTGTCATCATTTTGTTCAAATCGGACTACTATGGCATATGACTGCCATTTGAACTGAACGATCAAAATCAAGAAAAAAAACATTTCATACCCTTTTATTCTTCTTCTTTATGGGTGTAGATATCGATATAGCCGAGAAATAACAAAACAACCTATGTCCTTCGTACACTTTTATGCCATTAAAAAAGCACCTGAAAAAGGTATTATAGCTTTAGTGCAGCTTTCGTTGTTTTTATAGAAAAAAATTGTAAAGGCCATGGAACTGAAGAACCCTAAAAAATATTGTTATTGTACTATTGTTACTGTTTTCAATGGCAACTGCAGAATGCAAGGTTTACTCACATTTCTTAGCAAATAAGCGAAAAGTTATATAGTAAAGACAGCCGACAACGGTCGTTCGTCCATTGAATGACAATTATGAAATTCACTGTGATCAAACTCGTCGGAATTCGAAGGAATAGAGTTATTGTAACATTTTTATGGCACAAAAGTATACATTTCGTCGCTTAGAGAGCAGCGTAAAGTATCCTCGAGCTTTTCAAACCAAATGGGAAGGCAGAGCATATCAGAGTTTAAATGAATTGATTTCGAATATGAAAAGTTTCATGGATGTGAAATGAATTAAATATGAAATGTATATAGTATACATGGTTTATGTCAATATCAGTGAAGTAAAAGTTTTGTATAGCGATTATTTTGTAAGAACTGTAAACTAATTGTTGTATATATCCACAACTCAGAAAAACCTAATAATTATTCAAGACTAGAAATATATATAAGTTATTTGGTATATTATATATCAAGTAATATTGATTATATAAACACATTCAAACCACAAAAATACCTGTAGACTAACCATTTAAGACAATAAATCAATTTCAATATTCATGTTGTGCTGATCTCGTTTATTTATTTTTTACGGTCTCCTTTCACCGGTTATTGAAATCAACAACGTATTATAAATGCATGAAAATATCAACTGGATTTGCTCGAATTCCCGTTAAATGTACGTGCTTGGCGCATTAATGACGGCACGACGGGCGCACTTATGAATTATTATTTGTTGACATAAAACGGAAATAAAAAAAAATATATATTTATATATTCCATAAAAATGCTACAAAACAACAACAATGAAACACGTCAAATATTAAAAATAAATATGGCGCCAATAATAAACAAAATTTGAAAACAATCTGGACATAACAAATACAAACAAACTAAATGGATGGACTACGGAAAAATGAAAAACGAAATGAAATTAAAAAAATTTATATTCCTACAAATGCGCACAACTTGCATAAATATCAACAATTTCAATACACCGTCTGCTTGCCATTCAATATTGTGGCCGCGCAATAACAACAAATTTATTTAAATGATAAAAAAAAAACAAAAAATAACTAAACGCAACACAAAACCAAACAAATTAAAAAATAAACCAACAAAACCTAATATCCCAAATATATATACATATATTTATATATATAAATCTATGTCAACGTGACATGCATGGCGCGTTTTTTCCGAAATCTCCAACTGTCAACGCATTGTCGTCGCTCAACGCCTGTGCGGCAGCAGATGAGGTATCCATTACGCTTTCGCCGGTGCTGGTTGGCAGTGGTCTTACCGTTGTCATCATTAGTTTGGCCATCATTGTGCGCATATTCATTGTAACATTTTTGCATAATTTGCGACGCAATCAGCAGCACAGCAGCAAACCTATAGCGACCGGTGTGGCAGCGCAGGCTGGCGATGTACTGAAGGTGAGTGCTGCGAGTGGGTGGCGTTGGTCTATTTGCCTTCGGTGCTTATCTCGGTGAAAGTTGCCGTAGTAACACAGATATGCCGATAACAATATTCAATTCACTTTCATTTCATTCTTCTTCTCTTTTTGCCGCAACTAACTGTATTTACGAAAAATACAAATAAATAAAAAAAAATCATTTCAAACGCGCAGTGCGGTGGCATGGAAAAACCGCGTTGGCAGCATACGGACATTAAAACTAAATCATCCGAAGATCTGGTGGAAGATGAACGAGATCCGGATGTTATACCATCCCAATACGGTGAGTGGAAATTAATGAGAAAATAGATTTAAAATTATATTTGAAATGTTGCATGTTGGTGACCTGCCAGTGCGCATATTAAATTAAGATTTTTCTAGGAGTAGTGTGTATTTAGAAGCAAACGAGCAAAAATATGGATAATGGGATGCAACAAATTTAAGGCAGTTCAAGATATTTTGTATTAGTAAAAACTGTTGTATGATTTCGCTTGAGAGTAGCTCTCGCTGCGAATTATTTTCTTTAAAAAATTTTGGTACCGAACAGCTCAGTTATTGCAGCAATTGAGCTCTTAATATCGATATTTCACATTCTTCAGCAGGGATTCACCCAATACGTAAACATTAATTTTATATAAGAACGAATAGTCCAAACCAAAATTTATGATTAGTTGAATGACTCTTTTTGACTGAAATCTGTCCATAACTTCACCCCAATAATTTCAGAGTTTCAAAAATTAATTTTCGGTTATCAACCAATAACTCCACTCCTTCAAACGCTTCCACTATAAGAGGCGGAAAAATCCAAAACTTCAATGCTTTCTTAGAAATAGTCTACAACAGCATGTCAGTCGTTTCTTTTTCTTGCAACGTGGCGCCAATTGGAAATTCCAAGTGTAGCCAGCTCCTTCTCCTCGTGGCCTTTCCAATGCAGTGGAGGTCTTCCTCTACTTCCTCCGGCGGGTACAGCAACGAATACTTTCAGAGCTGGAGTGTTTTCGCTCATTCGGGCGGATTCGCTGAAACGTGTCAATATCGTCATTCTATCGACTGCGGTATTTGCTGCTGCCTAAGCGCAAAGAACCACAGATTTTCTGCAAAACTTTTCTCTCGAATACTTCTAATGCCGACCGATCTAGATAAAGGCAACTCTTTTTTGTGCTGTCAAAGGCAGCTTTGAAATCGACAAAGAGGTGGTGTGTGTCGATTCTCCTTTCGCGGGTCTTTTCCAAGATTTGGCGCATGGTGAATATCTAGTCAGTTGTTGATTTGCCCAGTGTAAAGTCACACTGAAAATGTCGAGCCAGTTTGTTGACGGAGGGCTTTAATCTTTTACACAATACACTCGATAGAACCTTATATGCGATGTTGAGGAGACTTATCCCACGGTAGTTGGCGCAAATTGTGGGGTCTCCCTTTTTGTGGATTGGGCTGAGCACACTTAAACTCCAATCGTCCGACCATATTCTATAAAGAAGCTAAAGCATGCTTCATAACAGTTCTTCGCCGCTGTGTTTGAATAGCTATCCATCGGCACCCGTCGTTTTGTTGTTCTTCAGACGGGTAATTGCTATTCGAACTTCTTCTTCGTCGGGCAATGGATCCATAGTTATCGATTGTGGAATCGGGTTCACCTCGTGTTATGATTTCACTGCCATTCAGCAGGCTGAAGAAATGTTCCCTCCATAACTCTGATGCTCTGAGCATCGGTTACTCTTTGGTTCTCTGGGGGTTCTACAAGAGTATGCTCCGGTTTTGAAACCTTCGGTAAGTCACCGCATTTTTTGTAGAATTTTCCGGCATTACCTCTGCCGGCCACCTTGTCGAGCTTTTCGTACTTCAACTCTTGAGTGTTAAAAATTATCACTGTACTTTCCGAACTAAAAATTAGCCTTTCGTCATTTTCACCTTATAATTTTGAAAATAACTAAATCTACCGATCATTTTACTAAATGAATATTAGACGGTTTCTACTTTTCCCATACATTCATTTTCAAAGGTAGTTTACAATTTCGGATTGCACTAAGGCATTTCAAATACGTATATTTGCTTCACTCTTCATTACCTAGAACCACTGTAGAATTGGGAAATATGTTATATGTTCTTAAAATAAATTTTTTTGTGAGAGAAAACAGCCGGTGGTGTCTCGATATGCAACCAGTTACCATTGAATATTTTTTTGATCTTCTGAGTCCAGTCAAAAAAAAGTCAAAGACCCTATAAGTTGTATACATGTGAGGCGGGACGAGCTGTGTCGATTTAGCCATGTTCGTCTGTCCCACAGTCAATCAGACATCGATCTGAAATTTCGCACACGTTCTTTTCCAAGAAGCTGTTTATTTGAGAGTACCGCCGATATCGGTCCTCAATACATAGTATCCAGCTACTGTATAAACTGACCGAACGAAATCAAGAAATTGTATGAAGCACTTTTTTACTTGACAGGAATTTTTTGCGAAATTGCACAAGTATAATTCCCCAAGCCAAGGTAACTATATTAAATACATTTTTTTTTTTAGATCGGACTACTTTTTTGAATAGCTGCACTACAAACGTTTGTGCAGTTTTTTTTTGTTTTATGGCGATTCTAGCTTTGTTGCCATCGAATTCAATGTTTTTTCTTATTCTATTTGAAAGGTAGAATGGATTGAAATTACCCTCAATAAGATAGTAACTGTAAAGTTGTTGATTGAAAGAACGTTTACAGCCAAATAATTGTTATACAGTATTCCCTTCGTGTGTGTATAAATGAGCATCATTCCCCGATATCAACAAACATACCACATTAGCACACAACATCGACTAGACTCACAACACTGATACGCAACGTTCACCACACTCACCATATCACCGCTTACTGTCCACATTCTACACTACTCATAGGAGCACCACACACCGACACCCAAATTATGTGTAAATTCGGGGTGTGTTTTAAAGTTTTTACTCTCAATCTATATACCATAATTTATCAATTATAAAACAAACTCAACGCTCTTGATGCTGCGGTTTAATTTCTGTGTCTCACTAAGACTGAAAGACTGGGTTCATCGAAAAAAATATTTAGGAAAAGTACATATACTGAAGTGCTCAAATGATCTTGTACAAGTAGTTCTAAAATAAGTGGTTCGAAGATGACGGTGGCCCCTTATAGACTCGAATTAGATACTCGTGTCAATGCCACAATGTGGTATATCAATATGATCTAATCTTTCGTTTTGAATTTGAAGTTTTTCAGTTTTCAGCTATATTTGTTCCCAAAACAGGTCTTGTAACATAATAATGTACTGTGTGCACAAATGATTAATTATTGTCGCACAGTATAACTAGAATTTAATATTATTTAACATTCTGATTCAAATGCAATAACGCTAGTAACAAACTTTTTTTTTCTCTACAATTTTCGTTTGTCTTTTATCTCGATTTCATCAACTCTCTGTAAATGCAATGGCAAACAAATTGCAATATTCAACAACCAATCGCATATACATATGTGGTGTGACAAACATTCCGCAAACCAACTGGCGAATTCTTCAAACTATCTACTGCCACTTCGTCACATCAAAAACCCGAATTGACAAACCGACCTGACGATTGGCCGACCAACAAATAAATGAACAAATGCCAATAAACTGCCATCAAACAGTTACGGCTGGCAATAGTAATGGCGTCGGCGGTGGTGGTGGCAGCAGCGGAGGAAGCGGCAACGGCAGTAGTAGCAGCGGTGGTGGCGGCGGCGGCAGCGGAAGTGGCAACGCTGGCAGTTCTGAGCTACACTTCACACCAATAGCAGCCACAAAGTGGTCACCAAATTCCAAAGTGAGTAAGAAATTAAAAAAATTACACACATGTGTATACTTCTTTCTTTTATATATAGTAGATAAAATATTTTACATCTCTGCTTGCCATATATACATACTATACATATGTATGTATATCAAAGTGGCTGTTATTTCCAAAGTTGATTTGTTTTGCTGATTTTCTGATCTTTTTGCATTACAGATATACTATATAGCTATCACCTATTCCAATACACACAAAAAGTTTTATTGAGTTTTTCCATAAAAGCATTCCATTGCAAGTTATACGTATTTACCGTTGTACATCAGTTGACTGAATCGTATGGATATACAAGTGGCAAATGGGCAAAATTTTGTAATAAAATAATATTTTTTCATAGTCGAGGGTGTTATTTATCAATAAAAAATATCCCAAAATCGAGGAAATGTAACATGAGTTGGGCATTATTTAATCTTATTTACTTTACATAATTTTTTTCAAAGTCATATCCTGCAACTTCCTGTGGCGTCAGAAAAAAAATCAGGAGAAAAACATACATACATAATATATATTCTTTAAAATAACTGGATTTTGATCGGTCAGTCTGTGATAAAAAACCAAAATATTATGATAACTTGTTCTACTAAATAATAATCTAATCTAATAAATCTAAATCAAGCAACCTTGTTGGACACATTTGCTTCCATAAGTTTATGGTATGGTGGTTATGGATTTCTGCTTAAAATTGTTGAACTCGGAACGAAGCGAATATGAGGACCCAAGTGCATGTATATGACTTTTTTCTACAACAATCTGGCAATAAATATTAATAAAATCGGCTCAATACTTTATTTTTTCCAATATAAAGGGTGAATTATTCGAGGTTCCCTACTTTTTAAAGAAAAAACACAAAAGCTGCAAATTTAGTGGGAAATGTTTATTATCATTCGAAAGAAACATTTTTGGAATTAATTTCTTGAAGATTATCTCTTTCAAATGTTGACCGCGGCTACGCCTCGGAAGAACGATTCGTTTAGTAAAATTTTTGATGATTCGTTCGAAGATTTTGACTGGTAACTGACGAATGACACGCGTGATGTTTTGCTCCAAGTGAAATCCAATGATGATATCATGCCGCAATAGCAGTCGCCATAGACCGTTACGTTCTCATCGGAATCATTTGCTTAGAAATGTGGCTCGATAGTTCCATCGACCCACAAACCACACTAAATCGTTGTTTTTTTTGTATGAATTCGAAGTTCTTGAATCTCTTCACGTTACTTTTGGTTGCAAATGCAGCAGTTTTGCTTGCTTACATTCTCATTGAGCCAGAACTTTTTAGCTAAAGAACATGTGTACCAAGTTTCATCAAGATATCTCAATATTATCTTTAGGCATTAAACTATAGTATGTCCAATATTGTCCGTTTATTTATTTGTGTTAAGATATTTTACATATTGACCGATATATACGGAGTAAAGCAGACGGAAAGTTTGTAAATCTTATATTAGGTTTATGAGAAATGCTGGTAGTATTGGACCGCCTATATGTGTTTTTGACATTATCAGTTATTATTATCAGAAAAAGATGATCTCTGAGTTTAACACCGGTTAATGTTAACCTGATGTTTGAAGATCCTGAGCTAACTTGCATATTGGTAATAGTCAGTATATGCAGTATAAAGTCGGAAGTACCCAAATTTTTCTATTAGGTACATAGGTTGCCTTTTTTATTTTGGGATTTGGCATGACTAGTGTTTCAATCTGACAACTCACTACTTTATCGTAAAGTTACATATAATTATTGATGTTATACATACTCAGAATGTTTCGATATAAAGCTGATATTTGAAATATGCATCGATATTATTTTTGTCAACTTCCAACGTGGATCATCTCATCAAGAGTGAATAGATGGATTTAATTAAGTTTTTGAAAGGGAATCTCCAACAAGGACCAACATTTATCAATAGTAATCGAGGTCTTAGACAACTCCAGGACGGATTTCAAGAAGGTTGCCCAAAATGAATTGTTTTTCCGAAAATTATTGATGCCTGATAGATGTGACATATCATGTGATAGAGGCAACTATAGGCATTAGTTTGATCAGTATATATTCCATATTGTATGAACACTTAACTGGCAAAAAATGTTTACACTTTGGATTCTACACAATTTTTCGATCGCTTAAAAAAAGCACGTACCGATTGGTCGATAGAAATGTTAAAAACACAAGATAGCTGGACTTTGAAAAACGTCTATGACATTTGGAGAGATAATGGAACGTTGATTTACGTGTATGCGACCGAAAGTAAAGATCAGGCTGCACGGTTGTTTCAAGATGAGTCGAATCCAACAAAAATTGTTCGCACACGAAACTACTTCCAAGAAACTTACCTGCTTTTTGAGTTTCTATAATATATCTCACATGTTGACCTATCGATACAAAGTTCACAAAGGAACTGAGTCAATATACTATTTCCTGAGGGTTTGGTTCAAGAAGAACAATTTGTGCTCCTAAGCTGGCACACTTCAAGACAGTATTCGTGCGAGGTTTTGGTTCAATATACATTCATTGGTGCTTAATTGGATTATCGGTTTTACTTTTCCGGTCAGATGGAATTTAAATTTTTTTCATAGAAGTAAGCCGATTTCGCCAATTTTCGCACTATAATGTAGGAATACCGGAATAACGCTATACACTAAATTTAGTTGGAATCGGTTAAACCGTTAAATTTTACTAGTGGTTCCTATGATATCTCCAGTGATATCGGGTGTAAAATTAAATGTCCCTGGCGTGTTCATTTATGGTTTTATCGCACTTTTAGTAGTTTCTATAAGTATATAATATGTAGAGTGGGCGGTGTTAGCGAATTTGGTTATTGTATCTTAAGTGGATTAGAAGATATGTGTATTAAACCTCTTTAAACCATGACCCTGTAAATACTATATAAGTTTACCACGAAATTCCTCAAAAGGAAACATCAGAAACCCTATAAAATATATGGAGCTGCATGTTGCACACGCCTTTTTCTCCCAAAAGAAGCTGTTGATTTCTCGAAAGCGCTTAAAGCGCTTAAAGCGGACCACTACAGCATACATACAAACGACCGATCAAATACATGTCTTTGTATGGAAATCTTTTTATTTGAAGAGATATATTCACAAAATTTGGCACAGATTTTTGTCCAAGGCAACGACATAGGAGGGCTGCTATATATATTTCTTGCCTAATAATGAAAATCGGCATATTTATCAACGAAAATGATTTTTTTTGTTTTTTTTTTTCGTTGGATTTGGCTCGTCTTGGAAGACCCACACGGTCGATTGTTGTTTTCTTTCGGGCTCATACGCATAGATCCATGAGTCGTTACCTGTGACGATCTTATAAACGTCTTTTGAAGCACCGCGATCGTATTTTTTCAGCATTTCTTTACACCAATCCACACGAGCCTTTTTTTGAACGATTGTCAAATTGTGCGGGATCCAACGAGAACAATGCCAGGTGTTCATGCAATATCGAATGTATGCTGGTGGGAGAAATGCATAGACATGCCTCTATCCGAAGGTATGTTACATGACGGTCTTGCATTATCAGTTCACGTACGGCATCGATGTTTTCTGGTACAACAGATGTTTTTGGACGACCTTCACGGAATTCGTCTTTGAGCGAGCGTCGGCCACGATTGAATTCGTTGTAACAGTTTTTCACAGTGCTATAGGATGATGCTTCATAGGCATACAAAGATTTTAGTTCATCGATGCACTCTTGTCCTGATAATCCACGTCGAAAGTTGTGAAAAATGATCGCACGAAAATCTACACGAGTTAATTCCATTTTTTGGCCGAGATGAATTTGCTAACTCCCTGTAAATAAAACAATTCACGATTAAATGACAAAACGTTCTGAGTGATGTTATGCTAAAAAATGTTAAACTTTCTAATGGAAATGTCAGATTGCACTTGGCAACACTTAGTGTTGCCTAGTCCAGAAATATATATAGCAACCTACGTACATAATCTTCGAAGAAAATAGTGTAATCGGAACATAGCAGCCTAACAAACTGGTCGATCAAAATCAAGTTCTGCTTTGGAACTTTTAGTATTTGTAAAGGGTGTTATAGCTTTTTCTTGTTTCTTTGTATCTATGTATATTTGGATTGTTAAAGGAGATTGTAGAAAACAATCTTAGCGTCATCTTTGAAATAAACGGCACACATTTGAGATATTGAAAAAAATAAAAATATTTGTTCTAGAAATATTTTATAGCTTTCATGTAATAGCTTGAGAAATTAGTAAAAAAAAGTAACGCTAAAAGCTTATTGTCATTGGTCATTATATTTCCACACATAATCTTATAATACTAAGTAAGAAACCAATAATATCTTTTATTGCCCAAAAGGATCATTATTGACGGCTGCTTGCCGCCATTGCAGACAAACAATTAGGTGCACTTCATTGTTGATTTGATTGAATTTAAGTGGCTCTATTCCATTTTGCTTATTAAACACATTTTTCTTCTCTTCTCTTCTTCTCTTTTCTCTTTTGATGGCGTTTATTGTCGCTGCTGCTGCTCAACTGAATACTACTTGGATAACTAAATGACTAACTGCTACTCGTAACTTGTCGTTGCCAATCTACTCGGCGCTACGAATTGCATTGTGGGACAACGACACTACTAATGGCTGCCTATTTCCGCTATCGAATGAATTACCCGTACACTTTGAACTCGCACATAAACGAACAAACACACGCTGACACAATTTCCGCTGCAATGCAACTGACTTATTTGCACATTTGACATACTAACACTTTGACGATTAACAATTCCCACGATGAATGTACGCGCACCGTATCCGACTACCATGTCTGCAACCACTTTATCACCACGTCGGTTTGTTTCCCGTTGGATTTTTGTCCATCTCATGTTCGTGGCTGTCAGCAGCACCTTCCTGCAACCGCATATGACAACATCACGCAGCTCGTCGCTGCTAATCAAATCACAGCACGTACAACACATCTACTCTCGGGCCCAGCTACAGATCCCAATGGCAGTAGTAGTAGTGTCATAGTCAATGCTGTGGACACTGGCTTACTGCATCACCATCAACAGCAGCAGCAGCAGTTGCTGAACACTAAAGCAGCAGGAGCCGGATCCGCAGCCGGAGCTAGTGCTGCAACGGTTGTCACAGCGACCCATTCAGCGAATGGCCTAAATGAGGCACTAATCGGTTCGCCCACCGCCGCGTACAATGCCACCCACCAGCAGCAGCAGCAACAACAACAATTGCATGGCGCTGGCAGTGGCGGCACGTTGCCACCCGGTTTGGGCAGTGGCAGCGCTTACATACTCAACAGTCTCATCAATAGTAATGAGAGTTGCAATAGCAACGGTAGCATCAGTGGCAGCAACGGTGGACTGCATCATAATGTAGTTGGCGGCACTATAGGTCGTGCAACAATGCTGCATCACCACCAACAGCAGCAGCAGCAGTCACACCATCCGCTACCCGTGCCACATCCACTCGCATACAATACACTCGCCGGCACAACGGGTGTGAGTGCCAGTGGACGTCACCATCATAGCGCATTGCCGTCGATGTTGCTCACCTCACAGACGTCCGCGTCGTTAAGTGGGATCGGGCTGTTACTGAATGCCAGCAATAATAATAGCAGTAGTAGTGGCGGTGCCAGCGGCCTGGGGCTGAGTATGACGGGCGCGGCAACAGCATCGGCGGCCTCTACAGCAACGACGTCCTGCAATTCGTCCAGCGACTTGGATGACAACATAAATATAAATGCCATCAAGGATTGCTTAATGACACAGCGTGTGCCTGAAAGCTGCGTCTGAGCTGGCAATTTATGCAGTGCGCCGAGAAAGGCGCCAAGCAAGTCCTACAAGTGTGTGCTGCGACGTGAAGTCCGTGTTGTACGAACTCTCGTTAAGTGGTATGTATGAATGTGTGCCGCAAGCAAGTGTATGCCGTGTATTGAAAAAAATAAAGACAAAGTACGAAGTGTATAGTGAAATAGCTTACAAAGTAAAAGTATGAGGCATGAAAATTTGTAATGAAATAAGTAAAGGTATACCAATAAGTCCATACCAGTAAATATAAATAGATATGTATAAAGTTAAAACAATGACGTTGCGCTATATTGGCTAAGTGGCTCTGAGCTGCTACCTGCTTCAGTACGTCCGTGACAAATTGTATTAAGCATTAAGTGCAGTTAGATTGATGAGCGAGTAAAAAGTTTCCCTGCAATTAGCACCAGCGCTGGTAGAGAAACTGACAAATTCTTGCGGACGAATGATTAAGTAGAGTTAGCAATTTCATTTCTCAAAATTCCAAATAAACTTAAGTAGTCTACGACATCAACTCTGAACAGTGCACACCAGTCACTGCGGTGCGCTCGTTTGATTGTCAACTTTTACCGCATTATCTCCATAGCCTTCAGAAAATATTAAAATTTTAATAATGTTTAGCTTTCAGTATCAAGGCGAAGATTAATCCAAAGAGAGTGCACTCACAATAGTCATAAAGTATGTTGATTTAAAATTGTAGTAGGACTAGAAGATTTTTGAGTGTTTAAAAATGTTTTTCAGGCATGATCCATGACTCGTCACTGTGATTCAAGAATTGGGTGTCACTTTCACACATGTTCAAATTTTCTTGGCACACTTCCACTCGCCACTATTTCTGGTCGTCAGTCAGCACTTTTGTGACCATCTTCGCGCACACCTTGCGCTTGTTCAAATTCATATTTTGACAAATTTAACATCGCGGCAATTAAATGAATACTTAGTCGACGGTCTGAGTTCAAAACTTTGCGCACTCTAGTCACATTTTCGGTGTTTGTCGAAGACGCAGATCTCCCAGTACGGTCTTCATCAGCGACCTATCCTCGGCCCTCCAAAAAGGCCTAGTGCCACTGAAACACACCACTTCTTGCTAAAGCAACATCTGGGTAAGCCTGCTTGAACATATCAGACGTCTCTGTCACAGATCATAAATTATTTCATGTTATGTCACCTAAAGTGTCCACCTAATTCTTTTTGCAAGAGCAATTGTTCTCATACGTTGTACTTATAAAAGGCTTATCAAAAGGTAAGAATCTTCAGTCATTGTGAGCTTTTCAGCACTTATTGCATAAACTCTCAACTGACTAAGGGTAGTTAATTCAGTTTCTTAGACTAAATTGTAAAAAATATGTTGCAAAATATATTTTGAAACATAAAATCGAAGCATAATGAATTTAAAATAATTTAATTTAATCACTAAATTGACTATGTGAGTAAATAGCATGAAGCTATTGTAAATAGGGCAATTAAAAGTTAGTAATGTATATAAAATAAACTAATAGTAAACATTGTGCCACATATTGTAAATATAAATATTTATTTTAATAATATATTATATAAAAAGGCAGTTCTAATAAAAAATCCTAATCCAAAATGAAATTTTATTTCAAAATTCTCTAAGCACATTTAAAAGTTACTAGCTAATTGCTAAAAATGTTTATTTGAAACTACTATAAGTAAAAGAATAACACGTCATATTTAATAACAAACCTCAAAGGTATATCAACTTTAGTTAAAATATTCATATCAGTAAGAAACTGTCATATCATATCGAATGGTGTAATTTGTCAAAGTTTCGAGATTAGCGAATCGAACAAACAAAAGTCATAAACGAACTAACGAGAACTGAGAGAATATGACAAGCGATTATTGCACTCTAATCAGGCAAGGACATACTGTCTTGAGTTACATTCAACTGGTTAACTTTATTGTTGCTTCCACACAAAATAAAAGAGGAAATCTCAAGTATAGTGAGCAGGTAAGTGGCGAATCGAATACGGCTTAAGTTAATGAAGTACATATCCCCTAACATATCGTTTATTATATAAACATTCAAATTACATAGAAAATTTTAAAATTTTACAAAGCTAAGTTATATATATTTTTTGTTAAAGAAGAAATGTTACCTGTGGTTGCACCGAATCTATAATACCCTTCACAAATAAAAAATATGCATTACAAGAACTTTGTTCGCTCAGTTTGTGTGGCATCTACACTAGGCATCAAGTGAAAGTATCAATTTAACAGACGTTATTTCAATGCATATTTATTAGAATAAATAATCAGTAAACCATACAATAATATTACATTTAGATAGGCATTTAAATAAGAAATTATTAGTTAATATATCTTTTTCCCGTAATTGAACGAAACAAAAAAATTTCACTTCAAAATAAGAACTCTTAAACAGAGGTGGTCAAATCAAAGTATAAACTTTGAAGAAAAACACGAAACGTTTGCTTTAAAATTTATTCCACCATTTGTTCTGAATAACTGTGGGAAGAGGTTTGGCATGCTTCGAACTAAATTTTCTAATATTTTCATCGGAATATCTTAACCCATCATCTTTAAGAAAAATAATTGCATGTTTGTACGGTTACGGTTTGGAGTCCAAAATTGACCACAAATGCTCAATTGGACTTTAGTCAGGCGACTGAGCTGACCAGTTCAGTTTTTCGGATAAGCTTTCTATTAAAAATCTAGTAGTTGTTGGAAAGTAAACGACCCAAATTCATTTTTTACGCACTTATTGTCAAATTTTTGTTAAGAATGTCAATAAAGGAATCACCCGTCATTTTGATTTTAACACCTCCGATACACCGATCAGAAGGTTTATTCCCACCTAGCTAGAATTTTGATTCCTCAGACCAATATACGTCATCCTAAAATGTGGTTGGTATATTTAGATATTGTTTTATAAACTCTAGTCTTTTTTTTCCTTTTCGCAATGGAAATATTATCTCTTTTTTGCGAAATAGTTTTTAAAATCAGATGGTCGTAGTTTCCTTTTCACTGTTATAAAGGAAGCATCCAAACCAAAACCTTTGGTCAACTCAAGTGATGAAATTTCAGTGTTTTAAGCAACTTTTCTTCCTATGGTTGATGCCTAGTTCTTATAGTGATTTAATCAGAACAATTTCTTCGTAGATTGCACTGTTGCCTTGGATAATAACCCATGCTAACGACATGTCGATAAGTTAAAACGTCCTTCTTAAAAGCACTTTTTTCTGATAGCTCAGTTTGTTACTCCTTGGTGAGAAAGGGACGGAGCAACATATCCGATCGATATCTCACAAACATATAACTACGTTCATAACTAAATCGACCCTGATCGTCAAGCTGATCATTTTTAATACATGTATACATTGACGGGCAAAGCTGTAACACGTCAGAGTGATCCATTATTAAAGGAGGTCGCAAATAAAAATGGACAACATTTTTGTATATTTCGATTCAAAATCAGAGGGTATTGCGTTCCAAACTTCTTGAGCATGTCCCACTTAACCCCTTAGGAGGATTATAGTAATTTGCCAGTTGAGCCTTGACATGACTCCACAATTTTTTCATTAGATTCATATCCGGTAATTGTGGGGATCATATAAGGAGCGAAAAATTTTGTAAAATGTCAAAAGTCAGCCAGTCTTGTACAAGGCAAGCCCTGTGCTATGGGACATTGTTTTTCTTAAAGATAACTTTTTCAATAGGAAGACCCAAATCTTCGATGACTGTCGGCATATTTTGTTGTAAAACGTTCATATACTGCTCCTTATGTATGATCCTATCAATACGTACCTGGGGACCTACTCCATTTCTAGTGATACAGCCCCAAACCATGATTGTCCCGCCACCAGTTTGGGAAATATGGTTTGGTTTAATCGTGTTTGGGTCCCGTGTTTAGTACTACGGACGTCGCACATAGGAGCATTTGGTCTCAAAAGCCGGACAAAATTAATTAAAGTGATTTTATGAATGAAAATGCATAAAAATGCATGATTTAATATAAAAATGCAATATATTAAAATAAAACGAGTGAAGAAGGGCTAATTTCGGGTGCAACCGAATATTTTATATTGAATATATTTGAGTAGGGGGTAGTATCGACCAGATTCTATTTATTTTTTGTGATCTCACATACTACTAATGGGCCACATACTCAAAAAATGTTTAAGTCGTTTAAAAGCCGAATTAATGTTAACTTTCTTAAGGTATTTTAGGTTCACCTAGAAGAGAATTTAATTCCAAATACAACGCATTTTGACTTGTTTCGATAGGACGTTTACTTTTTTTTCTATCTTGCCCGCTAATTCAGTAAAATCGTAAAAACTAAAAACCGAGAAATCGCTCGTCACTTTCTGCTCAATCGCTCGTACTATATCTACTAGACGCTCGGACACTATTTTCCTTCTAGCTTCGAAAATATTTCGGATTTCCATTTATAACTTTGGGGACATATTCTTAGCTATTTTTTAAAGAGATTTAAGCAAAAAAAAATAATCAATTTTTTTAAGCTTCCAAAGCAGCCTCCCCCCTTAAGGTACCTTATGAACAATCACCAAATCATATGGAGTTTGAGTATTAAATAATTATTATTATCTTTGTGTGTATTACTAACCATTAAGAGCAGTAATTCACGTTCTTGGTTATAACCGCGTAAGCTGTGTCTACACCAAAAAAAAGAAAAAGTAGTGAAATGAAATGAAAATGTTATGAAATGAAACCGTACCATATTATAATTTATTCCGTTCGAAAGAGAGTCCACAGACTCTTATGCTGATTGGATAGCTACATTTATCTGAAGTACCATACCGTTAAAGCGGTACCCTGTGTAGACAATTTCTTAAACATTTCATACTATCTTCTTGAAAAACTATAGTTATGTTAGCCGTCTCCCTCTGTACTATGTCTATATCTCTCTGAACGATATCGCTCTGAAACTTTGTTTTCGTCCTTTACTCTTCAAGAAACTGCTCATTTGAACTGAATGATAAAAGTAAGTCCTTGCATGAAAAACTTTTTTATGGGAATAGTTGACAAATATTATAACCTCAGTGCAACAATATCTGAAGAATTTTTTTAGATCGTACCACTATATTACGAGTATATAACTGCCATACAAACTGAACAATCATAATCAAGTTCTTGTGGGTAACTTCTTAATTTGTGAAGGTATTCCACATTCAATGCAACCGAATTTATAATTTTTTTAATATACTTATCTAATAAGCTTAACTGCTTTTTTACATTCACCACCAAGTTCGTCTGAATAAATATATCGTTTATATTATTTAATAATAAAAAACTATTGCAAAAATTTTTTCCAAATTATTATTTTTTTTCCAATAAATTACCCCAGGCATATCAATTTCAAAAAACGTTATAAAATTAATTGTATAATTAAGTTGCTATCACTTCTGCTGTCAGCGTGACTTAAATATATTTATACACTTTCTATTCACTAGTTCTATATACACATGTAACTAAAATGTACATTTATATACTGCCGATAACTGCATATTATATTTAACCGCTATGTTTAATTTAAAGCTAAATAAATAAATGGACTCCAATTTGAAATTAATTTAAATAGGCATAAATATGATAATACCTTTACTTACATACTACATAGCACCTCTTAAAAGACTTGAAACTATTGTAGGCTAGAATTTGTTTACCGCAAACTAAGCCACAATAAATATTAAAAAATATATAACATATAAATATGGTATTTTAAAATAACAACATAGACTAAATAAGTTTTTACAAATAGCTAAAAATGCATTAAAAACAAAATAAAACAAATATACATGAGTTTATATATCGCATGCGATAAAAAATGACAGTAATGCATGGCATGCGAAATTCGGACACTGAAATATGTCTGTAAATATTTACGAGGCATTTCGTTTTGCATAAATAAATGCAACAACAAACATTTGCGTGTAAACCAAACAAAAAAACATAATAATAATAATTTTAACCACACAATGAAAAAAGAACTTTTTAACTAAGCCTTTAAGCTGGGAAATTGTGAAAAAAGAGAAACTAAATAAAATATGTAGCTATATTATAAATCAATAATGCGTAGAAAAAGTATTTAATTGTAAACAAACATAGCTAATAGGATGTGAAAATATGTACATCAATTACAACAACTAACTACTAATAAGTGTAATCAAACTGAATTGTAATTATGAGCATACAATTACACCTGCAATTGCGGTCATGAATGGTAGTGGGCAAATATGTACATATATATATATACAGTATCGAATGACAAATAAATTTGAAGCAAAAATTGCGAAATCTACAATTAAATAGAATTATAAACAAGAAAAAAGATTAAAAAAAACTAAATTGCATAACAAAAAGAAAAAATAAAAAATTGAAACAAAAACAGTAAATGCAAAAAAATAAAAACTAAAAAAATGGCGTGCATAACAATGCCGGCTTATAGAAAATACCTACATTCATATACTTAGTTTAGTATGCCTAGTTTTAAAAATTCCAACATAGACACTATTTATTGCAATAGCTACACTATAAATATCGACAAATCTGATCTGGCATTAGCTAATGTAAAATAAAATATTTTAAATTTTAAGTGACATTGTAAATTTTTTGTAAATAGCCAGTGATTGTAAATTAAATAGGCGGAAATAAAAGTTTAAAATGGATAACATAAAATAAGACACTATTAAAATAACACAACTGTCGAATGATATTGAAACTGTTAGTGTATTAAAGAGGTTACCATCAACAAATAAATAGAAATAAATGAAAATGCGAGTATAAACATTTTAGAATTTTGGTTTTATTTTCGAAAACAATAACAGTCTAGTGAGGTAAGTTGAAAAAATATAATTTGAATTCATTAAACTTTGAAAAATTTTACACTATATAATGTCAGAACTACCACACTCTAAATCAATCAAAACGAGAAAAAACATTAACTTGCTATAACACTCTTCAAAAATAAAGCGAGGTTCCCTACTTTTTTAAAGAAAAAACACAGAAACTTCCAATTTAATGGATTCCCCATTAATACGATTATCGAAAGAATATTCTTTAGCATTTATTTTTTGAAGATTATCGCTTTCAAACGGCTACGTCTCAGATGGTTCATCCGTTGAATTCAATTTTCTATGACTCGTTCGAGCATTGCGACTGGTAACTGGCGAATAATACGTGTGATGTTTTGCTTCAAGGTCTCAATCGAAGCGAGATTGTCCGTATAGTCTTTGGACTTTACGTATCCCCACAAGAAAAAGTCTAAAGGCGCGTTGATTTCACCGGTCTACAAACCACATCAAACTGTTGTTTTTTCTTTATGAAATAGCAGCTCTTGAATTTCCTCAGTTTGCTCTTCTTCCCAAATGTAGTAATATCGCTTATTACACACCCATTGAGCCTCATCGCTGAATATAATTTGGCTGCAAAACGACGGATCTTCTTGGAACATTTAAAGAGCCGAAAGAGTGTAGCGATGTCGCTTGTATAGGTCGAGCGGCTTCTGCTCATGCACAAGCTGTATTCATTTCGCTTTCATTTTAAGATCTCGACCTAAAATACGGCAAGTCGTTCCATACTTCAGTCCGAGTTACTGCGAACGATGGCAAATCGAGTTTCCACGGTCTTCGTGTACTCTCTCATCTACGACTGCTATATTTTTTTCACTGCGTGCTGGACGTGGTGCATTCGGTCGAATATTATCCAATATGGAATGCTAGGTGGTGGCTTACCATAAGTTAAGCGAAGCGCACATTCTTCACGTTGTTCAAACGTAAGTCTTTCCACGATGAATTGTCAAACAATACTGAACAAATATAACATGACTGCTGCCCACCTCTACTAGGATCAGCCGTTGATTATGTAAACCAAGTTTCAAGTTACAAACTTCGTGCAAGCTTAATATACTCTGTTCAGGGCATGACCATATTTTTGTAAAAATTCGATAATTTATCCAACCTAGATAGCATCGGGGACGATGCACAATAATTCATTTGTCCTTTATAAAATCTTGTCAGCGTAAGGTAGAATAAACTCGTATGAAATCTCGCAATATTCTGGTGGAACAAAACACCTTTTCTTTTTATCAAGATTGTTCCCTTATATGTCACCCAACTTGTTTAGCTGATCACAGTACTTTTCAGAATTAATTTGGTATTGTCGGATAAATTTTGAAATCCCTCCAAACAGCAATATATCCTTTTTGTTTTGGTTACTATTTGCCTTTGAAGTGGTTTGACTTGGTTGATCCTGTTTATGGTACACCATGATCACCTGCGTTTTACTTTCTTTTGAAAAAGACCACCAACGTTTCATCGCTTGTACCAATGCGCTTCAAAAATGCATCACTTCCTTGACGTTTGATAAGCAAATAACAGCCGTTAATTCGACGAAGCAAATTTCCTTCTGAAAGAACATTAGAGACCCGTGTATATAGCTTCGAAATTAACCCTAAACGTTTCATGTCAAGTTAAAAATATTTAATCTTTCAGCAAACTCTCAAGTTGTTATTCTGCGATTTGCACCGATCAATGACCTTAATTTATTCCCCTCAGTTTCAAGAGACCTTCGAAATAGTAAAAGAGTAAAAAATGTCGAAAATGCTGTTTTCGATCTGCCATCTACGATAGGACACCAAACAAGAGATATTCCAAGAAATTTAATCAAACAAGCCTTATTTTGTCAGCTGCTCAAATATATAACGGTAAGGTGGTTAAGTGTGAAGTAGGCTGCGAAAAAATTCAATAAGATCAGCAGTTGTCATTGAATGAAATTACTTAGTGAACAGCCAACTATGTCCAAATATGTTATATACGTATAGCTATATGCATAGAAAGCGATCGGTATAGACAGCCTATCACATTACTGGTCATAAATACTTATTTGATTACATGAATCGATCGCAATTTGTCTAATTTGTCTCTTTAAATTTTTAATTCACTTTTAATATGTTGTTGTTGGCTAGTTAGATGTACTTCAGTATTTTTTTATTTTGACAAAAATATTAAATACAACTCTTGAAATAGAAACCTTTTCCTATGACATGTTATGTTATGTTAGCTTGAACTATTTTGCTCCAATCTTTGCATCCTTTATCGCTTAAACTCGCAAATTCGCTCGCAATAGCCAAAATGCTGTACCGGATCATCGAAAATTGGCATAAACAGGTGGAGATATGCAAACAGAGTCATGGCGGTCATTGAGCCAACATTTTATTCAATTCATAAATGTAATAAAATCATCTGAAAACACATAAAAAAAAAACACAAGACAGAACCCATTGTGACTGATGTAGAACCTGGGAAAAGATGTTCTTCATCTTGTTCTCGAAAAATCTAGAACTTCGATATTTTCCCTGCTGGACAATTTTAATAAGAATATATCACATACTACAAAAATTATATTAATCAAACGAATCAGATAACAATCATGCCTACGTTTTATATGTATAATGCAATTTTAAATTTCACATAGTTCATTTGCTGCACCATATACACTCGCATATAAAGAACTAATGAAATTGTCGGAACTAAACTTTTCCTAAATACTACCTACGAGGTATGACAATTAAGTAATGAGACTGATTCCATAAAAACCGTATATTTGAAAATTATTCTACAACTCTGTCATCCCCTTCAAAGTAGTCCCCTTGGGCAGCTATACAGCGATTCCAGCGCGTTTTCCATGCTTCGTAACATTTCTGGAACGCTTCGACTGGGATGTCCGCGAGTACCCTCGTCACGGCCGCCTGGATGTCCGTAATCGACTCAAATTGGGTTCCTTTGATCACCGATTTTGTTTTAGGAAACAAAAAAACGTCGCAGGGTGACATGTCGGGCGAATAAGGCAGTTGTTGCAACACTGCGATCCCTTTAGGGGCCAAATACTGGGACACGCTGAGGGCGGTGTGGCACGGCGCGTTGTCGTGAAGAAGGATCCAGTTACGAGCGATGTCTGGGCGCACCCTGTTGACTCGTTTTCGCAATCCTTCGAGTACTTGGCAATAGTAGACTTGATTCACAGTTTTCCCCGGTGGAACGAGTTCTTTGTTGACGATTCCACGGCTATCAAAAAAGGCAATAATCATTGTTTTCACCTTCGACTTGCTCATGCGAGCTTTTTTCGTCTTCCACGCTTTCACGCCCCTTCTTAAACTCTTTGTTCCATCGCAACACCTAGGCACGACTAAGAGCAATATCACCAGAGTGTACGTTTCCGAAGCTGTTTCGCCCATTTCGCGATGGCACATATATCATTGGAGAGGTGAGTGATGCCGGAAAAAGAGAAAGGGAATTTCTAGGTCACAGGTTTACCACAAGCGCGGCAATAAAATCAGTCTCAATTGTCAAACCTCGTATAAGGCGTGCTTTATTATGTTAAAAAACGAAACACAATTGGACTACAACTTTCCAAGCCTTCCTTACCCAACATGTGGACCACAGTGCCTATCGCTGTGTTTTTATCAAAAATATCGGTGGATGTATAAGCTATTTTACTAAAATATAGAGAGAATCCTTTCATGTTCCTAATCTGGGTTTGTGTCAAAAATCGATTAAACCCTTAAATGCATGGTTTTTCCTTTTTAAATACCAAGAGTGTATTTGTAAGTGACGCGCCAAGCTGTCAAATTATTAAAATTAAAAAGCGAAATGTCATATCATGAAAGTTTGCGTTCAAAACCCAACACAGATATTTTTAGCACCTAATAAAAGTAAAAAGTACTGTATTTGAGTTACCGTTTAGAAATTATGTAGGGAAGAAAACACTGATGTATATATACATCATCATGCATTTAAGGGTTAATATTTCTCCTGGCTCCATATACCCCGGCTATTCCGGTTGTTTCTAAACTCAATATACCTGATCCAGTATGAGTTGAATATGCCATAAATGAAATCAGCTTAGCTTTTGCTCGTATAGATGGGCGGAATAGGTCGCCACCTTGCGAAAAGTAGAAATTACTGGCGCGCTATTTAACTAAAATCGGATTATAACGCTGTCCACTATTTAGATAACGTTTTTATGGAAAACTACTAAAAGTGCGAAGGAGTACATATGTATGCACATATGTACATATATGTATATGTAAAAAAAAAAAAACACAATGAATTTGGGATTAAAAATTATTTTTAAACTTTCAATTCGATGATTAAGATTGGAAATTTATTAATTCCTTGAAATTACGGTTTTTTGGTATAAAAATAAATCATTTAAGTGTTTGTGCAATTATAATTTTAATACAATATTTGTAACGCTGATTCAAATGCCAAAAAGTCATCGCGGGTAGTTCGAGTTGCTACTGAATAGTACACTGGTGACTTGTCATAGTTTCACTTAACTAATAAAGCAGGGTTTGAAGAAATAAATTTGACTACTTTCATAGATGAAAAGCTGTCGAGTATGTAGAAAAGGCATACATATATAAATGGCAGCGAGTGAAATTTAAATATCATCAATCACTTTCAATTACTCATACGCCCGGGTGAACCTTTACGGAGCGTCCCAAACATACATATATTATTGCTTATACGGTATACTCTTAAGTATGTATGTGTATATAAGTATAAATATTTGTACTAAGGTGCATAATAACGGTAACGTCAGTACATTAAGTCAGTTACGAAACAATTTTGAGCATGTGTGCTAACAAATAGACAAGTAAACTAGCATAAACAAGTATATGTACTAAACATACATAAATAAACTGATTGGTATGTGTATGTGCATGTTAGCGTTTATATAAGTATGTGTACATGTGAGAGATTTAGCGTGTTTGTCTGCCAACTGTCCAACTGTCTAAAGCGTCGCAATCGCTACGACATAGCACATGAATGCGCTTATGAATTTATTATATGGTGAACTGTAAGCGGCAAATGCTAAATGTTTGAGGTAAACACACACACATACATAAATGCCTATGTATGTGCATACTTGCATAAGCAAATGCTGAAGTGCATACATAAATAATACTTCTAGATGATAGCTGTGTTGTCCTAATTGCGCCACAGTTGGGAATGCGAACACACACAATCAAGCAGCAAGTTCCACACCTATAAATGTACATATGTATTTGTGTGTGCGTGTGTATTTTTGCGCAATACAGCCAGACTAATGCCTTTGTTGATCTCCAGTGGCCAATAAGGATGTTTTAGCTTGAGTAATTTCGCTGCACGTGTTAGTGCTCATGGTTGAGGTTTTCAGTTGTGCGCTTATGTGTGTGTGTGTGTATGTAACTAACTGTATAAGTATGTCTATATGCCGGCCGCAGCTTCAAAGGTAAAGCGTTGAATTGGAAAATGATTGCGTTTGAGTTAGTGAAGGCAATGTCCAGGCGCTCGCTTGCTCAAAGTGGCTATAAACAATATTTGCGTAGGCGCAAGCTGAAAATATATCATTCTGAGCGTGTATGTGTGTGCGAGTGTATTTTGGGAGTTCCAACTGCCAATAGCCATTTAATTTGGCATCGAATGGAAAATTTATGACGCACTTATGCTAAGCGGAAAGCATGAAAGAAGTATGGCTGACCGAGAGCGTAAGCAATTTTGCACAAAAAAAAATAAAAAAATCATTAGAAAGTTCTGCACGAGAGCAATCTGGTACCGTAGCCTTCTTAAAACCCGGCACGTTTGCATTACTTACCACTCCATATAATACCGCAGTAGAGGAGTTTTATTGTTTTTGTATTAAATTGCAATTAAATTTGTTAGCCGACACATTTTCTTTTTTTTTTTGTTTTCATACTCTCACAACAATTTTATTTTGATTTTGTACATTTTATTTTTATCTTTTTTTGCTTTGCACATTCAACTGCTCCTGCTCTTTTAGTTAAGTCAATGCTTACGAAAATAATTGGATTTACACACCGAAAGGTGGCAGCGAAGTGGAAGCGAAATTGTTGTTATCGGTGTGTTGGGTCGGGTGCTGGCAGCGGCACCAACGTCAGTCGCTGTCGCTGTGCAAATAAAGCGGTTCCCATTGCAGTCATCACAGAGGCGGCAGTTTGCCATCTAAGCTTTGGCTTTGCGCACGCAACAACTCCCAATTGTAATTATATTTTAATTATATCGCACAAATTACATCATTATTTTTATGCTTTTCATCTTTTGTTTCTGTTTTTGTGCTTTATTTAAGACATCAATAAAAACATACGCACTTAAAAGAAAGCAGTGTTGTCCTAAAGGTGCCGTATAATGCGGCAAATACCTTGCCGAAATGAATAAATTATAAATTTCGCACGAATTGAAGATGCCAATTTAATAAAAAAGAAATGTATACAGTGTTGAGCAATATAAAAGAAACAAGCTGGTTGCATTCGTCGTTTTAAAATATTTCGTAGGCAACTAAGGAAATATTTATTTTATTTTCGTTTCTGTTAACCATTTTTTTTAAATTTTTTCTCTTGAAAAGAATAAAAAAAATACTTCTTTTAAAGTTAAGTAACATAATTTTTTTAAATATTTTATTTACACACATATTTAAATAATATTTAGCCTTGCAGCCTTATTTTTAAAAAATAACCTATGAGGCTTTAAATTACTCAGATTGGCACAAGTTGAAGAATCGATGGCATACCACTCAGATTTTACGTTTTTTCTTTACATTCATACTTATTTTTTCGCTTAAGGCTTCCAATTATTTTTTGTAATATCTCTCACTATCGGATTTAGGTCAGGAAATTGGATCTAGCACTCCATTATATTAATTTTTTGGTTCTGGAACCATTCCTTAACAAGTTTTGTAGAAAGTTTGAGGTCAGTATACTGCATGAACTCCCATTTTATCACCCTATCCTGATTAACGTAATCTGGAGCTTGTTTTAACCAGAATATCATACCAACTCCTGAACATTTCCATAGCTTTTTATGCCTCCCCTTTATTTGAAAGTCCTTAATGGTGTATTTCGGATCGAAGGCAGTATTGTTTTTTGAAATTACATATATTTTTCTCTCAGATTAAAAAAAAATAATAATTTTAGTTTCAAGTACATTATGCAAATTTTTACTGGTCAAGTGCGAAAACAGTCATTTTACGATATTTTTTGCTTAGATGTGGAACTTTCATAGCTGAACGTGCCTTCAAATCCTTGTCTATAATTCCATCCCGTATTATTCGACTGGACCCTGTTGCCTGCAAGTTAGTCTTCAGGCCCCTGAATGAAAAAAAAGGATTGTCGTTTGATCTAAAAATCAAAACGTTCTCGAACTTTTGTGATGCGGCTCACTTTCTACAGCTGTTTCATGCACTCCGCGACCCATTAATAATATAAAAGTCGAATTCAATAAATTTTTACAAAATTCATAATTCTAGCTAAACTTACTTGAAATTATTTTATCTAAACTCTTATTTACGGAACTAAAAAATATCTGAAATAAAAATACCTGAAATATTGTGGCTTGTTTCTCTTATTTTTAAGCTTAAACACGTGGTCATCCATAAGATCGCAAATTACGGTTAATATTTAAAGCGAAATTCACTAAAAAAGGAGAGCACAATTAAATATCGTTCTCTAAGTGATATCGCTATTATGTATGTATATAATTTTCGTATATAATTAAAAATTTGGTTTTAAGTACAGGAGTAATTGGTATTTCCATAATTTTTTCCACCAGTGCACATGTGTTTGAATTATGAACTTAATTGGCTTCAAAGAAGTTCTGTTAGAAAAATACGTGAATTTGAGTAAGAATAACTTTTTAGGTAAAGACTATATCACTGGCAACTCTTAATACCAAGTTTAAGGGTATTAAATTGGAATATAATTTTATTCAACATTTTCTAATGCCTTTCGAATCAAATCAGGGTGGAATGAGAACTCGAAACAAGAAAAGACGTTACGAAAATATTCTTCACATATAAAAATGAACTTGTTTCGATCGCTTCCTTTATGTATGTTTAAAGGCTTAGCCGCCCACTCTAAGCAATTAGTTCAGCGATTGTTAAATGATTTTTGTAGTGAAGAGAGTTCTTATGTATTAAAACCTTAGCTTACAAGGATGAAAGAAACTTATTTATGGGCGGCATCGCAATTTCTTTTACGAGATTTCTATATGGGTTGTAATATTCTTCACTGAAACACAGAATAAAACGAAAGATGTTTAATGTATTATTTCTTAGAATACAATCCCACTATAACTCTTTTTTGATTGTTTTTTTTCTGAATTACTGTGCCTAAATCTGAATTAATACCATCTGACTTACACATAGGAAATATTGATACTTGTTTGAAAAAGGAGAGTCCAGCTGCATAGACTAATGCTTCATTTTACACTTTTATATTTCAGTTTTCGAAAACAAAAACAAATTTTAATGATCAAAAATCGCTTTTCTGTTTTTCAAAATATTCTCTATTAAGTACTACATACTTTTGCATGTCCAAGAACCAATTTTCGAAACACTTTTGAACTTTGTTTGAGGTATCTCTTCTGAACATATCAACCACCTCATATAGTTGAGATACGAGTATGTGCGGTGCTGATCGTACTACTGCCAGCAGTTGTCTTTATCTCAGAATAGGTTATATGGCGATCTTGTAATATCAGAATCAATAGTGAATCTGGAATGATCAACGACTTCGATTGAATTCTCCGTACCATCGATTAACACTGGCCTTTAATGTAACTTCATTATTAAAATTTGAATGAAGTTTATTTATGCAGCGTTGCTGGGATAATTCACTTCCAAAGTTGTAAAAAGTAATTCCGTGAAAGCTTTCGGGATTTAGTTCTATTCTTTGGTCGGGATGAATATTTCAAGTGACTGTAAACAACACAGATATATGTGAAAACGTTCTAAATATGTACATATCAAAAATATCAAACTTAAGGATGAAGTTGTCAGTTGCCAGATTGCAACACTAGAATTGCTAAATACCGAAATATAAAATGAAATCTACATATCTATAAGGATTTCATAACTAGTCAATTTGGCTGCAAGGTATGTTCCTACTACTATCCAGATAACCAGTACGAACATTTTTATGCATTTAAGAAATGTCCAAAAACATTTGAAATTATTTTGGGTATATTCAATGACCCTTCAAAAATAAGACGTAAAGAAAATATTGTATTAAAATATTATTGCTTCAATCAACCGTGCCAAATACATATAATGCCATATTTCTATGAGTTTATGGAATAAAAACAAGAAAAGTCATACAAACTTGTTTGCAGGATTTTCAATTTTTTTGGCTTAAGGTGGGGACTTCTTCTCCAATAACTTTTGTACTAGTCAACTGAGCAAAATATCATAATGATTACACCCAGTTTGTAGATTGCTAAATTCTCTACAAGAATGAGTTTTAATTTTCACTGCGCAATAATTTGTGAAAATCCCCTAAAAAATTGGAACAAAAGAAGTAAACATTTTTATATGTAATATTGTATATGGGAAATACAAAATCAAAAGGCGTCACCCGGTAATATTCATATCAAGATCGCAAACTTTCAGAATTTTTGTATCATTTCAGACAAAATTTGAAGAGTAGCGAAGGTGATAAATTATAATTGTTTTTGGGTTCACCCTAATGTATATATAGCGCAACACTCATTTGATTTCGACCACTAAATACTATGTATGTAAATTCAATAAATATTTTATCGTAATTCGTTATTTCAGCCAATTTTTGTATTGCGCACAATTTTTTCGATTGCCTTATGTGCCACCCTACTTAAAAACTGTGTTATATCACATCAATATGTATACTCACCCTTCGCGTGAACTACTATTTACAAACCAGTGCTCACTTATCCACCAATAGAGTTATTTCAACTGACTTTGTACGCGCTATAATGTAATTTTAAATCGTAATGAAAATTTCCTCATGCATAAAATTGATTTAGGGCAATGCGTTGACTTTTGCATTGGAACGAGCAATATGGCAGCGCTAAAGCGCAGTATAGCTCGCGAATGGATGGCGAAAAATATAAGCAATCAGCGATGGCTTCGAGTTAGTCAAACACTACTTAGCTAAGTCACATATTTGACGTTTTATGTTTTTTTTTATTTCTTTACAATATTTATTTGCTGTATTTAGCTAGAGGAATTTGCATATGTGTGTGTGTGCGCAGGCTAATACCTACACATAAACCACCCGCTGATGCAGCATTAAGGCAAAAATCACATTTTCTGTCAGCACTTTTGGTTTTTAGCAGCACTTGTGTCATATCGCGCAATGCAATGCCAATTTATGTACAACACCTTCCACACTCCCCTCTCTACTTTAGTGCGAAAAATTATAAATAAATCATTTCTGCTATAAACCACAAAAAACCGATTCAAATCAGCTGCCGCAACACTTAATCTTCATTTATGCAAAACGCACTCAATTCCAATGCGATGCGACAGCATACGGAAATAAATAACGGGTGTTTTTTTAGACGATCTGATTTTGACAAGAAAATTTTATTCATCGATGGTGACTCAATTTTGGTTAAATGGCTAAATTAATAAACAAAATTTGTTGAATTCGGAGTGATGATAATCTACAAGACATTTCTGGGAAGACGTTACTTCCCCAAAAAGTCACTGTGTGGTGTGCTCTATGGACAGAGAGAATCATTGGTCCATGTTTCTTCAGAAATGAAGTCGGTTGTAATGCTACAATCAATGGTGAACGCTATTTTAAATCAACGTGATTACTGATTTTTTCTTACGTGAATTGAAAGATGTTGAAGATGTTGACAATATGGACGACCTTTCCAACAAAACGGCGATGCAATCTATACTTGCAACGAAACAATTAATTTACTGAAAGAACTTTTGCTGTGTCGTTTATTTCGAGTCGTGGACCACTAATATCGTTCGGTTTAACACCGCTGGACTACCTCCTTTGGGGTTATGTGAAGAAGCTCGTCTATGCAGATAAGCTCAAGATGATTGATGCTTTGGAAAAAGTGGTTGAGAATTACGCTTGTCTGCTGGAATTTATTCGAGCCAGCTGCGGATGTCACCTGTTTCAAATCACTACGGTATCAACGAAGCTATAATACACATCACATATACAAAATATTCCTTACAAAGACTTTTTTCCGACCATTAATTTTGTATGTTACTTATATGCTTTAGTGTTTCGATTTGAACAAATTCTTTAGAAATTACACCTTTGCTTTAGGAATTGATCCATACCGTATGTCTTGAAGATATCTCCTCAAATGAAAAAGTTATGCATAGAAGCAATTAAATCCGAACGCTCAGTTTGTATGGCAGCTTTCTGCTATAGTTGTCCAATATCGGCGGTGCCGACAGACAGATGTGCTCGGCTAAATCGATTGAACTTAGTCTCCGACGTTTCTTTCTGGGTGTTATAAACTTCGTTTTTTTAAACCTTGCTCAACGTATAAATATAGCCAACCTTATTTTATAATAAAGCTAAATTCTTGGCCATAATGTTATCAGTTTTATTTCTTCTTGAAACTCACATGTCATAAGAACACCCTTTATGCTGGGGAAACAAGTAAGGAAGAGCCAAGTTCGGCTGAAACGGAATATTTTATACACTTGCCAGGAATCAAAGCCAGGATAATATTTTAAGGTGTAAAACATCAACGAGAGGATCGGAATCCAAGCAGTTAGATAGTCAGTAGCAGTTAGTTCTATGAACTGCACCTTACCTTTCTGCCAAGGAACTTGTGAACAAAGTTTCATAAAGAAATTTTAATTTTAAATCAAGTTACAGCTAATTCGGACGGAACTCGTCTAGACCTTCTTATCGTTTAACCCTTCTGTTATGTTAATAAAAAGTTGTACATGTGATGTTAAGGTCACGGAATGACCTAGTCGGAGTTTTGTAAGGGTATCCTATAAAAACTTTATGATTTTAGTTTTTTTTCTATTATTTCTTAACTTTACTCACTACAAATTGAGTTTGAAATTAATATTTCATAGTTGCATTGATTATAATTTTATTTTGCAAAGACATTTCTTACAGTTTTTGAATATAAATGAATGCACAGATGGCTCGCTGAATTGTTTTTCTATTTTTTAGAGCAACATCGGCCGAAGTATTTGTCTATTCAGCTTCTGCCCAGACATTCCTGACAATACCAGCCGAATACTAGTTTTTAAGTACGCGTTTTCTACGAGCTATTTCACCCTGAACAAGGTATAGGCCAAGTTTTTCGAGAAAATCTTGCGCTTATATGTTTTTGACGCCTTTCAATTAGAGTGAATTTCTTTCCACAAAACCTAGGCATTTAGCGCCGAAACATCCACAATATTCGAGAAGACAGCTAAGGGTCAACGATTAGTTTGTCTCTTGCACGTATATGTTTCTACTAATTAGTCAATTGTGTCTACTACAGATTTTGTAGAATTATAAAAATCTTGTAAGTATTTCCGGCAACTTCTTGGGATGGTTTTCAATAAGATTTTTGTTATGATGAAGAGTGCTCAATTCACTAACCATTTCACAAGTTACTTTATAGGAATGTATTGAACAATGATGATATTCATCAAAGAAGAAACGACTGTTTAGCTACCCTTTTCTCGTAAAAATCCCGAATTGGAGTTTACCATATACTCTCGCTCTGCGATTATCTTTGTTAACGAACCTCAGCACACAAGATACTTCCAAAAACTTTGTAAGTGACATTACAACGAAAAATATTAGTCGACCATCAACTTTACGAGTATCTCAAAGACTGCGGAGACTTTCTCCGTACGACCGATAAATGCCTGTTTCTAAATTATATGTATTTGAGCAAGTACATATTGTATAAATATGCCATTTGAAGTACATCCTAATATTATATCAAAATACCCAAAAATCCATTAAATTCTATTTCATCAATTGGTTTATATTTCTCTCCAAATTTTTAGCGCCCAGGATGTTGGTGAACTCTAGCACAGGTCAAATGTTTCTTTTATATTTGATATTCGGTGAACTGAACCGGGGTGTCGTCGAATTATATTTTCTGTTCTGTCTCTAGTGCTATTGGTTGCTGTCGGTGAAAAGTACACGGGAATGTTTCTTTTATCAGCTTCAGCAATATTGTCTTCTTCTTCACTAGCAATGTACCATACTTTTCTGAAGATTCGCCATCTGGCAATTCTTCCAATACATTCTCATCGTCCTCAAAATCACTATACTTATCAATATCCACAATATCTTCCATTATTGTCTGTATTTGGGTTTCTGTCAGACGACAAATTTGCTCCATCGAAATCAATCAAAATATTCACCTATGCTCGTTTACGATTCATTTTATAAAATATCTACAATGTCTGTCGTTTTATCCAAAAATTAATTGACAAAAATGGCGCGAAACTTCCTTTTGCCAATTTGAACAGCAGATGGTCATTGAATGACCTTATGCTGCCCACACCTTAGTTTTGATTCTGCCATGTTTTTTATCAAATAATAAAAACTATTTTGCACTTTTTTAAAGCGATTTCACTCAATGCAGGAATTCGTAAAAGGAAATTCCAAAATTTTGTGTCTTTTATGAAATATAAGCAAAAATAACATAAAAAGGTCACGAAATGACCTTAAAGTAACAGTAGGGTTAAAAATATACAAGGTGTGTTCCAAAGTAATCGGGACTTTTTGAATCTAGCGCCCCCTAGTAGCGCCATCTATATGTCGGCTGGTGCGTTAGAATCTGCTATCTTTATCAAATCGTCCAGTGGGAATTTCATGACATTTCATTTATTGGAAGTGAAGTTATTGCGTTTTAATCCAACGATTATTCACATTTTAACCATTAACTACTTCCCGTATTCACCTTATATGGCACCATGCGACTTCTTCCTTTTCGGAAAAATGTATTTGACCATGAAAGAAAGCGTTATACAGATGTAGATGCCATTCAAAAGGTTTGCACCGGCTTGCTGGCGGCCATACCGGCCAACAAGCTAAAACACTCGTTCGACATGCTTTTGTGCCATGCAAAAACCTGTATTGAAGCAAGAGGAGACAATTTTTAATAAAATAAATAGATTTTGCCAAAACGACCATTTGATCTGTTTTTTTTTTTTAAGTCCTGTTTACTTTAGAAAGCACTTTGTATAACCTTTTATCTATCTCGATTAGGTTTTGGTGATACAAACAACCGTTACGTGAACAAAAACAATTATACTCTGTAGAAACATGTTGCAAGTGTATAATAATTACGAAAAACAGTTTAATTACCGCAAATGCGAAATGAAAATTCAATGTGTATTTTATGGGTTTCAAATGGCGTTTCGCGCAGCTGCCGTTTGGTGAGGCGGCGGTTGGTCGGTTGGTTGCTTGTAACTAATCATATGGGGAGTTCGGTAGTTAATTGAGTTGTCACTGTTTGTCATAGCGCCGGCAATTGCGTAACTGCAAAACTACAGTGTACACCTCTCTGCTTTATGTAACGCCCACGGGCATGTACACAACTACAAGCATATGAGTGTGTACATGTGTGCTTTTTGAGAGTTGCAACGAACCTTACACGCAATCGATAATCGAGTTTTCACATGCCATATACACATATGCACTATCAAAGTAAAACAAAAAAAAAAAACAAAAAATATCAACAAATCCAAAAACAATGTTGCTTGTGAAATTAAAATCATTTGGTTTTGTGCGGCACACATGCTCGTACACACGCCCATACAAGCGTAGCAACGTGCCACTGCTGATTACAACAATAAAAAGAAACAATTTGCAATAAATTATATTAAAATGCTGATATAGCAAATGATATTTATGTTTTTGTTCACTTTGTGATGCGCTGCGGTAATGCAAGTGGAGAGCATCACTTGCATAGTGTGTCGTTTTCCAAACATATCTGTTGAAATTTCTTCACGGCAGTTCAGCGCTTTACTTAGCTAACGTTCTCAACTGGCGTTATGTAAGTCCACAGTTTATAAAAAAAGGCCTAAAATTGTCAAAATTCATGCTGAAGGTATGGGGAAAGGATTCCAATATTCCACTTTCAGGCTTTATTAAACCAGTATTATGTTAACTTGTTTATAAAAATTGCCGGTTATAACAAAAATCTTTTGAATCAGCTCTTTTAAGGGGTTAGGGGTAGTTAGAGGTACGAAAAAATGAGAATTTTTAATATTTTTTTTTTGCTATTAAATCATGTTATTTTACAAAAGTAGATAATCCTGGGCCTGTTCGAAGGATTTCATGTTTTTTCAAAAATTAACAAAATGGCGACCTCAGAAAAATTTGTTCCTAAATTTTTGGGAAAAAATCAACAGTTCAGTCAACAGGTCTTAAAAAATCAAAATTAAAAAAATCTTTCAATCAGGTCCGAACTTTTTATGTATTCTAAAAGCTGTAAAAATTTCATTAAAATCTACTGAGCGGTTTTCGAGTTACAGTTGTCACCAGCTCAAAAAACATCTTCTTCTTAATTGGCGTAGACACCGCTTACGCGATTATAGCCGAGTCAACAACAGCGCGCCAGTCGTTTCTTCTCTTCGCTACGTGGCGCCAATTGGATATTCCAAGCGAAGCCAGGTCCTTCTCCACTTGGTTCTTCCAACGGAGTGGAGGTCTTCCTCTTCCTCTGCTTCCCCGGCGGGTACAGCGTCGAATACTTTCAGAGCTGGAGTGTTTTCGTCCATTCGGACAAAATGACCTAGCCAGCGTAGCCGCTGTCTTTTAATTCGCTGAACTATGTCAATGTCGTCGTATATCTCGTACAGCTCATCGTTCCATCGAATGCGATATTCGCCGTGGCCAACGCGCAAAGGACCATAAATCTTTCGCAGAACTTTTCTCTCGAAAACTCGCAACGTCGACTCATCAGATGTTGTCATCGTCCAAGCCTCTGCACCATATAGCAGGACGGGTATTATGAGTGACTTATAGAGTTTGGTTTTTGTTCGTCGAGAGAGGACTTTGCTTCTCAATTGCCTACTCAGTCCGAAGTAGCACCTGTTGGCAAGAGTTATCCTGCGTTGGATTTCTAAGCTGACATTGTTGGTGGTGTTTACGCTGGTTCCAAGATAGACGAAATTATCTACAACTTCAAAGTTATGACTGTCAACAGTGACGTGAGTGCCAAGTCGCGAGTGCGACGACTGTTTGTTTGATGACAGGAGATATTTCGTCTTGCCCTCGTTCACTGCCAGACCCATTTGTTTTGCTTCCTTATTCAGTCTGGAGAAAGCAGAACTAACGGCGCGGGTGTTGAGACCGATGATATCAATATCATCGGCATACGCCAGCAGCTGTACACTCTTATAAAAGATTGTACCTGCTCGATTAAGTTCTGCAGCTCGAACTATTTTCTCCAGCAGCAGATTGAAGAAATCGCACGATAGGTAGTCGCCTTGTCTGAAACCTCGTTTGGTATCAAACGGCTCGGAGAGGTCCTTCCCGATCCTGATGGTGCTTTTGGTCCCGCTCAACGTCAGTTTACACAGCCGTATTAGTTTTGCGGGGATACCAAATTCAGACATTGTGGCGAAAGCAGCTTGAAATCGACGAATAGGTGAAGGTCTTAAATTCCAATCGTTGGGCATGCTTTCGTCCGACCATATTTTGCAAAGAAGCTGATGCATGCTCCTTATCAGTTCTTCGCCGCCGTGTTTGAATAGCTCGGCTGGCAATCCATCCGCCCCCGCCGCTTTGTTGTTCTTCAGGCGGGCAATTGCTATTCGAACTTCTTCTTGGGCGGGCAATGGAACGTCTTCTCCATCGTCATCGATTGGGGAATCGGGTTCGTGTTCTCCTGGCGTTGTGTGTTCACTATGTTCAAAAAACACAGTTTTGAGAAAAACGCGTTTAAAGTTTGCCTTTTTGCTTCGAAATGCCCGAGCTCTCTTTGTTATTTGTCGAATAATTCAAAAACTAATTATCGGATCAACGTGAAATTTTCAGAGAATATTTTTAAGATATTACACTTAACGAAAATGTTAAAAAAAATTAATTTTTTGAAAATTCTGACTAACCCTAACCCCTTAAGAAAGCCTCGACATATGATTTTGAAAAATTTAAATAAATGGATAATTTTAAAGAACTTCATATATTTTTAAGTATGAACTACAACAGCTATCCGAACACCTTTTAATCTTAAACCCGTTTATTATGCATTATTATAGGGACTAAGGCTAAATATAAGTAGTCAATTTATAAATATACTAGAGTACGAGTACCCGTCCGCGCTTTTCTGCGGCTGATATATAGATGGTACTAATAATACCACTTATACGATTTCTAGTCAGCCCCTACCTTTAAAAGATATGTATGTATACAAATTTGGTAACTAAGGAACTATTAGTAAGTGAGATATAGCATTTGAGGTGAAAAAACTTGTGTTAGTTTACAAAAATGGATCAAAAAGCATTTTGTGTGTTAACAAAGCATTTATTTTTAAGGGAGAAATACTGCAACAGAAAAATCTGCCTTTGTAAAGAGATTTTCTAAGTTGGAAACAGGCGAAATAAGCACCGAGGACAATAAAGGTAGGGGACGCCCTTAAGGACCAGTGTGACACTTTCAAAAAAAAAAAAACTGAGACGTTCTTGAGTTATAAATGGTGTAACTAACACGACTTTCTTTTATACATATATAGATTTGTTTAGAAATTCCTGCCTATACTATGGCAATTTTTGATGTAAGACAACTCATATTCCGGTAATCAGTGTAGCTCTCTACAGCCTACTATTCGCCCTTTTCTTAAAAAATTGTTCGCATTTTCGACTCTTTATTAGAAAAAAATTTCTTCCCAGCGAGCATTAGTTTGAGATCTGAGAACAGGAAATAGTCGTTGTGGGCAGATTTGGATAGCACGGTGGATGCGAAAGCAATTAGAAGTCCAATTGATTTCCCATCGTTTTCACTGACTTCTAACGTTGCCTTGGTGAAAAAACACTTTTTTGGCGATTTTTTTCTTCGATCGGTCTAGTAACGCTATGTAATAGTCCAATAGTCAGCATTTCAAAATGCAAACGCCATAGCCTTGCCAGTCGACAGTTGCGTTTTATCATTCTTTTGAGCGAGTTCATCGTGTGCAGTCCACTCGGATGACTGTCGATTGGACTTCGGAATGAAATGATGGAGCAATGTTTCACCTCTTTTACGTATCAACGCAAAAACTTGGGGAAATTTCCAAACACTGCTCTTCATCATCAATTAGTCAACGTTTTTGGTCTAAGGTGAGCTCCAGCCACTTTGCGAGGAACTTTCTCATACCCAACTATTCGTGAATGATAAGATGTACAAGCTTATTTAATGTCTTTAGAGTGCCTGCTATCTCGAACGACTGCACTTTTCGGTCATACCAAACTAATTTGTGGATTGCTTTGATGTTTTTATCGGTAAAAACTTTTTTCGGGAGTCCAATGTCTTCGCCGTCTTCGGTGCTTATTTCACCACGGCCAATCCTTGATCATTGATCTTCCATTGGCGGTGTCTGTAGGCTCGTCTTCAAACCAAAACCTTGCTTCCCGTGAAACTGCGGGCACTTTTCTAGCTCTAAAAGTTTAAAGTGAATCAGTTGCTTGAGGTGTTAGAGGAAGATATCGGAAGGAAAGTGGAACCTTCATATTTGTTAGCAAGCAGTATGTAAATAAGACAAATATTATAATAAGCATTACTTTTAAAAGTATTTTTAGAGCCAAAGTTGTTACTTTGTATGACAATATCGTTGCCGTTGAACTTTAACGGTTCGTTCGAAATTACCGAATACAACATATGATATTAACTGTTTAAATATGCTTTAGTGGAGCCAAAGATCAGCGAGTTCTTTTTCTGTTTAATAACAATCTTCATCTAGTAATACTTTCAGTTCCCCATCTTTAAACATTTTTGCTCGAACGAGGCGTTCTTCGTCCTTCTAGCCAAAATCGTGGAAACCACTTTGGCATCGGCTATAGAATGTTCACCATAGACTTGTACAAAAATACCATGATTTTCGGCTGAGGGGTTCTCCATATTAAAGTATTGAAGAAAAGCTCTGCACAAAAACAATATTTCAGACGCAAAGTTCAGCATATTTGAGTTAAAAGAAATTATTGTTGTTTATGCTACAAATGAATGAGATACTGTATACTGAAAACGACGCCCATCCAAGGCATGTTCAAAATATTAGACAAATGAAATAAAAATTAAATTATGCTATCTCTTGGCAAGCGGCAGTTAGAGTTTGAATGATGTCAGGACACAACTATTAATCAAACTATACAGTATACAGTATATGGTGTTAGTCATAAATATATATAAGTAAATAATTGGAAAAAAATGTCTTTCCAGTTACTGGACGCACTCGAGCATCTTTAGCAATATGCCTTGAAAAAATTAATAAACATCTTCTAAAGATGAAGCTAGCTTAACCATCGGTTACCACGACCTAGAAATATACTAATCGAAATATAACTGAAATCAATTCTGTAGATTGAGCTGAGCTTATAAAGAAAAATGTTCCATTGATTTTACTAAATAAATAAAGAAAATTACATACTGCCTGTGGTAGTGCTGAATCCTACATACATTATATGCGTTGTGGTGAACCCACAGCACTTACGACGCACACGTGCAAACGCAAAAAACGCGTCTGTGTGCACATAAACAATGTGGTAACGTTCACACACAAACGCACACAATTGCATGTGTGTGTGTGTGCGCATTGCCAGAAAATGGGTTTCATTAAAATTTATTGGTCAAATCAGCAACGCTATCGCCGCCATCAACGCGCCAACAGCGTTGACGAACACGACACACATCCGCTGGTTGTGGGGAAATAACTGTTTTTTCTGCGCTGTGGCCAAACTCGAATAGCTGCTGACCACGTGCCAAAGTGTTCAATCAAAAATATTGAATTGTTATTTCGTATTTAATAACAAAAACAACAAAACACTGTGCCGGCAGAGCAGGAGCATGAGCTACACTGAGTTCGACAAGCCAACACTTTATTACCAACACCAAAGCAACAACAGCGCACAGTGTATAGCCACACCGCACTCCATACTGATTTGTACCTATGTACATTCGAGTATATGTGTCGGTATGAGCTATCATGCATTCTGCGGTTGCCGGCTAATGCAACACCTCGGCCACATTGACGGACGCTGTGCATACTTAAGCACATGTGTGCGTGTGCGTGTGTTTGTGGTTGAAGTTTTTTCCTTTTATTTTAATTTGCATGCAGTTTTCGGTTTGCGAAATGCAAATTGACAACTTAGGGTGTCGCTGGATGGCGCGCGAGGCGTATGAGTAACCTGCGGGCGTTGACCGCCACCAAAATTGCGCATCATTTACTCGCTTAATTGCTGCCTGCCTGCATGGCGGTGTGTCGCTAATTTTTCGGCATTTTTAGCAATTTGGAAATATTTCAACCATGCTGTCACTTTATTAGCAAGTTTGTTGTGGTGCCATGGCAAATTATTTCGTTCACATTTCGCGCTTCATTTGTTGTTATTTCGTTTGTCACATGCAAAAGTGTCATAAATGTTTAAAGTGTGACTGCGGCAGTTGGAAATCACATAACAAAGGTTGCGGAAACCGCACTGGGCACACAGCTACGCCTTAGAGTGCTGTACTGCATTTGCGTTGGTGTGTTGGCGTGTGTTTTGTCTCCTACTTGCTTTGTGTGTGAAATTTCATTTCGCTTTATTTTCAAAACACGTACGACTGTCATAAAACACAACTCATATCTGGCGCTCACTGCGTGGCTGACTGCAAATAATCGTAACAAAAATCGCTGCGCATGTGTGTGTATTCTGCCTCGTAGAAATTTAAGTTTTCCAACATGCTTAAGCGCCGACATATATGAGTATACGTGCCATAATGGGACATTTCATATAAAAAAGGATGAACTGAAAATATCGTACAACACATTGGTCCCCAAATATTTTTCGGAATAATAATTTTTGAGGTAGTATAATTCTACATATTTGTATACCCTCGGCGTATTACCAACAGAAAAGGTGATCTTTATACCGAAGATGGGATGGCTAAATCCTTCAGACCGATCAGTTTAACTTCCTTCCTGCTAAAGTGTATGGAAATAATCTTGGACCAGGAAATAAGATCGAATGCTCTTATAACTGCACCCCTGCATACGAATTAGCATGCTTACAGAGCAGGCAGATCGACAAACACTGCCCTGTACCAGCTAACCTCGGAGATACAGAGTTCGCTGGATACCGTGGAGGTGACGTTATGCGTCTTGCTAGACATCGAAGGTGCCTTTGACAACACGTCTCACGGGAGCGTTGCTATCCCCCTGTTGTGGAGCCTGGTCGTGGACAAACTACTTGTGCTCCTAACAAACAATGGAATCCGCTGCCAAGGATATGCGGACGACACTGTTATCATAGCCAGAGGAAAAAATGAGAGTATTCTTTGCGATATCGTACAAAGGGGAATAGGCCTGGCCAAGAGTTGGTGCAACAGCGTTGGACTAAACATCAACCCCTTGAAGACGACCATCGTCCCGTTTACGAGGCTAACACTGGGAGGCAGAGGGATAGAGATGACAAATATGGTCAAATACCTGGGTCTCACGATGGATTCCACGTTGAGATGGAAGCAGCATGTTGACCCCACAAAGGCACTGATGGTGTGCAATCGGCTGGCTGGTAAATCCTGGGGGTGTAAACCCAGGATTATCAGATGATTGTACACTATAATAGTGCGACCATTTATCACTTATGCAGCGGTAGTCTGGGCTCCGAAAGCACCGCAAACGACGGTAGGACTTAAACTATCGAAATTGCAAAGGCGCGCCTGCGTCTGTATATCAGGAGCTATGCGCACCTGCCCGACAGAGGCACTAAAGGCCTTGCTGGAGCTCACCCCGCTACACCTAGTAATTGGTCAAGTCGCCAAGCACACTCTGCTTCAAATGACAGCAGAGAGGACTGGCAAAAGTAAAGTAATCTCGTCCCAACGCATGGAAGAGCTAACTGGCGTCATACCCCTGGCTCTTCTTCCTAGGGACAGCATTACCAAAAAGGTGAACTTCACTGAGAAGTTTAAGATCACCATCAGCAGCAAGGCCGAATGGAGCGACTCCGCTCTCGAGTTACTACTCAGGAATAGAACAATCAGGTGGTACACCGACGGCTCGAAAACGTCGGAGGGAATTGGCACAGGGGTCGCAGGACCACGTGCAAAACTCTCCATACCTAAGGGTAGGTTTCCGAGCATATTCCAAGCAGATGTATTTGCTATAAGTAAGTGCGTAGAGTTAAACCACCAACGCGGCTTTCGCAACGAACGTATGTATAGCTATACTAAGCGATAGCCAAGCGGCACTCAAAGCGATCTCGTCATACGAGATAAAATCACTTTTGGTGCAAGAGTGTATAGAACGGCTGAATAGTCTGGCAGGATGTAACCAAGTGCACCTTATTTGGGTGCCAGGTCACAAAGCTTTCGCCGGAAACGACCTGTCCGATAAATTTGCCCGCTCTGCAACATCCACCAATATGGTAGGAACCTTTCATAGCGGTCGGTCCCCGGTGGGTAAGAAAAGACATTGGCAACAACTTCCGGGCTTGCGCCACGCAAAGTTTCTAATTAATGGTTACAACTTCAAAAGGTTTAAATATATAATGAATCTCCCAAGGGGATAAAGTCAGGCTACTGGTCGCCTTCTACACTGGCCATTGCAAACTCAAGAAGCACTTATTCAACATGGGCCTAGCTTCTTGTGCAAATTGCCGGTTCTGCGACTTGGAGTCTGAAACTCCAGAACACCTGCTAATGGATTGCACAGCAGTCTGTAGACGCAGGACTAAGGCCCTTGGATCCATGTTTCCAAATAGGGATCACATCGGCTCATTAGTACCTAGCAGTATATTGGAATTCATTAATTTGCTGGGGCTAGTTGAGACGTTGTGAGATAGGAGAGGGCACAATAGACCCTAAGTGCGGTGCAATCCTCATTCATTTATCTTATCTTATTTTACCGTCGTAACATATTGCTACAGAGTAAAATAGTTTTGTTGACCTAACGGTAACAGCTTAAACTAATCGATATAGATATACTCGTATTAGGTTGTCAAATATCTCACTACGCCTTTCTGTCTTTTGAATTTCGCGGCTATGAATAAAGCACCACAGAGCTTGTATCTGGCAATATTATACATCTTTGAAAGGTCTTGACATAACCTACAAAACGACGCTATGCATGATTAGTTATAGACGTGTAAACATGAAGTTCTCTAACGCCGAAAGTCGCGCTATTTTAAAGTTTTCTTTGTTAAAGGCAAGATTAATGGTGTTTCAAGGGACGGTACTCTATCACTTCGAACTGCGAACATATAGCTTCGACGACTCTGAGCGGGTGAAAACGACACCATGGATAAGCCAGACGGCGAAAGACCTGTGACGACGAATACCGATCAAATCATGGAAAACATCGAGTTAGACCGGCATGTGGCAACTCGTGACATCGTCCAGAAGATGGGAGTTAGTCACCAAACCATTTTAAACCATCTGCAGAAGGCTGGATGCACAGAAAAGCTTGATGTTTGGGTGCGGTATGATTTGAAAAATTTCTGGACCGAATCAACACCTGCGATATGCTGCTGAAACGGAACGAACTCGACCCATTTTTGAAGCGGATGGATATTGCCGACGAAAAATATGTGATCCAAGCGATATCAAGCGAAAACAGTCGTGGTTGAAGGCCAGTGAATCGTCTCAAACAGTGGTCAAGCCGGAATTGACGGCCAGAAAGATTTTGCTGCGTGTTTGGTGGGATTGGAAGGGAATCATCCACTATGAATTGCTCCCATATGGGCAGACGCTTAATTTTACCATCTACTGCGTACAACTGGACCGCTTAAAGCGTCCAAAATTGACCAACAGGAAGGGTTAGTGTTCCACAAGGACAACGCCAGACCATACCCAGACTCGAAGAAAAGCGATAAAGTTCTTATGGCAAAATAACGGGTGGACCATATAAAATCTTAAATTTAAAGATAGGGCGTAAAAGATTGAGTGTAGCGTATATTAAAATTTTAATATTCGCTTTGTTATTAGACTTAGAAACTCTCTTGTACGCACCGTAAATAACTAATTCAATAGAGAGAGTTATGTTTCATAACGTAATTTTTGACCTCAGATTCATAATATGATCAGTTACTGTATTCTTTGTAGTGCTAAAAAAACGCCCAGAGTTAAAAAGTCCTTCAAATATTGATTATAGTGGCCATTAGAAGTCTTCTGAGTCAAATAGTTTCAATTCGCGCTAAACCGCCATATTGGCTAAGGCTATGAAATTGAGGCTATTGGAACTTTAGTCTTGCGATATCTGGAGTAGAAGCCTTCTACCACATCACTTCACCGAAAGGCGTTCAGCAAAATCCCTAGCCTGCCTGCTTTGGATACTCTTACAACTTGAAAAAGTTTTTCAAGACTGTATGGACTTTGGATAGATAGATGAACAGAAGGTTATATAGGAAAGCCACTTATTGTTTGCTGACTGTCAGCCAAACGTGCTTGATCGAAAGGAGATGTCCAAAGTCTAAGTAGATTCGGCTCAGTTCATCAAAGCTTGCCGTTTTTTCGCTTAGCTTAGGTCTAGGAGTATCAAACTGTCAAAACAATTTTATTTGTTCTATGCTCAAATACATGTTTAATAAAATCTGAAGAGAGTAGTTCGATAGCGTTTTCCTTTCTCTCAGAAAAAATTATTAATGCTGTATGTTTTGGGAGCACTAGGCTGGTAAAACCTCATAAGATTTACGAGTTAGAGACGTCTCCCTTTCAAGAGTTTTTATCATTAAGGGTGGAATTCCTTAACTATCATAGCCACAGGGTTTCACTTTATGTTTACCAAGTATACCATACAGACGGGAATGATTATATTACTTATACACAATAGAAATGGGTTTCTGGTGAAAGTTTATTCCAATTAAGATTTGATGAAATTGCGCTACAGCGAATTAAGAGGTTGTTCAGTGAACACTGTCGAATGCTGTCAGACCAGCAAGTTAAAGAGCATACTTTATATAGGAAATCTTGGACTTTAGCTGTGAATAATATTATTTTTTTTCTTCACCCAAAGTGTAAAATTCCAAATAAATAAAATGATGTTGCCATTGAATCTTAATATAGTTATTCTACGAATTTTGTCTGGAATATTCTACACTTTCGCGCACTTTATTAACCCGTAGACTACTGTGTCTATTTGGGAATTTTCGCGGCAATGAACATTTGGCGTTTTTGTGATTCTCATACACAGTTTGTCTATGTATGAATTTGGCCATTGAAATATATATATGTACATACACATACATAAACATGTTAAAATGCGCCATAAAATGGTCCCATAAAATTCAGCGCAAAAGATTTCATTGTACATTTGTATGTGTGTACGAGTTTTGAGCATATTTGTACTTGTATACTAAATTTCGGCTTGGAATTTTTAAGCGAAGACAAAAAGTTTATAAAGGGTGATTTTTTAAGAGCTTGATAACTTTTTTAAAAAAAAAAACGCATAAAATTTGCAAAATCTCATCGGTTCTTTATTTGAAACGTTAGATTGGTTCATGACATTTACTTTTTGAAGATAATTTCATTTAAATGTTGACCGCGGCTGCGTCTTAGGTGGTCCATTCGGAAAGTCCAATTTTGGGCAACTTTTTCGAGCATTTCGGCCGGAATAGCACGAATTTTCTTCGGAAATGTTGTCTTCCAAAGCAGGAATAGTTGCTGGCTTATTTCTGTAGACTTTAGACTTGACGTAGCCCCACAAAAAATAGTCTAAAGGCGTTAAATCGCATGATCTTGGTGGCCAACTTACGGGTCCATTTCTTGAGATGAATTGTTGTCCGAAGTTTTCCCTCAAAATGGCCATAGAATCGCGAGCTGTGTGGCATGTAGCGCCATCTTGTTGAAACCACATGTCAACCAAGTTCAGTTCTTCCATTTTTGGCAACAAAAAGTTTGTTAGCATCGAACGATAGCGATCGCCATTCACCGTAACGTTGCGTCCAACAGCATCTTTGAAAAAATACGGTCCAATGATTCCACCAGCGTACAAACCACACCAAACAGTGCATTTTTCGGGATGCATGGGCAGTTCTTGAACGGCTTCTGGTTGCTCTTCACCCCAAATGCGGCAATTTTGTTTATTTACGTAGCCATTCAACCAGAAATGAGCCTCATCGCTGAACAAAACACGCGCGCGAAACACATTTCGAACCGAACACTGATTTTGGTAATAAAATTCAATGATTTGCAAGCGTTGCTCGTTAGTAAGTCTATTCATGATGAAATGTCAAAGCATACTGAGCATCTTTCTCTTTGACACCATGTCTGAAATCCCACGTGATCTGTCAAATACTAATGCATGAAAATCCTAACCTCAAAAAAATCACCCTTTATATACGAGTATATGTGTCCAATTGCTTAATATGACGAGTGCTGACAACAAATTATCCCGTTTAATTTCTGCTTTCAAAATTATCACACTTTCAGTATGGAGCCAAATATATTGAAATTGACGTCCATGAGATTAGAAGGCGAGTACATTTTTGAATCTAAAGGGTGATTTTTTAAGAGCTTGATAACTTTTTTTTAAAAAAAAACGCATAAAATTTGCAAAATCTCATCGGTTCTTTATTTGAAACGTTAGATTGGTTCATGACATTTACTTTTTGAAGATAATTTCATTTAAATGTTGACCGCGGCTGCGTCTTAGGTGGTCCATTCGGAAAGTCCAATTTTGGGCAACTTTTTCGAGCATTTCGGCCGGAATAGCCCGAATTTCTTCGGAAATGTTGTCTTCCAAAGCTGGAATAGTTGCTGGCTTATTTCTGTAGACTTTAGACTTGACGTAGCCCCACAAAAAATAGTCTAAAGGCGTTAAATCGCATGATCTTGGTGGCCAACTTACGGGTCCATTTCTTGAGATGAATTGTTGTCCGAAGTTTTCCCTCAAAATGGCCATAGAATCGCGAGCTGTGTGGCATGTAGCGCCATCTTGTTGAAACCACATGTTAACCAAGTTCAGTTCTTCCATTTTTGGCAACAAAAAGTTTGTTAGCATCGAACGATAGCGATCGCCATTCACCGTAACGTTGCGTCCAACAGCATCTTTGAAAAAATACGGTCCAATGATTCCACCAGCGTACAAACCACACCAAACAGTGCATTTTTCGGGATGCATGGGCAGTTCTTGAACGGCTTCTGGTTGCTCTTCACCCCAAATGCGGCAATTTTGCTTAGTTACGTAGCCATTCAACCAGAAATGAGCCTCATCGCTGAACAAAACACGCGCGCGAAACACATTTCGAACCGAACACTGATTTTGGTAATAAAATTCAATGATTTGCAAGCGTTGCTCGTTAGTAAGTCTATTCATGATGAAATGTCAAAGCATACTGAGCATCTTTCTCTTTGACACCATGTCTGAAATCCCACGTGATCTGTCAAATACTAATGCATGAAAATCCTAACCTCAAAAAAATCACCCGTTATAATGTTTCTTCTGTGGCATTGTCAATAACTTTTTCCGTTGACTCGGTTGGGACAGCTGACTGACGGCGGACTGTATGTTTTTATCAAAGCTGATATTTTTGACGAAATATTCTCCTATGAATTGAGAACCACTGATCCTAGTGAAGATAGCTAAGAACTCACAAAGGTAATACACGTACGAAAATTAGATGTTTTTTCGAAAGTATTTTAACAAAACTACCGTTTGGTCATATTAAAGCACATAATGAAAATTAATGGCAGGCCATTTTGCTAAATTGATTATTGAAATTGTCATCAAAACAACTTAACGTAGTAAAGGAGCTATTTCGACGAGTTCGGACAATAGAGAGGAGTTGTTAAGCGGGTTGTTTTCATTGAGCATGCAAAGGGGTGATTATTCTGGATAAGTAGGAATTTAACCTTCTAAAACATGCAGTGTGAAGTTACACAGCAATAAATTTAGTTTCATGTGGCCACTCGAGCTCTTGATCTGCTATGAGTTGTGTTTGGACTCCAAGTACCCAAATTTAATGGAAAATTTTATGAAAACTGCCCCTTTCAAATATTTGTCGCAGCAATGTACGATTAGTCGAGCATTTCGACTGGTAACTGACAAACACACAAGTGATTTCTTGCTCCAAGGCATGAATCGTAGCGGGATTGTACACGCACCTGGTTTAGCCTTTACATATTCCTACAGGCCTTGGTGGCCAATCGACTAGCCAAAACCGTTGTTCTCTCAATAAATCCATAGATAGATGCCATTTGTGGCGTCGTTATGTTGAGGCCAAATATGCTGGAAATGGTCTATTCAGTCGAATATTATCCAATAATGAAAGCTGAGTCTAAAGATGGGTGATGATGTTGCAAATTATACGCTCACTGTCAGCATTACAAAACATCGGCTCTCATTCCGCCATGGCCACGTTTTAGTTGGTCAGTCTACGCAACGAACTTCCACCATTTTCTACAGATTTGACTTCTTTTTTCGAACCTAAATCATTCAACGAATAAAAAAGTCGTTGAGTCAAATGTAGTGGTTATCGCCACTGCGGAATCTTACTAAGCAGTCCTTTAGAAATATATTTTTCAAACTGTTTAAAGAAGTTGAGTAAAAATAAAGTAAGTTGAAAACTAAATTTGCATTTTTGAAAATTTGGTTTTTTTTTTCTTCGCTGAAGATTAATTGAACCATCCTCGTATATATGAAAAAAAGATAATGTTGTTATATGTATTAATGACTCTATTTTCAAAATATACAAAAATCGAAACGAATATCTGCTAAAAAATTAAACTTACACATACATACAAAATTTGCTACAGGCAATTAAGTAACGAGTTTTCATGGCATTGACATTTTTTATTGCGCAAGAAAAAAATAAAAAATAATAACACACGTGTGTTGGTGTAGTAACTTATAATGGTGGCTATAAAAGGCACAACACCGAAATTCTGTTTCTTCTAAAACTAATAAAAACATTATGGTACTCTACGAGATTGCTTACATTATGTAATGATTCTAAAAACTCAGGTTTTAAGGGTATTATCCGTGCTATATATGAAACAAATTTAAGTATCTAATGTTTTTTAACGACGCAAAAATAAAAGTCACCAAATGAAGTTAGCACATTTCAGCATGAAACCAAACTATTAAAGATACCTTTTTGTCACTTTTTCACCAAATATAATCATAGCATTGCTGATTGTCGCGGCAAAAAATAAATATTAAAATGAAATAATAATAATCATATACTGCGGCATTTTTCGCGCAAGCTTATATATTAATTTTATTCCATTAAATAGCATTTAAACAAATTAAAAGGTAGTTTCTACATATTTTCCCATGTTGAATTCTGCTGGCATTCATTTGAAAAATGAAAAAAGTCTGCATACATACATATATATGTATATATATATAATTACAGACATTACGTGCGTAATTAAATATTAATAAGCGAAAACCTACAAATGTACCGAAGTGCTTACTGCAATTGTTTTTGTATTTATTTACAATTTTTCTTTTCATGTTTTATCACATTTTTTGCGCTTATGGCATATATTTTTTTACTCTTTTTCAGTGACACTTTGTGACATCGGCTATGATTACTTTACCGCAATGGCACTGATGGTGAACATTAAATTCTAACTTAATTGAGTATGAATTTGTTTTCATTAACAACAATTAATTACAGAGTTGTAATTACGAAGAGTCGTATTGCACGCGTGACCGCAACAGTATAAGAAAATCGGATGGAATTTAAGTTTATTGAATTAATTAAAGAATTATGAAGCATGATTTTAATATTAAATGATTGCGTTTCGTTGGTTTGCTACCTTTCGCTGAAGTGTAATGAAGGAAGGAGTTAGTGCAGGAAGGAAGCAAATAAGGCAAATAAGTAAGAGTTTTTAATTTAAATTTCAAAATATTTTGTTATTTTCCGAGTTGATATGACTGTCAGTGACAACTGTGCAAAATGTCATTTTAAAATAATCATTAGTGTTTACGTATAGTACATATACGCTCGTCTTTCTGAAGTACATAAAGAACATTTTACGATGAGTAGAATTATTGAACAAAAAAGTTCCCAGAAATCTTTGTGCGGAATCATATTACTGATGCCAAAACGTTCAGCATGATGGAAAATGCCTTCGGTGATAATGGTTTGTTGCAAGCAAGGTTTTTTGATTGGTACAAAATATTCTAAGAGAGTCGAGAACGCTTTTACGATGAACCACGACCAGCACGGCAATAGACATTAGCTGATGTTCAACATGTCAATAAAATAAAGAAATTGGAGCTTGAGAATCGACGATTAATAGCGCAAACAGCCAAAAACGTAGACCCGTGGCCCGTGTCAGCTGATACGACCTATCTTATGGGAGCGCAATGTAAGTGAATAACGAAAAACGCTACTCCCTTTCTCTTTGCTGTAGAAACGTGTCTGCTGATTGCTCTCTCACAACGCAGGGTTGCCAATCTCGATATACTGTAGTAATTATAAAAGTTGTCTTCAATAAGTTTGAAATTTTCTTAAAATAACTCAAAATCAGAGTCGAATACTATTTTTAATAGTTTGTTTTCAGTTTTGATATATTATATATGATGAAAAATTGTAATTGAAAACTTAACTTAAAACAATGGCAACATTGTTCAAAAGAAAACAAACAAAGATGGCTGATTTCTATGTTTTTACCACGGGCTCAACTTTTGACACATTTTGCTCCCTAAGGAAGGAAGGGAGTTGCGATTTCACTGTTCCTGCTATAACAGTCAGAGATCTTACGGACATTGTTGGAACATCGGAAGCATCAATGAATACCATTTTGGAAGATCATTTGGGCTTAAGATAAGTGAATGTACGATTAGTTCCAAAATCACTAAATCGCATCAACGTCTGCGGCAGTGCTTTGCGATAACCGGGATATCATGAAACGTACTATTACTGACGATGAGTCTTGAATGTATGCTGACGACCTGAAAACATACGATCAGTCGTCCAAATATCGTGGCTAAACTGAGCCGAAGCCGAAAACCTCACTTGAAAGCAGGTCAAAAATCAAGGTTATGTTGACAGTTTTCTTCGATTATCTATTCCGAAAATCGACTTTAACAACTGTTTGGAGGCTTTGAGAAAACGTTTATACAAGCGTATTGGGTCCAAGGTGGATTACTTTGAAGGCGACAAAAAAGATTTTGAAAAATAATTAAAAATTTTAAAATTATGAACAAGCTCTTAGTAGTTTAATTTATTGTTGTATTTTTAGATAGGCCATTGAAGTATAAAATGCCTAACTAATATAATTTTCTAGCTTTTCCTCTCAATTTAACAGGGTTTTCCCCCAAATTAGGTCAGCTGCAAAATAAACAATAAAATCCGTAATCAAAATGCTGTTTCCTCCTCCATTTTTGTTGTTGTACATTTTTTTTATTTCACAACAACTACCGTAAAAACCCCGCCTTTTGCGCAAATTTCATACCAGTGGCCAGTCAGGCAGCAAATAAACCCAACAATAAATCAGTCGAACGGATAACTAATCATTGGCACATCAATTGATTTTCATTTCGCAGTTAAACATTGAATTGCACAGACAAATGCACGCGCGATTGTTTCAACCATGTATGTAGCAGGCTCCTAGGCGGCTAGGCGTACGTGGGCGATTGGGTGGTCTTCCTAATTAATTTGATATAAAAATCAATGAAGCAAAACGCTAAAAATCGCACAAGCAAACTGTCGACAGACATGCAATGCGAAAGCGACTAAAGTGATTCAATCAATTCAGGTTATTGTTGTTTGTGTTTTTGTTTTTCAGCACCGCACCTGAGCGTACGCAATTCTTGGCATTCTAGTGTTTACACGGTATTTTCTTTTTTGTTTACCCGTGTTTGCTTCCACAACGATTGAGTGACCATAGAAATGTCGGTGCTTTAGCTGATAATTATATTGAAATTGTTGTAATCAATTTTTACAACTTAATAAAGTCGGTCTGGACTTAAGCGTAGGCTGCTTAGTATGGAAAATGCTATTTATAAAAGTACAGTGTTGGTTATATAATTGTGTTAAGGCACTATATTTAAATGTTTCAACTTAAAAAGCAGCAAATATCTCAATTGTATTATTTATTATTTACTATTTTTTTTTTAGAAAAAAAAGTAATTTTTATTTTTAGATATGGCTAATATTTCTGATCCAGCAAACGTAGAAAATGTGTATACAATTATTTTTGGCTTAGCAAGAACGCAGATTATCCCTTTTCAAATGCGTAATATTACGAAGATATTTGATTGCTTTTATAAAATGATGATAATAAATAGAGCTTGACTGGAGAATGCAGTTTTAACCAGTTTTGAAACAAAAAAGTCTTGGGGGCCACATCTGGGCTGTAGTGCGGCTGCGGAAGCTATGGGACGCTGGCCTTAGTTAGTTAGCTGTTCACAAGGAAGGCGGTGTCAGCCGGGGTGTTGTTGTGGTGCAACTTCCAATCGGCTGCGATGTCTTGTCGGACCCGATTGACCATTCGCTTGAGTCTCTTAAGGATTTCCACGTAAAATTTGGCCTTTGGTTTGTCCCGGCCAATCAAAAAGACCTGATGCCACCGAAACACACAACTTCTTATCAACATCTCTATAGCAGATTTACCGAGTTTTACTCAGAATTTAATCGCGTACCTCTGCTCTAACGAACGCTGCATTTTCGGCTTTCTCCACTCACAGGAAACACGTCCCGAGAAAATGTTTGTCTTGACTCTCTAGGTGCTCGGAGAAACTAACCAGCCGCTCGATTCGTTAGCTAGGAACGCTCTTTACCCAATCCAGTCAGGGCGCCCCCAGGCTCCGAAGTACACTCGCGGCGGAAAAAAGTCAGTTTTATTACTTTTCGGCAAAGCCTGTATGTATATTTTACAGGGCCTCCGCAATTTCTATTAGGATTTTTAGCAAAATCTTGAAGGACTTAAGAGATATTCCAAAATTTTTAAAAATTTGCTTACAATATAGTAATTATGAATGAATAATATGTACGGAATAACAATAAGCCATCTAATTTTTGACTCGCTCCATTTCTATGACCATCACTGTATGCATGTCTTATTATCCATTAGATCTTTTTTTAATGTACACACGCGTTAAAGCAGTAAATCTTGCGCTGCCTAACATATAAATTGTTCGTATGCAATCGGATTTTCACGATACAATGCGTGAGTGTATGCTTATGTGTGTGGGCGGTTCCGCTTCATACTTTACAACAACATTCATATGCATGCCTTTTGTTTTTATGAGGTGGCTCTGAGTGGCAATCTATTAAGTCGCTGATTAGGTGGTTTGTGGTGTGGCGATCGCTTTTTCGTCGTCCTGGCAGTTTGACAAATTAGACCGGAACCTACGCATTATTGTGTACTTATTCAAAGGTGCGTGCATATTTGCCGTTATATTGTATGTAATTGGTATAAGTTCTCGATACAGAAATGACTTTCATTTCTATGTACTTTTATTTTCTATAAGTAATATCAAATCTCTGTACAAGTAATATGTATGTAAGAAGATACGTATAGAATATTTTCTGATACGATACGATATGCTATTTGATATTCGTAATCGAATATTCCATATCCTGATAATTGCAGGAATCAGCTAAAGTATTCTGAAGTTTTATTTAAAAGAATGCTATGTTCGGGCGTAACCGAACATTTTAAACTCGTGCAACTTGCAGGAATCAATGTCAGGGAAATACCTTAATGTCATAGTTACGGCATTTTAAAGGTTTTCCTTAGATGGCGTTATGTGGGTGTGGCAGTGGTCTGACTACGCGCATCTGCAATACCAACCTCCCTAGAGTACTAGGAAACATGTGCACCAAGTTTCATCACAATAACCCAATTTTGACTCAAGTTATGGCGAGCACTGGCAGACGAATAGTTATACAAATGGAGAGATAATCACTCGAAATTCAACTCGTTTCGTCATTAGGATCATTTATATTTACATAACTCCATATCTATTTCGATACGTTTTATTGATACAAACAACCGTTAGCTGAATAAAACTGTTATACTCTGAAGCAACATGTTGTTAGCTGAATAACACTGTTATACTCTGAAGCAACATGTTGCAAGTGTTAAAAAAAGTTTTTCTCAATCACTACAAAACTCATCATGTCGATTTTTTTGTTGTTTTGAGTTAAAAATTTTGATTTCATGACACCCTTTTTCCAAGAAAAAATTTAAAAAACAACAAAATTTCATGCTAAATTTTAACTAAATATAATTTGAAACTTTGACAAACGGTTCGGAAAACGCCGCTTCGGAGAATAATATGTTCAGAGTAGAGTAGGAGAGATATACATGTTTGAATATTTCTGAACAAAAATAACTTTTTAGATAGATGGTAATGTAAACCAGATCGTTATATCTAGAAGAGTAAAAGAGTATCAGTTTTGTGATGTTGATATGGAGGATGGAGCCATGTGTACAAGTTCGTGCAAGTTAGAAAAGTTCTCTGAGGGTCATTCACTTGTGAGTATCCAGAAGTGATTCTTTTACATATGGCTCAAGCAGCTCGCGACTTCCGGTCTTTGACCAAGTATCTTCTGGGTAGCCTTAAAACATCCGTTTGAAGGCGAGCTAAAGTGAGAAAGCGAAACATCCTCTACATAGGGTTGTGCGCTGGGTTTGGGACCCGCTACGTAAAAAACACCCCCAATGAAAAACAAAAACCAGCCTCGGATGAGAGACCCCCCTTTTGGTGACGACCATGGCAAACGAAATAAGGACTACGATTTAAGGGAATGCACCTGGAATGTCCGGTCCCTTAATAGGGAAGGTGTCGCTGCCCAGCTGGTTGATGTTCTCGTTAGAGTAAAGGCTTCCACCACCGTCGTCCAAAAATGCGATGGACGGGGCAAGGACTGAGGCGAGTAAGTCCTTGTGGCATTTACTACAGTGGCCATATAAAGAGCGTAAACATGGTTTGGGATTCGTGGTGGGAGAGAGACTCCGTCCCCGGGTACTACCATTCACTCCGGTGGATGAACGTCTAGCCACAATCCACATGAAAGCGGGGTTCTTCAACAAATCGCTGATTTGCGCCCACGCCCGACGGAAGAGAAGGACGATGTAACCAAACATACCTTCTATGAGTGCTTGGAGCGTACCTATGAGAGCTGCCCCCGCCACGATGCCAAAATCGTGCTTAGCGACTTTAACGCAAGGGTGGGTAAAGTTGCGGTATCTTTGCCGCAACATTCAGTAAATTCAGCCTTCACGACGAAACATCCCCAAAAGGGGATGAGGCTGATCGCCTCTGCTGGGGCCCGAAATATGGTTATCTGTAGTACTAGATTTTAGTAAAAGAAAATAAATCAAGCTACCTGGTTGTCTCCGGATCGAAAAACTACCAACCACATCGATCATGCTGTGATAGACGGAAAACACGTCTCCAGTATTTTAGATGTGCGTACGCTCAGGGGTCCTAACATCTGACCACTATCTTGTTGCAGCCAAGATTCTCACCCGCCTCTATGCAGAAAAAAACGCACGCCAACAAACACAAGGAAGGCTCGTCGTCGAGAAGCTGCAATCACTACGATTTTCTACTCGACTTGCACTCCTGCTCTCTGAGAGCACTCGTCAACAACTCGATATAAGGGTACTGTGGGACGGCATTTCAAACTCCTTACGTACAGCTCCGACCGAAACCACTGGTTATCGGGAAGTGCAAAAGAACAGCTGGTACGACGAGGATTGCCGTGTCGCAGCGGAGAGAAAACAGATGTTGCCTCGCAACGTTACAATCAACCACAACACGTGCGGGATGGGATGTATACCAAGAGTTGAAGCGGGAAGCGAGTCGCATTTACAGACAAAAAAAGAGAGAGGCCGAAATGCGTGAGTACGAACAGCTCGATAAGCTGGCCGACAGGGGTAATGCTAGAAAATTCTACGAAAAGATGCGGCGACTAACAGAAGGTTTCAAGACCGGAGCATACTCTTGTAGAACTCCCGGAGGTGATCTAGTAACCGATGCCCAGATCGTACTAAAATTATGGATGGAACACTTCTCCAGCCAGCTGAATAGCAGTCAAAGGAGAAGGCGAACCCGATTCCCCAATCGATGACGATGGAGCAGATGTTCCATTGCCCGACCATGAAGAAGTTCGAATAGCAATTACCCGCCTGAAGAACAACAAAGCGGCAGGGGCCGATGGATTGCCGGCCGATATATTCAAACACGGCGGCGAAGAACTGATAAGGAGCATGCATCAGCTTCTTTGCAAAATATGGTCGGACGAAAGCATGCCCAACGACTGGAATTTAAGTGTGCTATGCCCAATCTATAAAAAAGGAGACCCCACAATCTGCGCCAACTACCGTGGGATTAGCCTCCTCAACATCGCATATAAGGTTCTATCGAGCGTATTGTGTGAAAGATTAAAGCCCACCGTCAACGAACTGATTGGACCTTATCAGTGTGGCTTTAGACCTGGCAAATCAACAACCGACCAGATATTCACCATGCGCTAAATCTTGGAAAAGACCCCTGAATGGAGAATCGACACACACCACCTCTTCGTCGATTTCAAAGCAGCTTTTGACAGAACGTAAAGGAGCTTCCTTCATGCCGCGATGTCTGAATTTGGTATCCTCGCAAAACTGATACGGCTGTGTAAACTGACGTTGAGCGGCACCAAAAGCTCCGTCAGGATTGGGAAGGACCTCTCCGAGCCGTTCGATACCAAACGAGGTTTCAGACAAGGCGACTATCGTGCGACCTCTTTAATCTACTGCTGGAGAAAATTATTCGAGCTGCAGAGCTTAATCGAGCAGATACAATCTTCTATAAGAGTGTACAGTTGCTGGCGTACGCCGACGATATTGATCTCATTGGCCTCGACACCCGCGATGTTAGCTCTGCCTTCTCCAGACTGGATAAGGAAGCGAAGCAAATGAAACTTGAACGAGGGCAAGTGAAATATCTCCTGTCATCAAACAAACAGTCGTCGCACTCGCGACTTGGCACTCACGTCACTGTTGACAGTCATAACTTTGAAGTTGTAGATAATTTCGTCTATCTTGGAACCAGCGTAAACACCATCAACAATATCAGCCTAGAAATCCAACGCAGGATAACTCTTGCCAACAGGAGCTACTTCGGACTGAGTAGGCAATTGAGAAGTAAAGTCCTCTCTCGACGGACAAAGACCAAACTTTACAAGTCACTCATAATCCCCGTCCTGCTATATGATGCAGAGCCATGGACGATGACAACATCTGATGAGTCGACATTGCAAGTTCGGATATATCGGATTCGATGGAACGATGAGCTGTATGAGAAATACGACGACATTAACATAGTTCATCGAATTAAGTGACACGGCTACGCTGGATAGGTTATGTCGTCCGAATGGATGGTAACACTCCAGCTCTGAAAGTAGTCGACGCTGTACCCGCTGAGAGGAGCAGAGGAAGAAAAAGTTCTTCATTCCGTTGGAAGGACCAGGTGAAGAAGGAGCTGGCTTGGCTTGAAATCTTCAATTGGCGTTACGTAGCGAAAAGAAGATACGACTGGCGCACTGTTGTTAACTCGGCTATAGTAGCGTAAGCGCTGTCCACGCCAGTAAAGAAGAAGATGATACTTAAAAATCTCAGAACAGTTATTTTCACTGGCTATGAATGGATGTATTGGTGTCCCTTTAAGCCTTATTGTAGGTTATTTGCGGCATTTAAACAGGAACTGTATCAGAGTACCCTAAAATTCATATAAGGTTAAGTAAAAGTCTCCCAAGGAATTTCGGAGTAGAGGCTCATTGGCCATTTAATCCAATATTTAATAGTTGGAAATTAAAGACATGGTTAGAAGTCAGATCTCTTTGATTTCATAGCGATGTGAAATACCAATTGTTGGTACAATCCATTAATAATTCACGATCTTAAAGCGAATCACTAAGCTTTTTGTTAGAGAAAGAGTCAGAAAAGGTCTCAAGTTTACGGAAGTTGTGTTAACGAGATGGGATATTATGAAACTTGTCTGTATCTATATTCTGTTAAGTCAAAAATATAGACGAATTAATTTATGTTAATAAATATATTTTATTATATTCTATACTTGCATAAACAGTATTAGAACAACTAATGCCATAAGCACCAATCCATACAAATGAAATGAATGAGGCTTCTTCCATAACTCAGAAGCACCTTCGCATTTAATGAAAAAATAACACGATTTATGAACAACTACACATCGACAGTTCTAATCACTATTTGACAGTTCATTAATTTTTCTTACCACCCATTGTGGCACGAAGAAAATAATACAACAAAAGCAAGCTAGCGAACGGCACCCTTGCAGCAAGTTTTACTTCCTCATTGAATCGAACCAATTAGCGCAGCATATTTGCACACAATAGAGAAGCCACAGTGGCACAGTGGACAAAATGCAAAAAACAAGCAGCAGCTGCTTGCAACCAACAACGAACAACTAACTTGCAACAATCACCGGAACGACCGCATTGTTACAATCTCGTTGCTGCGCTAATCTCTATGCGACCGGCAACAACTTTGCATGCTGCCGCAACTTGTCGACTTGACTGCAAAATGCCCGCACAAACACGCGCTCCCACACACACACACATATACAGTCTCACATTTCAACGCAGCAGTGGATAATTTGCATAAGTAAAATTGATAGAGTGGAGTAGGTATAACAGCTGGGTAGTGGGTGTGGCATGCGCACTTTAACCGCAATAAATGACTTTTATTTGAAGAAGCACAAATGCGACAGGGTCGGGGTCTGCGCTGTATTACGACGACCGGGCGCATATTAAGCGAAGGTGGTGTGCCGCGCTAAGTCACCAACGAGTTTTTTATTGTTCGCTCCCCCCTGTAAGGTTGGTAGGGTTGGCGAGTGGGCGAGCGCGATGCTTCACATACACAGCTAACCGTTATTGCGTTGGTGGGTAGGAGGGGTGTGGGCGCTTTTACTTGCATTGTTGAACCGAAACGATTACCATTTACAGTAATTAATTAATGACCTCTCCGTTTCACCAATTTGAATTTGAATTTGAATTCGAATTGGAATCGGAATTTGAGTTTGACACTTTTTTGTCTTGCGTAGAAGTGTAACGGGAGAACGTTATGACTGGAGGGGGTTATGGTGCTTCTTGTGGCATATTGTGCACTTTGCTTGCGGTTTTTATTGCGTGTTGCTTTTTATGTCATTTGCGGTTATGCCACACAGCTTTTGTTGCAACGCTATTGACTGCTTAATTGTCGCTATTATAATAAGCCAATTTAAATTCCAATCTCTATTTGAGTTCATTAGCGAAAAATGGCAGAACAAAACCAACAAAAAGAACAAAAAAAAATGCACGCCACTGCAGACTAGTAGCAGGCGCTCGGCCCGCAACGCCGCAATGCAAATAAGATGCATGTGTATGTGTGCGTGTATAAGTGCATGTGCGTGAGGTTAGATGATTAGGAAGCGCAGCAAAAACAAAAGCAAGAAAAGCGCCTCAATGTCACAAGCAATTGCAAACGCAAATGGGGTCAGCTGCATTGACATTTAAAAGTGATTTTCACTCGCTCTATTTGAATTGATGCACTTGTAAGAAGGACCTTGCCACTTTGCTTCTCTATATGCGTGCCATTGCACACATACACTATACAAACATATATACTGATGCCCGCGCATGGGTTTGCCTATTAAACTCATACAGCGAATATGCTGTTCAATGCCATTTGCAGGCAGACACATTGGCTTACAACTTGCAACAAGCACGAGTACCCCTCGTTTCTTTTGTAATATTCTTTGTTGTTTGTGTATGTGGGCGTTGGAGGAACTTCTCCGAAATGCATTAAATTTAGATTAAATTGTAATAGCAAAATTTATATTTTACATTAGCACAAATTGTCATTTGAGAAAGAAGGAGTTGTCAGTGTGTAAGTGCATTTTACTTGAAGATAATAATTTTAATTAGTATTTTTATTTAAATTATTCTGTGGTACTTGATATAAAAGGTATAAAACATTTGAATTTGGCTTGCACTTAAGCTCACAAATTCAAAATATTCCTAACAACAACTTAACTTTGATAGATCAGTTTGTATGGCAGCCATATTCTACAGTGACACAATCTGAACAATTTATTTGAGAATCGCACTATTGTATTAGAAAATAACTCATGCCAAATTTCTAGAAGATAGTATATCGTCAAATGAAAAAGTTTTTCACACAAAGACTTAATTTTTATCGGGCAGTTTGTAAGGCACTTATATGTTTTAGTAGCTCGAATGCTTCGCTCCGACAGATAGGCAGCCTCCTGAAGAGATAGGGTGGTGTGACAAATTTTAGATCGATAACTCATAAATTAAAAGACTAGACTAGACCAACGAATGTTAAAAACAGAAGAGCATGTCAAGGGGAACCATGTCAAGACTTTTTGATATTAATCTCCACAAGAAAGTCTACCTTTGGCATACTTTTCATCTTTTGATGCCGAGCTGGAAACAAATTTGACTTAACAAATGCAAGCGGCTTCTATAGTGGGACGCGGTCAGCGCCCTTGAAATTATGATTTTCACAAATGAAAAAAATTTCAATGCTGACGAAATTTTTAATAAAGAAACCGGCAAAATTAATCAGAAACGATACGGTGATTCAGTTTAATAATAAACCCAAGCCTACGATGCTGCGAAGCCTTTAAAGATGGTCGAAAGATCATTGAAGACATGCCTAATTTGGGATGACTTTCAACCTTTTCAAGCGATGAATATATTAAAAAAGTGATTGGTATGGTACTTGAAAATCGTCAAGCAAGTGTTAGAGAGACGACAAGAGAACTCAACATCTCTCGTGAGACCGTTTGATTTTGGTGGATATTTTAGGTATGAAACGCGTTCTTTCTCGACTCGTTACGACAAAATTGAATTTTTATCAAAAATTGTACCGTAAATAAGTTTTTTGAACATGCTTGATATTACATATTACGGTCCCACATTCATGGAGATCATTATAATAGCCGCTGGTTTATATGTTTGACATCCAAAGAAGTCAACAATGATCGGAATGGTGGGAAAAAACAAGCCGAAAGCAACAAAACCACGTCAAAGCCGCTCAAAAATTAAGTTGATGCTAATTGTTTTTTCGATATTCGTGGTTTGATGTATCACGAATTTGTTTCGGAGGGGCAGGTGGTCAATAAAGAGTTATATTTGGCCGTATTGAGGCATTTTCTTGATATATTTTATACAATGCTAATGCACCATGGCATCGATCCACGATTGTGATCAAATTTAAAACCAAAAACGGAATAAATAACTCGGGGGAGGTTACTGCAGCTACGGAGGTCTATGTAGAATAATGACTTTTTCAGGCAGGTTAAAGAAGTTTGAACATGACAATAATATAAACTTTATTTTCAGGAGGATTTCGTAGCTACGTTTCAAATGTATTCAGACAAGTGCAGCCTACTATATGCCAATTCGAGATACCAAGCGCTGTCAGGTCCTTTCCCACCTGATCTCCCCAACGGAGTGGAGGTCTTCCTCTACCTCCGCTTCACTCGGCGGCTACTGCGTGGAATACCTTCAGAGTTGGACCGTTTTCATCCATACGGACGACATGACGTGGTCAACGTCGTCGTATATCTCGTACAACCCATCGTTTCGTCGAATGCGATATTTGCTTTTGCCAATGCGGAAAGGAACGTCAAGAGAGGATTTTACTTCTCAACTGCCTCCGCAGTCCAATTTAGCACCTGTTGGCATGAGTTATTTTATAGACCAAATTATCTACGCCTTCGAAGTTATGACTGTCAACAGTGACGTAGAAGCCACTGCAGCTCGAATAGTTTTCTCCAGCAGCAAGTTGAAGAAGTCGCACGATAAGGCGTAGCTTTGTCCAAAACCTCGTTTGGTATCAAACGGCTCGAAAAGGTCCTTCCCGGTCCTGACAGAGTTTTTGGTATTGCTCATCGTCAGTTTACTCAACCGCATTAAGAAAGCTCCTTTTCGTACTGTCAAAAGCAGCTTTGAAATCGACGAAGAGGTAGTGTGTGTCGATTCTCCTTTCACGGGTCTTTTTAAAAATTTGGCGCATGGTGAATATCTGGTCCAGGTCTAAAGCCATACTGATAAGGTCCAATCAGTTTGTTGACGGTATCTTTCACACAATACGCTCGATAGAACCTTACATGCGATGTTGAGGAGGCTTATCCCACGGTAGTTGGAGCAGATTGTGGAGTCTCTCGTTTTGTGGATTGGGAAAAGCACACTTAAATTCCAATCGTTAGGCATGCTGTCGTCCAAAGGACAAAGAAATTGATGCATGCTCCTTATCAGTTCTTCGCCGCCGTGTTTGAATAGCTCGGGCGGCAATCCATCGGCCCCTGCTGCTTTGTTGTTATTCAGACAGGTAATTGCTATACAAACTTCTTCATGGTTGGCCCATGGAGCGTCTGCTCCATTGTCGTCGATTGGGTAATCGGGTTCACCTTCTCCTAGCGTTATACTTTCACTGCCATTCAGCAGGTCGGAGAAGTGTTCTCTCTATAATTTTAATATGCTCTGGGTATCGGTCACTAGATCACCTCTACAAGAATAAGCTCCGGTCTTGAAACCTTCTGCTATTCGTCACATTTTCTCGTAGAACACGGGCTTCGGGCTCTCTCTATTTTATTTACAAGTGCGTCTTGCTTCCCTCTTCAGCTCTCGGTATCTATCCCATCCCGCTCGTGTATTGGTTAGTTATAACGTTGCAAAATAGACAGTCTGTTTTCTCTCCGTTGCAGCTGTTCTTTTGCCTTTTCCGAGCTTTAATTGTCATCCCACAGTTCCTTTATACCAAGTTGTTGAGGAGTGTGCTCAGAGAGCAGGAGTGCAAGTTGAGTAGAAAATCTATCGACAGTCTGCTGTGAGTGTAACTTTTTGACGTCGAGCCTTCCTTATGTTTGTGGATGTACATAGGTTTTTTGCTGAACGGAGGTGGGTGCGTATCTTGGCTGCAAAAAAGGACCTTGGAGCGTATGGACGTCTAAAATACTGGAGACGTGTCTTCCGTCTATCACAACGAGGAATTTGTTGTTTCCTTTAACCGAAATCTTATAGACCTCACTGGGTACTGTGCAGTTTATAACAGGTCGACTGACTGGCGAGTATTTTGTTGCGAATTTGTACTTGGCAATGATTGCAATACTAGACTTTGGAGTGTAACTCCCAAAATTAAACGGTTGCTGATTCAATTGGAACACAGAGATTTTCAAATCAGTTGGTCCATTTTTCCTTGGTAAAATCGCCAAACTAACCTAAAAACATACTTATTGGCATAAGAGTATGGAATATCAATCTTACAAGAAAATAGAAGAAATGGTAGTATCAGTCTAAGAAAAAAAGGATTTATCGATTCGGGATGCGTGCAGTTTAAATACAACAGTCCGATTCAAATTTGATCATAAAGTCCGACCAAAAACAGCCAATTCAGTAGCATTCCTCTAAATTATTTCGCGAATGTTTTCTAGCACTACACCAACAGCAACACCAACATAGACGATACTAAATTTCTTAATTGACCTTCAGACTGTTGAACTGCAAATTGGAATGAGGGCGGCAATTTGAAGTACACTTTACTAAATTCCTTCACTCACTGGCTATTTCTACCATGGAAGTTCATTTAAGGCATTAAAGTCTACCACCCGGCCCCACAGAAAGCACCTATTCATAACTTCAAAACTGCATGTGATTTAAAAATTTACCAAATTCTAACTAAATTAATATGTTCAATTAAGCTGGAAATTGGCTTGTAACCATTCGAATTAATAGACTTGAAATGGCCGAAAATTTTAATGACCTGCTATTCAACAAAGAGACTCTTGACGAGTTGTACGAAAGTGAAATCTAACGATTTACACAAATACATGTATTTAAATATGTATGAATGTGACTAACAATCGTAGACACACACATACATATGTATGTATATACACAAAAATGTGTGCATGGCAATCCAATATCCCTGCCAAGGATCGCCAACGCACAATGACCGACCAATTCTAGCCGAGCAAAGTTCTAAATTCCAATTTCTGGCAAGAGTAGGAGGCACACAAACATACATATACTATGTACAGTTGCTTGTGTGAGTGTGGTGTGCACATTTATTGCGTAGTTTTAGTTAATGTCGCTTTGTCTGCGGCACTGTCGCAAGGCGATTGACGGTCGTCGGTTTCGGTATGCAAATTTGATGGCCCCAAAGTGGTGGCGCAACTTAGTAGTTAAATAAATTTTATTGCCGGCTTGTGTTGGAGACCCAACAAAGTATTGTTGCTATGGTTTTTGTTGGCACGTAAGTGCGTTTACAAGTGTTTGGAGAGTATGTAAGCGAGAATACGTGTGCGTGTGTGTGCTTGCCTGCAATTTAGTGAATGCTAAGGTGTGTAAGTAAGCTTAAACGGTTGTTTAAGTGTGTGTTTGTGTGCTGCAAATCTACGCTTGTAAATGGGCGTGCGAGAATTTGCTAGAAACCATTTAAGATAAGCAAATAATAGTAGCACAAAAATTTTAATAGTGCAAAAATATGCATGTGAGATTTTAAACGCTACTTGATACCTCCCTTCAATAGACTTTGGGATGAGAGTAAAGGGATTGTGTTTTTCGTTTGGCATTTAAAATGTGAAAGTTAAAATTTTTAAAAATTGCATGACCTTTTCAATTAAAGATCGATCGAAATGAAGACCAACTCACATCATTATAACCAAATTGTTCAAAATACAATATAAATATGTATTTGTGGACCTCTATTGATTTAAAAATATTTTTTGAAATTGAATATCGTCCCGTGCTCTAAAATGTTCAACACAAATACGTCCCAACTACCTTATAACCATGCTCACTTCTCATGTGACATTATTTTAACTCCTTCAGTTTCTTTTGCTTTACATAAGATAAAGATTAAGGACATCAAAATGCATTAGAGAACAAATATTTCTTTTAAATAACGAAATATCTTATCTAAAAATTGTTGTAATTGAATTATACATATACCGGAATATCGAATATCAGGAGCCCCCAACACAGAATTTCAATCCAAATTGAAGTTAAGTTGTTATCCTCTTCCTGATAAAATCGATTCACTAACTCCCTCAACAAAAATATACCTAGTAGAAGGAATAACAACTTCCGTTTTACTTTATACCGTTTATGTATTATAGATCAATATGTAAGATATTAGAAGAAAATTACGATAATCAGTGATGTTGTGGAATCTGATAGTTGTCGGAATCAGAATTGAAACCGATCAAAAAAAAAGAAGTAGGTGTCGTGAATTCAGATACTATTGGTTTGATATTCGAAACAGCATTTGTAACGGTTTTGCTGGCAGAAACAAATCAAGAAGATAGTCGCACACAGATTTGAAATGTAAGTTACGAAATCAAGTTATTTTATTGTTACGAATTAATTTATCTTTATTTCTATAGGAGAAAACATAAAAATAAAATAAGAAATGTTTTAATTATTGAGTTTTGGAAAATGCGGATATTTAAGAGGGTAGAATGCTTTAGAGGCTTACAAAAAATCGATTTTTTTGAGTTTTTTTGGGAGGGAAAGAAATAATTGATTAAATCAAAGTTTCTAGGATTTATAGTTATATATTTAGACATCATCCGCAATTTTTTTTTATACGAAATCTTTTACATTTTACCTTTGGGAAGCAATTGCCAGATGCTTTTCGCATGTGCATATGCCCTTCTAGCTTCCACAATATTTCGAATTCAAATCTATAACTTTGGGGAAATATTCCATTTTATATTTACATAATTTTTGAAGATATTTAAGCCAAAAAAAATTCAATTTTTTTGAAGCTTTTAAATCAGGTTCCCCCTTAAAGAAGATTTACAAAACGTAATAAACGTAATTTAACATCCAAATGCGTCTTTATATATTTGAAAAATTGTATCTCTTAAAATCTTTCTTTAATTCGGAACTCATTAAAAACTTTAATAGGATTGCTTGAAAATGTATTCATTTGCAGGTTTTTGTCGTATTAGTAAACAGCTGATTCGAATATTGGTTTTGCGTATGTTCGAAAATACGAAAATTTAAATCAGATTCTGTGACTCCATTGAAGATCAGAATTGGTTTGCAATTATGACAGCTAACCAATTTTGTCTTGGATTCCACAACACCCCTGAATATGTATTAAATTTTGTATAAAGTGCCATAACTAAGTACTAAAATAGCCGGATAGGCTGAAAATTTTGAAAAAATGGGCGTCCTAGGTCAATAAAGATACAATTTCGCTCAGGATAGATCCCTTAAGCACCCCTAGCGACACTGAAAAATTGTTTGAAATCGGAAATGTTTGCCTTTCATCGGGCTTTCCAGGCAAGGAAACAAAAACAAGTCTGGGGGCCACATCTGGGTCGTAGGGCGTTGACAGTTTGTCCAAGAGAAACAAATTCATGGTGGACGATTCCTTTAATGTCAAAAAAGACAATAAGCATCGTTTTCACTTTGGATTTGCTCATTCTACCGGACTTCATCAGCGACCTCTTCCCGGCCCTCCCAAAACGGCCTGGTGCAATCAAAACACACCAATTCTTGTTAAAGCAACATCTGCGTCTCTGTCGCAAATTTACCGAGTTTCACACAAAATTTAATCGCGTAGCTCTGATTTAAATAACGCTGCATTTTCTCTGTAGGTGCTGGGAGACAACTGACCAGCCGCTCGCTCGTTAGAGAGGAACGCCCTCTACCGAATCCAGTCGGTGCGCACACGTTCCGAAGTACAGCCGCAGCGGAAGAAATCAGTCCTATTACTTTACCGGCAAACTCTTCAACCAAAAGTGAGCTTCGTCGTTCCAAAAAAGTTTTCTTCTAAATTTGGATCGGTGGCCACGGTTGACTCTTCGCTTGATGTCTCTTGAGGTTTTACGTAAACCTTAGTTGGATTTTGTAACCCGCAAACCAAGATCGTTCCGCATAAATGGTTCCAGCTTCGAATTACCGACGCAGCGCGATGATTCACACATATAGTACGGAGCGCGCGATTTACACATATGAAAAATGGCAAGTCAAACCGCGGAGCTGTCAAAGAGACCTACTCTGAAGGAAAGCATGTCCTCCTGAAGACTTGATTATGTGTTTATGCAAATTTTATTCTAAATAAAATGTTTGTAGAAATAACGTAAGACTACGCAAATTTTGTGGGGTGTTCTTAGCGAAGATTGTAGGTTTGTGCTGGTTATTCAAACAATAAGTAAAAGTGCATTTGCATATATTTTTGCCTTCATCTATACCGCAGAGAGTGGTGTAAAATTTTAGTTGACTTCAAGAGCAAGTTGTTCAGCCATTTTACAAGGCTTTATCCGAAACGCATATTTTCCAGTTACACGATTGGTACACGTATTATTGGAACTGAAATTTAATGTGACTTATTTTTCGTATTTTTGGAAGACGCCAATAAAATATTAATTATGAAATTGTATCCAAAGTAACTGTAATTATAATTTCATCGACATAACCAACACTTTGTACCCTTACGATAAAAGCAGATGTGGAAGCAGTCGATTTTATGGCGCCCCCTCCCAGTTAATAAAAGAAACCCATGCCATAAAGTTGCGCAGCAGTGTGATTACACGAGATATTCCACCAAAGCTGTCGGCAAGAGTGTTGCAACAAAAACAGATGCGAAAATAAGTGTGATGCTGCCGCTGAAAAAGATGTGTTTGTGAGAGTGTGTGAGTGAAAAGGACAAGAGGCCATGCCGAAGTCGCAGAAATCGAGAAGCGTACAAAAGTTGCTGAGATGGGAAAAACTGCGCAGCGAGGAGGCAAGAGTGCGATGGAGGCAATTAGATAGGACGCACAGCAACAGTAACAACAGCAAGAGCAATATAGTGACAGCGTGTAAACACGTAGCCAACCAGGCGCAGAATAATGGTGTACAGCGTAGTTGGCTTGTGATTAAACTTCAACTTCAATTATTCCGCTAAAGTACCTACAAACTGATAAAAAGTGTTGTAAATACAATGCAGCAACATAATAATTATTTTACTTTTGCTTCATTGCCGCGTCACACAAGCGACAGCCGGCCAACCCACTCGATTGTTGTTGCACAGACAGGCCGAGCGAAGGACAGCAAAGCGTTCGCCATGCGTCAATATTATTGAACTCATACTCATATTGCGGCGTCAGCACGAATATTTTAATTTGTACGCGCAATTTTTTCGCCAATTTTACTGATGACGATGATGATGACGATCGCGTTCGCGTTCGGCCGGTGCTTGCTTTTCATGTCACTCTACAGCAATTTGTTGTAGTCATTATTTTGGTCAATGGTTTTTTGTTGTTGTTTGTTGCGCTTTTTACTGTGCGCGCTCGCTTTTTATTGTGCCAGCTGTTGTTGGCGTTGTTGTTGTGCGCGTTGGTAAATTCATTTGTTGTTGAGTTGTTGGAATGTTGCTGTCAACGCAAGCAGGTCGCACACACACACACACACATACGGAGCGCGGCACGTGTTGGCGATGTCATGCAGATTTTTCGCATTGCCGCCGCCCAAAATGGTAAATTACTGCTGGCTTCGTTGTCTTCTTACGCGCACACGTACATGCATGCATACGTGTTGTTGTTGTTGTTATTGTTGTTGTTGCCATCATTGGTATTTCGGCATAAAATATTGTAATTAACAGACGTAAGTGACGTTCGAAGTTAATTGATGGAATGTTGCCGCACACACGCACACACACACACATACAAGCATACATACATACACATACATGCCATTTAATAACGTTGTATTGGTAAATTTCGCGTTGTAAAAATGTTTTTTTTACTGCCTCTTGGCTCTTCTGGTGGTGACTTATTTAACCCTTACATACGGTCTGTACATTCAATGTTCGTACAATAAAATAAATTACAAATACAAAGGCAGCACGAGGCCAACACGCAAATGCGCCGGTGAATTTATATGAAAAACTCACCGTTGTACGCATGCATGTTTGTGTGTCGCGCTACATGCCACACGTTGTCCATAATTAATTGACAATTAAAATGGAAAATTTTTATTCATTTCATATTACGCCTTTAATGACATTTCGCAAAATTCGATTGCCAGTTTAATGCGCATCAACCTGTACGTATGAGTTGAAAAGTTCGCGCATGCACAAATAAATAAGTACATATGTGCAACATACATTCGGGTTAATGAAAATCAACGAGCATGCTGCACAAATTATTGCAATTTACTTGCATCCACACGCGCACACACTTACACATGCAAAAATTATTGAGATTCTTATTTGTATTGAATTGCAGTAATAATATAATTTAACAAAAGGACATATGCTCACAATTAAATATTTATTAAAGCAAATGCGATTTGAAATCATATTAACCACTTAAATTTATAAAGACAGTCGAAGGCCTCATTGCCGACGTGAGGGGGAAAAGCGTTGCAACGCGCCCTCAATTCCATCATTTTAGGTTCTCAAATATCTCCCTTCCGCGTTTTTGCTCTTTATTCAATGCTTTATAAAAAGTGTTACAGTGATCGGATTTTGTTCAAATATGCGCCGATTCGTTCTATAATCTGTTTCCTTCTAGACGGCAATTTCATAATATCCCCCACGTAGAAGCCCCCCTCTTTATTAGCGAAGAAGTCGAACAGACACTTTTCACAAGCCTCTTTTGAGTTCAACTTTACAGCAACAAGGGCGTTCGCCATGGACAGGAACAGGTGGTAATCACTTGGCGCTATGTCCGGGCTATATGGTGGATGCGATAAAACCTCCCACCCGAGCTCCCGTAGCTTCTGACGAGTCATCAACCAAGTGTGTGGTCTGGCGTTGTCCTGGTGGAACACTACACCCTTCTTGTTGGCCAATTCTGGACGCTTCTGGTCTATCGCCGGCTTCAAGCGGTCCAGTTGTTCGCAGTAGATGGTAGAATTAAATGTTTGGCCATATGAGACTATTTCATAGTGGATTATTCCCTTCTAATCCCACCAAACAGCAAACCTTCCTGGCCGTTAATCCAGGCTTGACCACTGTTTGGGACTATACACCGGCCTTCGACCGCAACCGTTTTCGCTTCATATTGTCGAACGTGACCCACTTTTCGTAGGAAATTACCATCCGCTTCAAAAATGGGTCGAGTTCGTTCCATTTCAACAGCTATCGCAGACATTGATTCGATTTTTTAGCGTCAAATCATGCGGCTCTCAAATATCAAGCTTATCCAGTTTTCTGTAGATGGTTTAAAATGGTTTGGTCACTAACTCCCATCTTCTGGGCGATGTCGCGAGATGCCACATTCCGGTCTAACTCAATGTTTTCCATGATTTGATCGGTATTCGTCGTCACAGGTCTTCCGCAGGCTGGCTTGGTGTCGTTTTCACCCGCTTTGAATCGTTGAAACCATTCCTCTGCAATTCGAAGTGATAAAGTACCATCCCCCAAAATACCATTAACCTCACGGAACGTTTCTCTGGTGGATTTGCCTTTAACGAAGGAAAACTTTAAAATAGTTCGGATTTCTATTACCTTTTTATAAAACGTTTCTGAGTTAAGAAAGGCAGAAGACTTCATGGAAAAGTGGAGGGCTGTCATAAGTCGTCTAGGTTCAGGAGTATTTTCTCAAAGTACCCCGTCTCTTTAAGTTATCTTAAGGATGCTAATGTGAAGTGGGCCTTAAGCAGTGACGATATGCTTCGGATGCGCGCTGTCCTAGTAGTACATACTCTGGGGGAAATATCTATCGAAGTGCTGTAAGATGATTGGCCAACCTTCCGGATGAACGGAACTTGACCTGGGTGATCAATTCGTTTAAATCTTTCAAGTCCACCGGACCGGATGGCATCATATCAGCACAGCTGCAGACAGTGGATACTGCCCTGCATACTACCGAGTCTTGGCTTGAGGAAGCCATTACGGTTAAGTAATTTGCTGTGGGGGGGAGCTTTCAAATATGTTATGCCGGAAGCAGTCGTAACTGCTCTAGATGGTTTTGGGATGGAGTTTACTCTCCGTTTCTATGGATGCTCGTTCGTTAACGAATTGCTTAGAAACTTTGAGACCATGATGATTTTATTTACGGAAAGATACAAGATCCCTGTGGCACTGCTGCTCCAAATTGGAGACATCTGTCTACCTCCAACGGGTGCAGTGAAATTTCTAGGGCACATCCTGAATAGTTAGCTTTCATGGAAGCCGAATATCGAAGAAAGAGTAAAAAATCGATTGCCTTTTACTGCGGTTAAGGAGCCGCTGGCAAAAGGCGCGGTCTTTGACCGAAAGTGATCCTCTGCGCCTACGACACCATAGTCAAGCTCTAGAAAACCATTTTTGGCAAAGAAACTCGAGAGGGTTCAGCGGTCGGCACTTATGAGCATGTGTGATATATGTACTAAGATCGACTCCAACCATGGCACTTAATGCCATCTTACACATAGTGCACGAGGACATCGTCGGAAGGCGTATGGCTGTGAAAGTTACTATCGGACTTAGGGAATCTGGGGCAGTAAAAGGCCACTTGTCTGAACATATGAAAATCCTCACACACTTTGTATTTATACCGGACTACTTGGATCATGGCGCGGGAATTGTTGTGGGAAGAAGATGGAGATAGCCCAATTGGGCTATTTAAGAAGTGAGTGTGGTTGTAGTCCGATTTCATTTGTTTTGGCACTGGAACATAAGGATGTCAAATTAACATTTTAAGTCTAATTTGGTCGATATCAATCCAGTATGATTGATGTATTTATTCATTGATTTATCTAAAGTGGGAGGAGTTATCAGGCCGATTCAATAATTTTTGCTTAACTTAAACTTCGACATAAAGGGTTTAAAAAGATCTTTGTGTTGACCTTGAACGTCTATTGTTGTAATGATTATGCATGTGGTACTTGATTTTGGGAAAACAATATATATAAACAATATGTTGGTTCGGGCCATAGAGAGGAGATATTAGGCGGTTTGGTTTCATTGACCATGCAAAGAAGGGACTATTCTGGATATTCTGATTTCAAGTGGGAACTCGAACTTTTATTCTGCCATGGGTGGTGTTTGGAATCTAAGTACGCCATTCAATATCTATTAAGGAGAGGCAATGAAAGTGTTAATAACTCCGCTGTAAAAGGTGTTCGGTATCCGTCGGAAGCTGATCGCGTCAGAAATTTGGTCAGTAATTGTTTTAGTTTCATGCGACCGTATTGAGTAAGCGAGTAGTAACCGTCTAATTAATGAATGTCCAATTCTCACAACAACTGTTTCTACATTACCGGAATGTACAAGGATTTTATTCGATCAAAGGCCGTTATTTTGAGGATTTAACCCTGCGTAGATCGGTAAGTATTAATTTAATATCGTCATCACCTTTAGAACAACACCCAGCAGCAAGGCTGCTTTTTATCCTCCTGATCCGCGTTGGCCCTGAGGCCTCCACCATAATTCCACCACAGTTTGATGAAACGCATGCAAAGGTTGGAGCCATCTTAAGATCTGTTCAAGCCTAAGGAATCCACATGTTATGAGGCTCCGTACTGCAAAAGTGTTACTGCGACCGTACCCTCTATAACCGTGAAAATTTCATATAGTTCACGCATTGCGCCGCTACTTTAACATAGTGGCAAACAAGGAATCTGAACAACCGACCATGGCTCCACCAAACTATAAGGATACAACCCAATAATGTCAAGACATCGTTTAGGCATTCGGCCCGAACACAGATGCGCTACTTCGTGGTGAGAACCTTTTGGTACTTGGCGATTTTAACGCGAACCATTATCTTTAGCGCTTCTGCCTGTCAAACGATCTTAAGAAATATTGTGCTACACGGGAGGAAAAATTAGGAAGCGAAAGTTGGATTGATCAGCAGAGAAACCATAACTAAATTCGTACAAAATTTAACTGTTAAGGAACACGATTGGTTATAAGTATTATATATAAAAACCTAAAATAATCAGTTATGTTGGCTAAAGATTGGCTGAATAAGATGGTAATTCTGTTCCCAATTGCTTTAAGCTTCTTGTCCCCGCAAATTCTATTCCAAAATTAAATGAATTATGAATTTAAAAGTGACAGATCACCTTCCAGAAATCTTTGAAAAATATTCCTCAATAATAAAAATATACAATATTTTACAATGATTGGGGCGCATTGTTCAAAGAACCCTCCTAGATTAACAAAAAAAATATTCGCTTATTCCCGCTGATTGACAATTACTTCTGATATAATTTGGAAGCAAGTTATAAGTAAATTCCGCAAAAGTTTTTCCTTACCCACAGGTATCCAACTCATGCTCCTCCAACAAATCGTCTCCCATCTCAAAGCGTTTGCATCTATAGAGCACTAACGTTTCTGATTGAGTTACCAGCAGTTTTCTATTGTTTCAAACAAATGTGACTGTATTTGTAAAATGTTGTTGCATTGCCACTTAGCAATTCTTCGGTACCACGATTATACGTGGCGATTTTAGTTTTCCAAACACGTACAAACTAAAAAACACACTAAACGAAGCGCACGACAACAAATTTGTAACAAATTTATGAACAGTATGAGTAAAGACTTGTATATTCACATATACAAACATATTAATATGTGTAACGTATATATAGAAATGTTTTTTAGATAGATACGAGAAGGTTCTTTCCACTTACTCATTTCTATGTTATGACATTCCTGTTACATTCCGATAAATATGCTTTAAAGATATTCTGGACAAAGCAATTTCGAACTGAATGGTGTAGCCCTTCATGGAAAGGGAATGGTCCTGAAAGAGCACTTAGTGCGACCTAAAGCATTCACATTAGATTAGAAAACAATCTACTGGCGCACAGATAAGCTAAGGAGCATTCTAAAAGATCGAAATTGCGCTCCGATCTTCTAAACTGACTGATTTTTATTACTAATTACGTCGTGCAGAACGTCAACGCTTTTTACGAAGTTTTATAGAGGCTTGATATGTTATTCTGATACTTCATTCTGTTTAACTGCAAAGCTCGTAGATATCTAAGAAGAGTTCTAGATAAGGTCGGACAGAAGCAGATGTGGTGTTCCAGCGCCCCTTTCATGCCACCTTCCCTGCACTTTCTACATGTCACATCGTTAATAATATTGATGCGGCTCGCATGTGATACCAAAAAGTTGCGACCTGTGCCTAGGCAATCCCAACCGCTTTAGTCTTTTAGAGATCGTGCGAATAGAAAGCTTGTATGTTTTCTTTTCATTTCCTTGCATATGATATTGGCGATCCTGAATATCCCTAGACATTCCATCTCACCCTGATTCGTCTGTCAGCCTTTTCATAAATTTCATCGTATATCGTGTTTACTGAGTTGAGTATTTCCTGAACTAGTTCGGAAGACAAACTGGCGGTACTTTTGACAATGCTATTTCGTGTCCGGAAACGGCCTTGTAGGCTTCAACCCTGCATATATGCAGGCGAAAACGTATACATATATTGATATTCTTTGTGCCGTTTCCTGCATTATTAGCTACCTAAGTAGCTTTACTGACCGCAAAGACATCGTTAAGGGTTACCGGAGATTTAGCTCTAAGTATGAGATCCCGGCGCCTACACCTTCAGCTATTTTTGATCTATCCGCTTTAAAGTTGATAGTTCCGCAGATGCGGACCCACCTTTTTCTCACAAGTAAAGCATGAGATTATGAAGTCTATATTATCGAGCTTTTCCCGAAGGTTCTTGTATTGCATTCATCTAACTTCGCCAATATTACATCTGATATCGAAACCGAGCTTCCATCGCAATTACAATGGCAAGTTGCAAGTTATTCCCCGCTTTATTCGCTTCAACGGTTTTTGTATGAGATTTTGTTGTCAGCGGTCCACCAAAGCAGCGTAAAGTAAGATTGACTTGGCTTTACAAAACTGGGATCAAAAAATACCAACTAGTGAGGCTTGATAATTCATTATTTTTGTTTGCCAGTTTTAAGCTCAAGAATCGTTCCGGCAGATAGAAGTATTCTTCTACACAGCCACAGTTTAATTACCTTTACATATATGTATTAGACATTGGCTTACAGAGTCTCATATCGGTGATCGCTCAGAATTGACAAGAAGTTGTAATATTCAAGATTTGAAAAAAGCTCGTATGCTTTACTACTTTTTTTACTTTTGCTCTTGGCTAGGAAAAACGGCTGAGACACTTAACTTACACAATTTGAGGTCAAATATTACTAAGAAATCTTCTAGAATGTATTCCTAATTAGCACAAAAGTGGTGGATACTTGCGAGGAGAACATTATTATCAGGTCTCCTTTCATACAGTAAGGAAAAGAGGTTTGTAGTCATTGCATTTAAAAAATTACTGAGTTGATATTTATGGAAATTATTAAGGCTTAGACGGCATACTTTTGTATGCCAGTTTGATATCCCCAAAGCCTAGTCGATTGCAACATTGATTGTACTTAGAAAATCCAGAAACACGGGACTCCTTAGGGTTGCATACTACAGCGTCATTAAAGCTTAAATATGCCTTATGAAAATTACAATAGGCATTCGAATACCCCTGCTTACATACATATATAATGAAGTCGCGAAATTCCTTCATTAGTTGCAATAATTCATTTGCTTCAATAATTAAGGAGCCACTAATCAACAGAGAAATTTCACATTAGTGTGTAACGAAGACCTAAAAAATACCGAAGCGAGCAAATGAAAAACAAGTAGAAAGAAAAGTTAATTAATAAATAAAAGAGAGCACAGTTTTTCGGAAAAATATAAATCTACTCACTAAATTTTGCTGTAGGCACGTACAGTGGGTCTCATGCGCTGCAGTTAAAGGTGAATTAAACAGATCACGCTTCTCTGCACTTAGATGGAAATGTGCGAATTTTAATAATTCAATGAGATGACTGTATGTGGAATCACACTTTTCCGTTAATAAATTGTGCGTCACAACGAATGCCTAACCGGTTTTTATAACTGAAATCTTCAACTTCCTCTCATCGAATTCAATCGAGTCATTTTATCACCATTCTCATTTACTTCTGAGGCAACGCATTAAGTGGATTGTAAGTTCGAGTAACATCTAATTTTCAAACACAAACATTGGGATGATAGACCTCTCTTTTGACGATGGTTTAAGGATAACGATTTGAGGGCATAAACCTGGGATTTCAGATACCTTAATTGGGAAAGTGGCACTGCCCAGCTGGTTTTAGGTATTGAGACAATGCATTTTAGAGAGCATAATTTTTCCGTGTAATGAAATTGTATTGAAACACGTTTAAAATTTCAAATCATTCAGTTTGCCACAAAATCAGCCGAGTATTTATAGTGAATATGACAACACTGAATAACTTTCCCATAATTTTAAGAAGCACTAATCGATTGCCAATTTGAAAATACCTAATACATGCTTTGTACAATTTTTACCAATGTCAAAGTTTCGAGTATTTAAATTTCGTATACCTCAAACCTCCTTCCCTGAGCAGGGTATATTAAGTTTGCCGAGAAGTTTGTAACATCCACAAGAAAACGTCGGAGTCCCTATAAATACATGTTGTATATATAGAAATGATCAGTACGGCGAGCTGAGTCGATTTAGCCGAGTTCGTCGGTAGGAGGATGGAGTCATGTGTAGAAATTCACGCAAGTGAACTTGAGAGTGACCAGAAACGATTCCTTTACATAAAGTCTTCTCTGACTGGCCAAAGAACATCTGTTCCTCGAACCAACCCTCGCTGGGTTTGAGATCCGCCGCATAAAAAACCACGCTATGACCGTTGCACATTTGACGGAACTGCCGATATGGGATAACTATTGCATAAAGCTATCATACAACGTGCTGATTAAACTCAAGTCTTTGTATGGAAAGCTTTTGTATTTGATGTGACATCTTAAACAAATCTGGCATGATTTATCGTCCAAGTCAACTGTGCAGTCTCCGAAGAAATCGTTTTGATCGGATCGCTATAACACGTGGTTGTCATACAAACTGATCGATTTAACCCCAGCCCGTGTTTTTTCCAAACTTTTATATTTGATAAGATATCTTCCCGAAATTTAGCATTGGTTGTTTTCCTTTACATCATTTTCAAGTGCTTATTAGGAATCTTTTATATCGGATGATTATACCTTAACTTTTTTTCTTGTTTCTCTCTCTCTTCTTTCTAGATATAATATTTGCCCACTTAGTTAAGCCTTCTGACCCATTGTGTTGACATATTTGTTGACCTGCTTTGTTTATACTACTGTATTGCATGTGAGGGTCAGCGCTGTTGTGCGAAAATGTGTGGCGACATGGGAGGTGAGTAGGGGGGGTGGGTGGTTGAGCAATGCGTTTACACTTCGTTGCTATCCAGTTATGTAAATGCACTTTCAACACACTCTCGGACGGACACACAGCGCAGCGGTGCGCGTCTTAATTTATGCAGTGCAAAACAAAGTTACGCTCGGGGAACAACCACAATAACGCCGTGGGCGTAGAAAAACCAGCAACACGGAGGCAAGAGAGGTGTACACTCGCGGCATAAGCACACACACTGGAGGCGCAGTACTATACTATATGCCATATGTATATGTAAGCAAAATCACGCTATAATAAAAAACAGGAAGTTCCAGCTGCGCGGCAACATTTGCTGGCAGCGCCGTTGGTCAACTTGATTCAGGGACGCGCCTCGGCAACGACACTCACACACACATACATATGTGTGCGCTGTGTTTGCGTATTTTCGACTGTGTGTGTGTGTGCGTGCAACCGTGTGCGTTGATGTCCTTGCATTCTATGCATATGCGCTTGTGAATTTACATAAATTTTCACTCCGCAGACGCGACCTCACACGCTGCGCTGCGCCGTGCTGGCAGAGCAAAGTCATTATTAGTAATTAATTTATGTAAAAATAAAAAAAAATAAAAAGCGTATAATAAAAAATTATTTAAAAAGTGTTATGCCAAAGAATGCACTTCGCCGGTGTGCATAGGAAATTGTCTGCCATTTTTCTTTCCCTTTCGCTGCTTTCTTTCAGCTTAAGCGTACGAATGCGCCAGCAAGTGAAATTGCGAAGGAAAAAAGCACATTAAATGTGTTAAATGCATTTTTAAATACCGCCAAGTGTGCGCTGAGTCAGAATATTAAATTAAGATTAAATGTGACAGCGTACAACAACAGCAATATATTCACGCATTCTCCTTCTGTGCAGTGCTGTAAGTGTCGTAAGTGCCACCAACACCATGACCGTCACCACCACCACCACCATCAACAGAAGCACACGCATATTAATGCGCTGCAAGTTAAGTGCATGGTGTGCGACATTGCCCTACAACAAAAAGGTTACTTAAGTGTCAAGTGAAGAGCCGCACTGGCAAGGCGGAAGGAGCGAGACAGCTTCAGCTTCTATAAGAGCTGCAAAATTAAAAAATATAAAGGAATTTAAATAATCTGCATAACGGAACTTAAATTTTGTACAGAACCGCCTAGGCTTTTTACTCGTTGGTCACTTACATATTTGTTATGTAATTCTTTCACTCTTGACAGTGGGAAGAATATTCTCTGCCAAGTCTGAATAAATTTAAGTAATATAGTATTATCGCCGATAAAGTAGGCTGAGCCAGTTTTCAATTTAAACTTCTGTAAGTTTCTTTAGGGCGGTGATAAAACTATCCATAACTTTTGTGTCTCTGTTATTATTTATCTCTTCCTTATTGATAGAGTTCGTAATGAAAACCCTTTTAAAGTATTAAAGTTTTGGATAGTGACGTTTTTCTGGAAAAGTACATAATACATACATACAATAGTTTATTGTTATTAAAGAAGCCTTGGAATCAATATTTTATAATAAAACAACAAAGTTGTTTTGTTTCTAAAAGCTTTTACTGAAACACTACGAACTAGTGCAACCGTGAGATGTATAGAATCGGCTTAACGTAAGTTTACAGGTATACACCAGAGACCAAGGAACACTTGAAATACTGGAATATACCAAGAGAAGCAAGCGAAGACTGTCTTGTCGGCCAAAACGATAATGAACGCCGTGTTTTGGTTTTTCTAAGGTGGGATCTCCATTGACTCCTTCAGAAGGGCTAATTGGGATGGAAATGTCATTTGGTTCAGAAAAAAATGATCTCATACATTTTCATATATTAATATTTTTTAATAGTTAAATTTCTATAAATTTTGTTGTTGAAAATAGTCATGAAGTATTTAATTTTGAAATTGCGTGACACTTAATCCTTACGAACGCTCTGAACTATTTATTGACTTTGAAGTGGTTAACTTCTTGCCTTACAGAGAGCTGCTACACTTTATCTTTCACAGATCCTAAAGAGATATGATCATTGGGTTCTTATTTGTTACTGGTTATAATACAATGCCGTCTATAAAAAACTAAATTTCGAATATTTCTTTTCTGGAAAGCTCGATGAAAAAAGACAACAATCGCGATTTCATTGAATTTAGAAATATTTTCATATTGTGACAACTGAAGGCTTGATGTGAACGATAAGTTTAGCTGACGTAAGAGTTCCACATATCTTATTTGCTGCTATCTCAGAGAGTTATATGCAATTTTGGTATTTGTGACCTTATAGACAAAGGAAAAAGTTGGTCTCTTGAAAAATATTGTAGTAATAATACAGGGTTTGTACGGAAAGTAATAGGACTGATTTTCTTCCGCTGCGACTGTACTTTAAAGCGTGCGCGCACCGACTAGATTCGGTAGAGGCCATTCCTAGCTAACGAACGGCCGGTTAGTTGTCTCCGACCACCTGGAGAGTCAGAACAAACATTTTCGCACGAGGAGTTTCTGTGAGTGGTGCAAGCTTTAATTAGAGCAGAGGTATGTGATTAAGTTCTATGTGAAACTCGATAAATCTGCGGCAGAGGCGTTTGATATGATCACTCAGATGTTTTTTAGCAAAAGATGGTGTATTTCGGTGGCACCAGGCCTTTTTGGAGGGCCGGGAAGAAGCTGATGAATGAGCAAATCCAAAGTGAAAACGATGCTCATTCTCTTTTTTGACATCAAATCATTGTCCACCATGAATTTGTTCCTTCTGGACAAACCGTCAACGCCATATTTTAGGTGGAAGTTCACAAGAGACTCAAATGACATCACAGCCGATTGGAAGCTGCACCACGACCAACTAAGGCCGGCATCACAACGTTTTCGCAGCCGCCCTACAGCTCAGACGTGGTCCCCGGACTTCTTTTTGTTTCCTTGCCTGAAAAGGCCGATGAGAGGCAAGTATTTTGAGATGACAGAGGGGATCCTCAAGGCTATTCCGGAGAATGCCTTCCGACACCTTCAATGCTTGGAAATCGCCCTGACAGCGCTGCATCGAGGCAGAAGGAGCCTATTTTGTAAGTTTTTAAATAATTGTAGTGATTGGTTCAATTAGTTTTTTTAGTATTTAGTATATATTTTCCTTGTCCTCTGGATGTCTAGCACTGAAAACGAAGTCTTCAGTTCTTAACATTCTTGAAAAATCTCTAGAGAGCCTCAGATGTTTAAATCTTTCGACTCCTAACAAATTATTGTGTTGGGAATAACGGCATTTTGTAAATTTCACTTCAAACACCAACTCCTTTGCTCCCCTTCAATTTTGACATTATAAAATTATTTACATATTTTTTATTTATTAAATGCAGATTGGGATTTCCATTGTAAAAGTATTTGCAGTGTCGCCATGTGATTCGCTTTTGATATTTGCTAGCGATTCTTGCATGCCATATCTACATTCGCATTAATTTATATTCAATTTGAATGACATTACCCGGAGTTCGAACTCTTTTTCTATTGCTCATAAAAAATGCATAGAAAATTTATTTTCCTTTGTAAGGTTGTTATGCACAGGTGCTATATATTTGCGAGAGCATAGACGATCCTTCTCAGTCACACATACTTATGTATGGTATATACATATGTATAATACAGTTTGTAAATTCATTTTCTTTGTTGAATAAAGTTATAGAATATTGGTGTGCAATACACAGAGTATAGTTGATAATATGGTAATGTGTATACATACTGGTATTAGGTATTGTGTATAGTATACATTAGGTCGGTACAAAAAAACGAATGGTCTTTTGTCGTTTCGTACTCTGAAAAATTGATTAAAAGACACAACTAAGAAAGGCTCTACAAGCATGAGCTCTTAATTGTAAAAATATCTCCACTCATATATCTTGTTGAAAATTGAATGCTTTACAAAATAGTCTCTTATGGTGTTTTCGTAAACCTAACCGCTTAAAATAGGTTTAGTAACGGTCGAAGTTTGACTTTAGGACAATTTTTCTTTTTGGTAGAGTTACCGTATAGCGACGGACATGACAAAACTTCAATTTAAAAATCTCTGATAATTTTGTAGGAAATTTACCGTACAATTTAATGGGTCATTACTTGGAGAGGCTTTCTGACAGCCGTATGTCCTGAAAGTATCCCCCCTATTCATATTTACATGTAGAATATTCCATAACAAAATTATGTCTGATTTTGTAGTATTTCTTAACGCAGCTTATAAAAGGTGTCGTGCTTGCTTTCCGCAACTGTTTAAACAGTGAGCAAAGAAAGGCATTGGCAAATGTAAGGAGTTTTTTAGAAAGAATTTTCTTGAAGTGAAACTGTAAAATGAGCTGTCAAAGTATAAGCATGTGCTTAAACTAACTTTATATTTTGGTACATTACCGTACAGCGACGGACACCGACAAAACGATTAAAAATCTCTGGAAATTACTGGCAAAACTCGACTTAAAGAGAAAATTTTATTCCTATGACCGTAAAAATTACTGAATAGACGATCCGGTTTCGATTTATTTGTCTAAGTCACTTATGATCCATTTTTTTTCCATCTTGAAGATGCGAAGATACCGCTACTTTGGTAAGACGAAGAGGAAAATTGTACGCACCGGTTTAGAATCTCTTGTCAATACCATCGTTGGAGTAAATACATTCCTGTAAAACTGTGTTTGCCGGTGTTACGAGAGGGTAGTAGCTTGACCCCGTGAGCGATACAGAATGCGCCAGTTGAAGTCAAAAACACACTCTCGTAGTAACTTATGACCTGCTATCCTTTTCTAATCGTTGCTCGCAATCCATGTGACGCTCTAAATGAAACTACTTATATCGTTCTACGTTTTGATAAAGGAAGATGGAAATTGAAAGTCGAACCACCGGAAGTATCACCGTTATTCCCATCTCGTCCAATTTTTACTGCTGCGAGTCGAATGTCTTTGACATGAAAGGCTAATTATATCGAAAGTTGCGAATGCATTGTCATTTCCAGTAAAAAAAGTCCCCCCATTTGTAGTTTGCTGTACGTCTGTATATACTATTTCTGGAACTATTTATACTTTCCTAATTTCCATTCCTGTTATAATTGTGCCATATCAAAGTCCACTCGTGAATTTAGCAAATTCCGACTGAACTAGCAGACAAAAATTGCCTCTTGTCTATATTCGTCCCTAATGCATGGTTTATATGGTTGCTTCAATCTTTATATCCTCTTCCGAAGTATTTCGACGATATAACCCCCAGACCTGCTCTATACCAAGGTATACTTCCACTTGGTGTATGCCGGCTGAGTGTGATAGATGAACATACGAAATTGAGATGTTAAGGATCGTCAATGCCGTCGCGCTGTTGGACCCTTCGATAGTCTTCTTGACAAACCTGCTAACTGTATTCTCTTCAGAAAAACTCTTTCGACAATTGTAGAGATAAAGCCGATTATGCAGGGAAAATTAATCCGAGTAACTAATTTGAGTGACGGGCTGGTCTGCATAAGATTCTCTTGGTGTGACTATGCCTGGAAATCCTTCAAATACAAAATGCCAAAAAAAAAGCTCTGCACATATCTTTCTACTCCCATTTAATATATGTATACTTCAGTACATTTTTAAAGTCAAAATGTGAATTAGACACACCCCTTATGGCGGCGACATAATATAGTACATATGTATTTCAACTTGGATACTCCCGCCTCTTAATTGAATGCTAAAGTCGGTGCTGGATTTTCGAAATAGTAAAGTGAGACGAATTATAGAATACAATTAATATTAATTGACTACGATTTGTGTTTCCGAGACAAAGAGCACAAAATATTTCGTGCATTCTCGAATTTGACAAGCTAACCCAATTAGTTGGTTTTAAAATCACTTCGTATAATACAATATTTTTTTCTTCTTAAATAAAAACTGACTCAGCATGATTGGGATTTCATCAATTTGATCTGCAGGTGAAGAAGAGATGTGTGCACTTAGGTGGAGGTTTCTTACTCTCTTTTGCCACTGCGTTCTTTACCTCTGATATTCTTTTTATACTCTCGCAACAAGTTGCTAAAGATAGTATTATAGTTTTTCACATAAGGCTTATAACTTGTAAAAAAAAAAAACGCATAAAATTTGCAGATATAGGGTTATATATACCAAAGTGATTCAGGGTGACGAGTATACTTTTGAAATCCGGATGTCTGTCTGTCCGTCCGTCCGTCCGTCCGTCTGTCCGTCCGTCCGTGCAATTTTGGGCTGTAACTTGAGTAATAGCCCGAATTTCTTCGAGATATCCATAATGAACTTGTACACGCTATTTCTGTAGCTTCATAAGACTTGACGTTCGAAGATGGCAAAATCGTCCACTGCCACGCCACACAAAATGGTCCCGGAAACCGAAAACCTATATAAATGTCATAACTCAAAATGGCCATAGAATAAAGATATTAAAGTGAAATCTTGTTGAAACACAAAGGATCACATTCAGGTTCTTCCATATTTTTGGCAAGTAAGTTTTTTTTGGAAAAGTGGGCGTGGCCCCGCCCCCTATTAAGTTTTTTTGTACATATCTTTGAAACTACTACAGTCCTATTGATTCCAAACTCCCATAATCGTTTCCTTCAGACATTTCCATATACAGTTCAAAATGGAAGGAAAAACGGATAATACCACGGCTTCCCACCTCCCATACAATTTTGCTTATGTTACGTAGCCATCAACCTAGAAAGTGCGTCAACCGACTGAACAAAACGTCGATACACAAAACACAACTGATTTTACGGTAAGAAATTGACAGAAGCAAGCGTTTGCACCCATTAAGTCTTTTTGTAAAATTGTCAAATGGCGTGAGCGTCGCCCACTTATGGACTCAAAACCATGTCCTCAGGAACTCCTCGACCGATCTGTCAATACTAAATGCATGAAAATTCGGTACATAATAATTTCACCCGTTATACCCTGATGACATAATGTCCATCGAAGTATGTTGCTTGAAAAGTCTTGCTGGTGACATCGTGACGATCGCTTTCTTCGCGACCCATAATAATAAAACTCGCATCCTGGAGCACTCGTTCACGTGCATTTGAGCTGAGGTATTGTTGTTGGAAAAATTGTCGCCGATCGGACTATTAACTCTTTCAGGTCCCTGATATCGAACACGAAGAACTCAATGTGCCTAACCTATACACATAACCTAATTTTCACCGATAATATCGTAAATCTGAAGCAAACGCCAGAATTTGAAGATTTGTAATTAATTTTACAGCAAACATAAAAAATATGTTAAATGTACGGAAAAGTTAACTTTTTTGGAAATTGTTCGATTATCACTTTATCATGCGAGAGTATAAACATGTTCGGTGACACCCGAACCTTTAGCCCTTCCACGCAGAAACTTGGTTTTCTGTATTTAATTTCAAAATTGGTTGCAGCTACTATCCTTAGCTTTCTAATAAACATAGCATCCACTGGCTTATTAAAAAAAAAAGATGATTTTATAGTTTAAAGCCGGCTAAAATTTTTATATAACAAACTCTTTTGTTTCATTTCCGCTATATATATTTTTCTCTAACGTCATAGATGTAGAGAATTTTGTTTTAAAAACTTCTTTCAGTCGTATTCAACAGAATAGTATTTCAGTATTATACATTTTTAGCGATTCATCTGCGTAGCCAAACCATCATGAGATGATTCGTAAATATTTATTACTGAATAGACGATCCTTATTTAACCTCCATATGCTATATAAAGGGTGATTTTTTTTAAGAGCTTGATGAACTTTTTTTTAAACGGAAAAACGCTAAAATTTTGCAAGAGGAAATTCTCATCGGTTCTTTATTTGAAACGTTAGATTGGTTCAATCGGACATTTTACTTTTTGAAGATAATTTTCCTGTTAAATGTTGACCGGTGGCTGCGTCTTAGGTGTCCATTCGGAAAGTCATAATTTTGGGCACGTTTTTCGAGCATTTCGGCGTGTAGCCCGAATTTCTTCGGAAATGTTTGTCTTCCAAAGCTGGAATAGTTGCTGGCTTATCTTCCTCCTAGACTTTAGACTTGACGTCACCCACAAAAAATAGTCTAAAGGCGTTAAATCTTTACTGAAAGAAATTCCACTTTACGGGTCACTTTCTTGAGATGATATTGTACATATGTATTTCCCTCAAAGGAATGGCCATAGAATAAAGTCTGTGCTGGCATGTAGCGCCATCTTGTTGAAACCACATGTCTAGAACCAAGTTCATTTCTTCCATTTTTGGCAAACAACAAAAATATTTTGATTAGCATCGAACGATAGCTTATCGCCATTAACCGTAAACGTTCGTCCAACAGCATCTTCCTGAAAAATTACGGTCCAATGATTCCACCAGAAAATGTGTGCACAAACCACACCAAACAGTGCATTTCTTCTATGGATGCATGGGCAGTTCCGTTGAACGGCTAATATTCTTTGCTCTTTATTTACCCCAAATGCGGCAATTTTGCTTTTAACGCATAGCCATTCACAGAAAACAAGTGGTTGAATATCGCTGAACAAAATTTGTCGATAAACGACACGTTTGTTTCGATTTCCGAACAACTTGATTTTGGTAATCTAAAATTCAATGATGTTGCAAGCGTTGCTCGTTAGTAAGTTCTTTTCCATTCAACATGAATGGTCCAAAGCATACTGAGCATCTTTCTCTTTGACAGCTCATGTCTGAAATCCCACGTGATCTGTCAAATATTCAATGCATTGAAAATCCTTAACCTCAAAAAAATCACCCGTTATGTATTCATGTACATATAGCATATATAAAAAATGTATTGAAAACTAAAGTCAGAATATTCTACGGAAGCAATTCGATACCATTGCGGTTGGGTAGGTGTTGCCCGCATTCGTTTGCCGTAGCAGTAAATTATACATGAGTAAATACATACAAATGGAGAAATTCTTTGAAAAATCATCCATAATAATAGCATTCATATTCAATATGCATTGAAAATGGTTGTGAAGTAAATTTAAATTTCCATTTTTAAATATATTTCTGTGTAATTTGTAGAGCCACGCGCTTCTCTGGAAATTGGAAACCCCTTTAGATTAAAGATCTTATTGTTGAAAAAAAATCTTATAAAGAAGAATTCAGTTGTGTGGACACCTAACATTAGATGCGATTTAGGACGGACCGCATTCGGGTGCAGTAGTATATTTCATACTTAGCAACATGCAAGTATTCTAGGCGGGCAATACTTTTAGGTGTATTCTCAAATCAGAGCTTTTTGAATGTAGCCAAATCAGTATTTTTTTTTTAGCACCTAAGGACAAAATCTTAACCGAAAGACTCCCATTCAGTTTTATAGGGATATTGTATGTGATATGAGCTCCAAAAATGCACGAAATATAATATACAAAATATGAAGTGTATGAAGGCAGGCCCGAAAGAAAAGCGACCACTATTTTATTCGGAATATGGTGGCAAAATCAAGTCAAGAAAAACCTGAAACAGGAAATAGCGGTTTAGACTTTACCATAGTCACTATATATAGTGAGATATAATATATTATTATTTTCATTCTCTGCTTCGCTCTACGTTATCATATCAGATGGAAAGTTGGTATATAGGGGCTTGAGTATGAACTGGATTGAGTACATATCTTTCGGCATTATCCAACTTCACTCAAGAATATGTTCCCAAGCAATTTAATGAAGATAAGTCACACACACACATTTACACAATTTTTTTTTTTGGTTTTATTAACGGTATTTGGTAAAAAGTTCCATCACAGTATCCAAATTGTTGCTCAACTTATCAATAGCATGGCCTGGCGGATTATACATACATATATGTATACATATATCATATATCTCTTTAGATGAAGTGTTGCAAATAACAATTAGGTGAAAATATTGCCATATTGTAGCAAAACTTCACATATTTAGAAACAACGAAGCTGAGAAGATTTGAGGGGTGTTAGAACTTAAAACATTTAATATTTGTAGAGAGTAGTGGGAACGACATCGCTTCTTCGATATTCATAGTTAATATGGATGAAAGAGTGGATGAAACCGGAGCATATATTTCCTATGCAATATATCGTATATGATGTTCTTTACCCTTTCGAATTGTGGGTGACTGATATCTTCAATCAACCACTACTTGGTCCATAAACCGAATTAATATCTTCCAGTAGACTCATTGTTGGCATGAAGTGTGGGACTGTTACTTGGTTATTGATCTGGGTAGCTGAATGCAAATAAGTTAGCTTAAGTAAATTTGAGAAACATATCTTCACAGATTCAAAGTTGTATTATATTTTTTGGTAATGGCTTCATTTCTCTGAGAATTGGCCGTCGGTACTTAACTTATTCCTGCTACTAAGTTTTGATTAGATGACATCTTCCCTCTTCTCTTCTCATATATTCATTTATAGCGACTTTTATGAGTGTAAACTATATTACTTTGAACCTGATTTGTCTGTCTCTACTTCGTTGCCAAGGGAGTCAAATCTCAATTGTCAATTTTGCAACTGAGTTTGCTGCCTGTCATCACAAGGTTTTACGTACGTCTATTACATACAGACCTACATACGAGTATATGTAAGCATGGGTATCTACATCGATCCTTTTGTGTACCAATGTGTACTCTTTGTTAGTTGTTGCTTGCACTTGCTGCATGCCAATTGTCCCATTACTGGCGCTCTCAGCCACTTGGCCTAAACAGCTCTCACTTATGTACGAGTATGTACCATATAGAGCTCGGCACTTGTACGAGTTTAATGCACATTGTAGTTGAATACATTACAAGCTAAAATGGGAAATTGCTGTTATTTTCCAATTTTGTTATTTCTATGTTTTTTTCCTGCAAAGTTGTTATTACCATTTTGTTACTTTCCATACATATACATACATATATATACGGTAGACCATCGTGTACAAGTGTATCGCTGCCTGAGTGTGTATGTGTCGTAAACACAATTCGTTTTATTTGGATTTGCTTTGGTTTTGGTTTGGAGATAAATACACTACAAATTAAATGGATTGGAAAAAATCGCACTTACACGTACTTGCAGTCTTGCCGGATTGCATTGTATTTAAGGTCGTACGAAGATGGTACAATACATACGCAGCTACTTAGTACACACACTCGTATTACACACTTGAGACATGTCTCTTCCACATGCTGCGGAACGCTGTGTAATATTTAAAATGTTTGTGCTCAAGCTTCGAAAAGTTGTGAATAAAAGTAGGAAGTGGGGCTCGGCTTGTTGTTATTCTTTATTTATTTATTACTTATGTGTTGTGGGGCTTCTCATATTCATATGTTGGTGAGCGATATAAGAGAGAGTAACTGTCTTTGGTTGAACTAAAGAGGCACTTTACTGGAATCATCGGCTGTTCTTAAGGGAGATAAAGAAGAAGATTTAGCTGCCGAGGCTGCTAACAAACTATATGTCATCTAAAACAAAAAAAAAAAATTAATTAAGCCTTGTTCAGTGCCACATACTATATATATTATCTTTTCTGCCTAAACGAGTGCTATATTTTGAGTGAAAGATCTACTGAAGAGAGTCTCCAACAGCCTCTTTTCGAGAAACGTGTGCTACTAGTTATAATTTGAAAAAATCTGTTTTTTGCAAATGCAATAAGAGCAAATTTTTTTAAACCGAAGGACAAAATCTTAACCGAAAGACTCTCGTCCAATTTCATAAAAATATTGCATGTGATATAAGCTCTAGAAATGCACGCAATATAATATACCAAATAAGTGAGGAAAGTTCTATGGTCGCCATTCACTTGGGAGTGTCCAAAAACGATTATTTTACATATGGCTCAAGCAGCTCACGACTCTTAGTCCAAGTATCCTCTGAGTAGCCAAAGAACATACGTTTGAAGGCGAGCTAAAGTGAGAAGACGAACGATCCCTTCCACAGGATTGTGCGCTGGGTTTGGGACCCGCCACGTAAAAAATACTACTAATGGAAACTAATCGGCAGCCTCGGATGAGAGACGATCAAGGCAAACGATTTTAATTGAGGTTTACAATTTGGAATATCCGGTCCTTTATTTGGGAAGGTGCCGCTGCCCAGCTGGTTGATATCTTCGTTAGAGTGAAGGGTGACATTACCACCATCCAGATAATGCGACGGACTAAGGCAAGTAGGTCCTTGTGGTCCAGTGGTCATATACAGGAGCACAAATTCGGTGGTGGGAGAGAGACTCCATCGCCGAGTACTGTCATTCCCCCCGGTAAATGAACGTCTAACCGAAATCTGCATCAAAGCGAAGTTTTTCAACATATCGCTTATTTACGCCCACGCCCCGACGGCAGAGAAGGATGATTTGACCGAAGATACCTTCAATGAGCGCTTGGAGTGCACTTATGAGAGCTGCCCTCTCCACGATATCAAAATCGTGCTTGGCGACACAACGATCGGAAAATTCAGCGTCCATGAAGAAGTTCGAATAGAAATTACCCGCCTAAGGAACGACACAGCTTGGGGCCGATGGATTGCCAGCCGACTCTTCAAACATGGCGGCGAATAACTGATAAGGAGCATTCATCAGCTTCACTGTAGAATATGGTCGGACGAAAGCATGCCCAACGATTGGAACTTACTTGCTCTGCTCACTCAAAATGACATTCTACATCCAATGATGGGGAAATTAGTAGTCATGGCAGTGTTCAAGTTGTCATAATCTCAGTCTCATGGCTTTCTTGGAAAACTAAAACTATTTCAAGCTTTGTTTCTCCATGCTAAGTACCTTCTAGAAAATAAAAAAAATTTATAATTTATTTATTTAAGACATTCGTAAAAAATAAAATTAAAAAAAAAAAAAAATTAATTATTCAAATTTGAAATGTAAACGCTTCGGACTCACGATTAAGAGCCTTAAAATTGTTTAATGAAGTGCAATTTATAATGCAATAGCGGAAGGTAGTTCTAGAAAAGATAATTGCTTCCCGTTTAATATTTACTTTTTCCACTTCGAAATCAATTCGTAACGACCAATGTGTTTGGCGGTAGTGAGCCGCATCGTTTCTACTATCCCACAGACAAAGATAACAGGACAATTTGGTGAACCATGTTGTTCAATAAGTTTTATCGTTTGATAAGAAATACACAATTTTATGATTCAAAATAAACGTTATTATTCAAGACATTACTACACTTGCTTCAACGATCCTCCAAACTGTGGATCCCATCCCTGAAGTGAGAATTCGGAATGTAGTAGAAAAATCAAAAATCGTCAAATCGCTTCATTTGCTTAAATATAAATATATACCATATGGGTTCATTCTTTGACTATATAACCATAAGGGCACAATAGACCCAAATTCGCGGTGTATACCTCATTTACTATCTATATAATCAGAATATATTTAGTGAAACCCATGCGTAAATTTTTTCTTGCTGTTGTGTATTATTCATATTCACAACCCGTAAGGTGTTGACATGACTCAAACAAAACAGGAGCGGCCTCGCCAATACTGCATGTCCGCCTTTTCGCTTAAGTTCGATAGTCAGAACTATTGGTAAAATGCCAAAAAATAACTGGTAGTGAAGAATATTGAGGAATAAGTGTATGCATATATTAAATACAAAGTTCCATTTTCAACCGGCGCAATGGCAGCCACATTCAGTGGCGAACGAATTTCCTTCACTATGAACAAAACAAAATAAATATGATATGTTGTAAATTTTCTATGGAAATTGTGTAAATATTTGTTATTATTATTATTACATTGTAGCAAGAATATTCATTGCACAGCATTGGCAATTTCCTGGTGCACAACCAATGAAAAAACTATAAATTATTCAATGAACATTTTTTCACTCCAAAGCACACACTTACATTATGCAGACATATAAATATACTAATATACGAGGGCAGACCAATAATGACTTAGTTTCACCAAGTTTTGACAACACTATTGTAACAAGAATTTACTATCATATACTGTACAGTATAGTAGAGCGCTGCTGTCCAAAACTAGTGACGAGTAGGACTTGCAGTTTTGGAACTACAAAGCAACTTTACAGCAAACCTTGGCACTGTTCAAGTCGACCCGACGAAACAGGAATCCTCTGGTATGGTATGGTAAGGAAAAGTAGAACCAGTGAAGACCACATCGGCGACTCTACTTCGGAGAAGATAAATGGCTAAGGCTCACGGAGACATTGATTATTTGAAGATAAGCAACACCAACTCAGGGTGCTACTATTGGACTAATTCGACGTAGCATAGCTGAAACCCAGCCCCATTTTTCGAAGAAAAAACTAACTAGACTATAAACTGCTGTTGTGAGAAGTCGCTCCTCAGATACAAATTTAAGTCGAATGAAGCGGTTTTATCCACCATGTAAACCAACTTTGTAGACCTAACGATAATGTACATATGTTTTCAGACGCGTTATTGAAGTTGAACAGCGCTGGGTCAAGTCTAACGAACTACAAGGAAACGAAATTAATCGCTACTTTTACAAAAAATTCGTTTATTTGACCGCCCTCGTATACATATATATGTTCATACACGTATTTGTTTTACCAAAGCAGGTGCTTCCTGCTGGGTCGCTGAAGGGAGGCGTTTATATTGTTAGTTTTTGGTATTTGTTGGGCTGTTGCTTCGAAATTGCTGCGCATATGTGTGGATGTACACTTATTTACATCTATTGGGCTATTGGGCTGTGAAATGTAAGCGTGTACGAGTTATGTTTACCTAACACTGTGCAATTATAAACGTGTGTGTGAGTGTGTGCGCGCGTTTCGATAAAACAAAACATCAAATATAAATTGAAAAGGCCATAACTCTTTGCCCAAAGGACCTCCAAAAACCTCATTCACACCAACAACAAATCTCGTGCCTTCGAATTAATTCATAGTTTTGCATAACACACACATATATACATACATATACATATATATATGTATATACAAATACCTGTGTATATATACTGTACATTTGTATGTAGCTCGAGCTCCAGCTGCGCTGTGGTGAGGCCTTTAAATTATCAAGAGCGTCAAGGGCCTAAACAATTATTAACAACAGCGGGAACACCAGCAGCGGCAAACGTGTTGTATACATATTTGCTTAATGCAGCATTTGCGCATTTTCACACACTCAACCGACATACTCTCATATAGGTGTGTAGGTACAGTTGTTTGTGCAAGTTTATTTATACATATCTGCAGTCGACGGCAGTAATGGCCCGAAGGCTGACCGTTGGACCGGCAACAGGCGAGGCCACCATACCGCCCCCTCCATCCTGCATAGCCAGTCATTGAGCAAATAATAACAAAAATGCCAACAAAATGAAAATGTTTACCATTGTAATTTGGACGCTTTTACCCACACCGGCGCTGTTGGGCGTTAAGCGGCAGTGACGCATCGAAGCGTTGTTGGCCACTGTTGGCATTGCTGGCCGGCTCAAGTGCCGCAGGTGCAAAAATCAAAACAGCAGGCCAAAAATAAACAAAATATTTGTACGGCAAAAAAATATTTTGTTACGTGCATACAATATGTGTGTATGTTAGATATGTAGGCTTTCAAAAATATAAAACACAAGTGCTTGATAGTAAAGCCTTCCAAGCACTGCACTGGAATTTATTGGCTGAAAAGAGTTGTCCTTTCCATGTATTTGGTAATGAAAATAGTCATATGACCTGCAAGTAATGAGTCACCCGGCTGACACTAATCACTTTAGTCTGAAAACGTCCAAACAGCTCGTGCTATGAATCTCCGCTTAGCTGACGGTCTTTCACTCTGACTTTTTTCCACTAAACAGGGATCGCTTATGCGCTACAACAATATCGATAATGTCCGATCGGTTTTAAACTCTTAGCTGACTAATTTCTGAGTTCTCGCAGACAGCTCGAGAGCTCTGCTCATCAGAATCCTTGCACTTTTCTGAAGACAGGAAAGTTTGTCAAAATAACGAAACAGCTCAGCTTCTGGAATTTATTTGAACTTTTTCTGAATAAAACTCTCTTCGAATCGACAAACGTTATAGAGTTGTGAATCGAAGAAATTATACTACCTAAACAGCACATACGATTTTCCCTAAATATTGGGTCTATGACTACCTAATTGTCAATTTTTTTTCAAAACTATACAATAGAAGTACCGGTCAGGTTTTACGTGGAACTCCTCAAGGGACTCAAACGAAGGTTCAATCGGGTCCGACAAGACATCGCAGCTAATCCAAAGTTGCACCACGACAACGCCCCGGCTCACACCGCCATTCTTGTGAACAGCTACCTAACCAAGGTCGGCATCCCAACGTTTTCGCAGCTGCCCTACAGTCCAGATTTGGCCCCTCGGACCTTTTTTTGCATCCTTGTCTTAGAAGACCGATGAAAGACAAGCATTTTGAGATAAAAGAGCGGATGCAAGCAGCATGCTCCTTGCCTTCCGTGACGCTTTAAATACTTGGAAATCACGCTGACAGCGCTGCATCGAAGCAGAAGGAGGCTATTTTGAAAGTTTTTAAAGAATTGTAACGATTGGTTCAATAAGTGTTCTTAAATTGACTCAGTCCTATTACTTTTTGGACAAATACTGGAGACACAATGTGAAATGTAAAATCTTTTTCAAGTGAGCAGTACTCAGAAATAGAGTTAAGAGTAGAGTGAAGAAGACCAAAATTATGTGGGACAGCTATTCCAAACTTGAACAGCAGCAGTTACTTTGTTCGTCCCCGCTGTAAAGCGAGCAAGTTTTTTTTAGATGCTCGTAACACTGCTTCAGTATATACTATAATCGTTCCCTTGCACAGTTACTGCTCTACCCTCGTTCAGTTCTCTAACAGGCCAGACCAACATTTTTGCCCAATAAGAGTACTGATTGGATCGTAAACATTATTTTCTTTTCCTGTTGAATTTTTCCTGCTGGGCACATGACAAAATAATATGTACAACAAAAACAATAATCAATGTGTTATACGTAGCACTGCAAGGTGTTCCTGCGAGGCGGGCTAGTAAAAATATGCATTGATTACCCTTACTGGCTTGTATTTTCGCCCTTCTTTATATATTTTAGAGTACAGTGTATGTATGCGTGTATGTGTAAGTGTGAGCTTTTTTAATTTTTGCTATCTTATGTTTTTATCATGCTGTCAGGCAGTGATTAATAATGATAATTCCTGTTGTACATATTTACAGACAAATAAAACACGCGCAAAATAAAGGTTGAATGCGGAGGTGGCTCAGACGACGAGAGCACCGTTTATGTAAACATGTACTGCGCATACATTGTACACTTATACAAACACACGTGAACGTGATGGGTATAGTACATTGAAATATATTTTAAATTGAAGCAACAATTTTGAAAATTATTAATGCGCGTTTATTTTATTTATGTAGAATATGAACAGGTTACACAAATTAATTGCAATTAGGACGAAAGTGGAATGTATTCAACCGAATGTGTGGGAGAGTGGCTCAATAATTATTAAGCTCGGTTAATTTTAGCTTGATAGATTAGAACCAATGATTAACCCGTGTGAAAAATACGTTTGCTTCAAGCCAGGCTTTCGCAGAACCCTCCTCATTCGACTCAAATTTCTGCTTGGTGAGCAAAGATATAAAAGACAAAAAAAAGAAAGAGAGGGGAAAATGCATAAGTACGAAGAGTTTGACAAGCTGGACGACAGGGTTAATGGTTCAAGACCGGAGCATACGGCTTTAGAACCCCCAGAGGTGATCTATTGACTGATGCGCAGAGCATACTAAAATTATGAAGGGACAACTTCTCCAGCCTTCTGGATGGTAGTGAAAGTATAACGCCAGGAGAAGGCGAACGCAAAGGTTCCATTGTCCGACCATGAAGAAGTTCGAATAGCAATTACCCGTCTGAAGAATAACAGCAGGGGCCGATGGATTGCCGGCCGAGCTATTCAAACACGGCGGCGAAGAACTGATAAGGCATCAGTTTCTTTGTAACATATGGTCGGACGAAAGCATGCCCACGATTGGAATTTAAGTGTGCTCTGTCCAATTCACAAAAAGGCAGACCCCATAATATGCGCCAACTACCGTGGGATAAGCCTTTTTAACAAACTGACTGGACCTTATCAGTGTGGCTTTAGGCTAACAAATCAACAACCGACCAGATATTCACCATGCGTCAAGTCTTGGAAACGACACACACCACCCGTTCGACGTTTTCAAAGCTGCTTTGCACAGCAGTTGCCTTTATGCCGCGATGTCTTAATTTGATATGTCCGAAAAACTAAGACGGTTAGGTACATTGACGTTGAGCAATTCCAAAAGCTCCGATAGGATGGAGAAGAACCTGTACGAGCCGTTCGGTTCCAAACGAAATTTAAGACAAGGTGACCCTTTATGGTGCGACTTCTTTAATCTACTGCTAGAAAAAATAATCCGAGCTGCAGAGCTGAATCGAGAGGACATAATCTTTAATAAGAGAGTACAAGACACCGATGACATCGACATCATTGATCAAAATGAAGAGACGAGTTGAAATCTGCGTGACTATCGATCTGTCTGTCCGTGCAAGCTGTAACTTGAGTACAAATTAAAATATCTTCATAAAACCTGGTATCGTTATCTTAAGTAGACACTCCCCTCTTCTACCATAGAAATTTTCCTTGCACCGAGATCGCTTTCGCATTACTTAAGGGCAAGTTTTCCAAAATGGAAATGTTGGAAGCCAGTTTATACTCTCCCAGGGATGCCTACGACTTTTTAGTTAGCACAAAGCAATTTAGCTCTGCTTCATTTGTCTGAAGTTCTCCGGGATCGGGGAGTCTGCGTCCATGTCCGTTTTTTTATTCTAATGGAGCTATTTGCTGCCATTTTTCGGCACTGATTCTAATTTCTTCAACTAGATTTTCCACATTAAGTTGTCCAAGCTTGTTTTCAAATGTTCCTCGTGCATCTCTTCATCGGGGGCATTTAAAAAAGCTATGGCTTGTCACTCTCTTGCGTTGTTTATCGCAGATTTGATGTGGGATTTCAATAATCTTTATAGCAACTTTCCAGCCATGTCTAGAAAGCACAGTGGTCTGTAAGCCGAAGGTTTTCTGTGTCTCCTTTCCCTCTGCTTAACAGGGTCAGATGCTGTCTCTTCCATACTTCTGGGAAAATACCCTTGTCCAGACTTGCATTGTACATGGATAAATGGATAGCAATAAATGCTGGCGTTCAGTGGTGATTATCTTTCAACCATAGGACCACAGCACTAGTCAGGATTTAAATCAAGTGAGCCTGTACCGTCAACCTATTGGCGACGTAACATCGAAAGTACTTGAAGACTTGTCATGGTTTTAGCGGATATTACCTTGAAAACAATTTCTGCAGGATGTCTCTCTTGTATACTGAGGCAACAGAATACCACAATAGCAATTGAGAATTTGGGAATTACTTAACAGCTTCCAGTGTAGCGTTCCTTATCGATATGTTACCTTGCTCTCATGAGTAGTTATTCGCCATTCTGCGGGCTCGAACCTTCTTTTCTGTCGCTCTTGTTCATATGCTGCTTATTACGTATTCACAGCTAGCCTAAGAACTTAGTCCGGCAACAGCTCGCCAAACTATGACCCTTGGTGGCCTGAGGTCAGCTGTTTAATATTGATTACCTAACAAATTGCAGCAAATATAATTTGTTGTCTGAATTTGTTGTTGCTGGCAATTCTAAATTATTATTTTTTTTCACATATAATATTTACATATTTTCTAATATTTGCACTGAATTCGAAAAATTTAATCCACACCTATTTAATGCTTACATTAATTGGGAAATCTGCATTACAATGAAACCGCAAAATTGCAAAATCTCGAAATTTGTTAATGCCAGATTGTTGTATTTTGCATTAAATTTTCATGAATTTTATTGTATTCATTAAATTGAAATATAAGTACCGATGGTTGTGTGAGATTTGCATTCAGGCATTGAATAGTTACCAGTTTGTTCACCAATAAAAGCTATGCCACATACATATGTACACGTATGCTATGCCTATATATTCACCGCCAAATAATAGAAACTTAAAATGTGCGCTCAAAATTACCTACAACAATACTAAGTATAGGTCTAGGTGTGTGTGAATACAGATATTTATTTGTTTGGGGATGTGTGTGTAAAAATTAAATGAAAACACCACAAAATAAAATTGTGATCAACGAATTCCGCAATATCTTACAACAATGTGAATATAATGGAAAATTAACAAAGTAGCCGAAAATTCCAAAACAATCAATAAATTCACTTCTACAATCCCATTTGTATGAGAATGGGTGTAGGTTTCAGTGATTTTTACATTTCGTATTTACATATGTACAATATACAATCCCAGTGGTCGATTTTAGCGATTTGGGTTCAATTATTTGCGAATATTAGATATATTTCATCTGTTTGGTATTATTTCCTCTCTTAAATTTATCATTAAACCAATGAAATCTGCTATAAAATGAATGAATCCTAACCTGTGTAACTTTTCGACCAAAGCAACCACTTGGTGCCAGGTGGGAAAAATAAGGCGTATGTATAAGAGCCTCCCAGCCAAACTCTGTGTGCTTCTGACGGTGTCTCTAGTGGTGCGTGTGGCCTGGCGTTGTCCTGAGTAAAAGCAATGCCCATATTGACAAAAGCAGGGGCTACTGGGTAATTATTTTCTTCAGATGGTCCAATTGTTGAAGGTACAGATACAAAGTAAGAGTTTCTCACAGAGCATCACCTCGTAGTAAATATTTCCTATACAATCCCACCAAACCGCCAATGCCGGCTTGAATTCGGCTCCTCGGCAGCGCAAAGAAAAAATCGGTTCATGAGGTACATATGTTAGCGTCAGTGCATGGCCGAGCCCTATAGATCTTATTGATGTATTCGGATAAAACTTTGCACAAATAGTGCCTTTGAAGTATACCATCTCGAGTCTGAAAACTGTCAAAATCGGACGCAAATAAGTTATTGAAATTGGGGGAAATGTAGTCATATAAGGGTCGGGGGCACTCCGACTTTACTCTTTACATTATTCGCCTACAGGTGAAAAACGCCGGATATACCACAATAGTATATTTACTTAAAGGATCCGTTTTGAAATACACGGACTGACCCAACACGTGAAATTATCTGCTCACCGAAGTGTTCTCTCAATAAATCTATTAATATATATTAATTGATGCGGTGGCGCCGTCAAGTTGAATACAAATGTTGCCGAGATCACGAGTTGTAATTTCAGCCACCAAATAGTTGGTTATTAAGGCGCGATAACGTAGTTGTTGTTGTTGTAGCGGCAGAATCCTGTCAAGTTGACAGTCCTTGGCCGGATAAAAATCCCGGTCCGTTCCAGTTACATAGATCCGACTGTCATGGGAACAGAAACGGTCGCCAGTGACATTTACATTCTCACTGACATCATTTTTGAAGAAATATGGACCGATAATTCCACCATCCTACAAACCACACCAAACCGTTATTTTTTCTGGATGGAATGGCAGCTCTTCAGGTTGCACTTCATCTCAAATGCGGAAATTTTGCTTGTTACCCATTAAGCCAGAAATGGGCCTCATCGCTGAAATCTTGTTCAAAAACGTCAGACACGTCTTCTTTGAAATTTTCAAGAGACCATAGAGCATAGCTTGGAAATGCCGAGCGGCTTCAGTTCTTGCACAAGCTGTACTATGTACGTTTAAATTTAAGATATCGACGTAAAATGTTCCAAGTCGTTTCATATATCAGTCCGAGTTGCTGCGCTCGGCGCCAAATCGACTCTCCACCTCTCAGCTACAGCTACCATATTTTCTTCACGGTGTGTTAGACTTGGTCTATTCCATTGAATATTATCCAATAATGAATGCTGGGTTTGAAGATGGGTGATGGTGTTGCGAATAGTACTCTCAGTAGGCCAATTATATTGACCATATTAAAGAAGAATATGTATTTAAAGTAGAAGAAGTAAAAACTTAAATTGTATAGAAACATCTTTAATACATTTTCATATATTTTACAGTATTGAGAACCACTCCGACAATTGTAAGGGTAGCGTATCCAATATTTATCTGCTGAGTTAATGCATCTGAATAGCTATGCCAACGCAAAGGCTGATAACTATTGGTGCATTAAATTAATGATCCTACCCGACATATACGTACATAAACTACACACCTTTGTGGGTTTTAAGCGTGGATTCTGAAAGGTCTCTACAACCACACATATTGTCTATATATGCGGTTGATAAAGAGTGGGTTGCGGGGGGGCAAAATAAAACTCTATTTGCGCGAGAATTAGTGCGAAATTTATGCAAATTGCGACTAATTTAATAACATACGTTATTAAACAAGCCACCATTAACTGTGGACTAAATATTATGTGGACTGTGTATGAGCACATTCGCTGCCATATCGGCGTATAAATATTTTTGAATTAATTTGCATATAGCATTCGCACAGACAGTGTTGCTCTTTGGTTAGAATTTAGTGAAAATAATAGATTTACTACGAAAAAAAACACGGCAATATATATATTTGCAAATTTTGAAATTTTGTTGGACAACTCAGTTTATTTCTCTTTTTCAATATTATTAAAATAAATAAAAATATACAGAAACATTGCAAATCAGATAGCATTAGCCAAATAGCTACATATTCAAATAAATATTTATATTCATTGGAATATTGGCATTCGAGCTGTATGTTCGCTCCCATAGGCGCGTTCTAATAGATTAACTGTAAACCGTATAGTCGAAATGATTAAGCAGATTGCGCTTATTTATAATTTTAAATTACATTGAAATTAGCATTTGACATTATTATGTAGATAAAAAGAGCAAAAATAATTTCAGCGACAAATCCTGCATTTGGTTATGCGGAATAATTAAGCTTGCATAATGTTCAAATATTATTTTCAATCATAACCTGGCAATCGATTCAATTAAGCTGCTATGAAAGTGCGCTATTTTGCAACCGTGACTAAGTATATAAATTGAACTTATTAAAATGGTCTTGTATTCAGAAGGGAACAGCGCGATATAGGAGATTCATGCTGAAGCAAGAAATTTCTTAAAATGGTAGAAACGTGCAATGGATAATAATATGATATATAGAATGGTTGATAGTGGACTTGTTTCAATATTGAGGTTAGGTGATTTTCATGCATTATTATTATTAAATTTCTTTTTGAGCATTTTTTTTTTTAAATATATTCTGGTTATAGAAGTATATATATGCTCAGTATGTCTTTGACATTTCATCCGAAAAATGCCACTTTTACTAACGAAGATTTCAATGATTTAATTAGAGACTTAAATATATCAAAAAACAAGAAAAAACGTTTCGGTTGCACCGAAATACCCTTCACAGCGCGTGTTTCTGTTACACATAGGCTCAGTTCTGGTATGGAATGGCTATAAATAAGCAAAATTGCCGCATTTGGGGTGAAGTTATCACCATAAGCAGTAATCCATGCCCAATTTCGTGAAGACATCCTCAAATACACTGTTTTCTATACAAGCCCTTGTTCCGATCGTTGGCGGTATTTTTTCAAAGATGCTATAGTGAGCCGATCTGAACAATTTCTTCTGATATTACATTATCGTTCGATGCTAACAAACTCGTACCAAAAATTTGGAAGATATATCGTCAAATGAGGAAGTTTCCCATGCAAGCATTTCATTCCAAACACTCAGTTTGTACGGTAGCTTTATGTTTAGTTAACCGATCTAAACAATTGCTCGCGATTTCATTGTTGCCTTAGAAAATAACTGTGCCAACTTTTGTGAAGATAATGTGAAATGTAAAAGTTCTCCATACAAAAACTTGACTTTAATCGCTCAGTTTGTATGGCAGCTATATGCTATAGTGGGGCTCCGATATCGGTAGTTCCGACAAATGAGCAGCTTCTTGAGGAAAATGACGTTTGCAAAATTTCGAAACAATATCTTAAAAAATTCGGGACTAGTTCCGTATATATACAGAAAAGACGCACAAAATTGGCATACAGATGGACATGGCTAAATCGACTCAGCTCGACATACTGATCATACATACTGTACAGGGTCTCCGAACTTCCTTCTTCAAAAAGTGACAAATGTCATGAACCAATCTAACGTTTCAGGGTATAATAAAATAGAGTTATTGACATCGCTTAGTAATACCATCAGAAGGAATATATTTCAGCGACCATAAGGCCTACTCAAACAAAAAACAAATATTTAAAATTAAAAAAATACAGTATGCTTATTTTTAAATGAGCACGTATTTTTTTCCATATATTTGGTGAAAAAAATTTTACATATATATGAGAAGAGATGTCGGGTTTCGCGATCGTTTTGGATTCCGAACCAAAAATATCACTTTTCATCAACTCTGAAGATTTCAATGATAGATAAATTTTGAGGTTATACCTATCAAACTGCCATCGAAAAGCTGACACCAGTGACTAGGCGAACAACCATCCTGCAGTCTTTTCGGGACTATGTGAGTAGAAAGCTGCGCATTTTCCTTTGGCTTCCTTACACATAATCTATGGGATTCTGCATGCTCCTAATGGCACACTTGACAATCTTAACAGCTGTTTCGTCTCTCGTAGCGATCGTATAACTTGGAACCCGTCGCTTTCCGGCAGCCACCGCCTTTCTGCTTTTAAAAACATCCTCTTTACCCGCCTTTGGTATGAATGTGATCCTCGCTTCTTTCCAAATGGTAGACACATGGAAGATTTAAACGAAACGAAGCCATTAAGTGCCCATATTTTGTTCCTCGTTATAATTTCTGAAGGAACGTATTCTATTCTATTTCCTACAGGTATGAAGTTAATAGCGTGCTCCCCAATCTCCACATTTTTTTCATATTAGCCGGTAGAGCTTTGTTAACACATTCTTAAGCATACCTTCTTTGTTCATTTTTTCTAACTTGCCCCAGAAGATCTTCCATGACTCTCTTTTAGCTTTGCAAACTCCTTTTTTATATTCTTATATTTACGCCAGTAAAATTCCTCTTCGGCTGCCGTGGCCAGTTTAAGGAGTTCCTGAACACTGCGTCTACGAGATTCGAGGTCCCTGTTCCATCAAGGCTTCTTCAAAGAACGCTTTGCATGAGATTAAGGGCATGCGATGTGATACACGTTCGTAAGTGTAACGGTCTCTTCCTTCAGTGCAGAGGTTGAGTCACCAACCTTGAGTCTAGTTCAATTCCTTATTATTATCATTTTTGAATTTCCGAAAGTTTTACTTTTATTGAGAGTAAGGATTTTACTTACAATCCTATAATTCTATGACTAGAAAAAGAATGTGTCCGAAACAACTCCCAATTTTCAGCCTTGGTTATTGTACTTGCGTGGAATGCTACTGCGAGAACATTTTCCCTGAGCATATTCATGAATCCTGAACTAAAGCCGTAGTTGATCCTCTCTAGATTGAGAAGGGGCACGGCATAGGGGGCCTTGCTCTTGCGCGGTTGTATCTGCAGAACACATTAGAGTCAAGCTTCTTCTCGGTGTCGAGTTACATCTCTATATCACACTCTAAAGGCCTCTAGGATCTCAGCTAGATCCTTCTCGAGCTCTTGCTCCTCTAGAGTGTTTCAGTTGTTAGAGGTCGGATTGTACTTTTTTAAGCGAAAGCACATGCTATTTACGCCCCATACGCATTGCTCCACCATCCTCTATGTTAACTACTTCCCTTGGTCTCGTTTTACTTCACAGCATCGTCTTTCCTTTTATCTGTTTGGTTACTCCGCTGTTTTGCTGTTAGCGGCCTTTTGGCCCCAAAACCCTCCATTATCCGGTTGTCTAACTTCGGATCCTTGAACGAGAATTGTGCCGAAAGCAACTTCTCTTCCTTCGTTCGGTTGAACTTGCGGTTTTTCAAGGAGTTTGAACGCCGCTTTGTATATTGCTTAGCCCTTCATTCCCTCCTTCTTAAATTTTGCTCAGGGCCTCGTCCTTAATGCCGAACCAACACCCTTGGTACCCCCGGAGAACAAAGTAAATCTTCCTCTCCAAAGACTTCCAACGGCCGCGAAGACCAAGTCTTCATAGACTTTGGCATCCCTGCGTTGTAAAGTATTTCCTAAGCATAAGGCAGAGGTATGGCCGCAAGTAGACTCAATTTGTCCTCTTCCTCCCACCGACTTTTGGCTTATACCGAGACAGCTTTTCGTCCTAGTACTCCTTCATTTTGAGTTTTTTTCTCATGGAACCTTCACATCTAGCATTTTATGGTTACTACCGCTAGGTACCTCATCAGCAATCGAAGACGCAGCTATACATCTCCCTCCCTCAGTTTCAGCACTCGCGATGTAGGTATCATTGGACCACGGGAAAGGAAATGAAATAAAGTGCAGCGCGGGTACTCATCTAGTTGACACCCTATGAAATACGCACTGCTGTGTGCGAAAATCAATATAAATAACATTAAAAGTTCGATGTTCACATCTCAACATCATTTCGAGGTGCTCTTCCCACAAGTGGTATGTCAAAAGGAGTGATATACTAGTACCTAATATAAATTTCTTTGAGCTCACAGCTGTCTTTATTGTCAAAAATATCGGTATATATGTTTGTAAATTATCTTAAGTTAGATTTTTTAGTCAATAACTTAATTGTTTCACACATCCATGAAAATTACGTTTTTACTGCCTTAAAAGAAAATATCGACCATCCTTAACTTATTCTCCCATACTGAATTCTGTTAGGGCGCGCACTCTAACTCACTAACTCATTCGTTTGTCGTGACGTCAGAGTAATTACGACAAACCAAACAAAACAAGCATAATGCAGGCGCTTATGTCTGTAGCTCCACTGCTTGCCAACCTGCCATTTATGTTGAATACCCATCCGTATACGGGAGAATACAAAGCGACTTATACATACATATATTTGCTTTATGTGTATGTGTGTGGCTGCAGCTGTCCAATGCCTGCTGCCTGCTACAGTATGCGACGTAATTTCTCAACAAACGAGCTGATAAACAAAGCAACCTAATACAATTGCCGCCAGCGTTTGAATGCTGAAGTTTTAGTCACTGCAAATAACTTCTCGGCTGCAACGACTAGGCGACTGCCCAGCCAAGCACAAACTCACTTAAAACAAAAGCAAGATGAGTGCTGCAAAAAACACGCATACACTCACATATACACACACATGCAAATGTGGGATAATGTGCACAAAGCCATCAGCGTCCGTCCAAGTGGTGTGTGCCTTTCATTGCACGCATACAACGACACGCTGTGCGTAGTGATTGCTGTTGCTGTTGTTACTGCGACGCTGTCACAGCAAGCAATCTGTCCATTTGTTCGAATGTTTGTACCTTCATTAGTTCATTCAGAGGGCCGGTAACTAGTTACGGAAGAAGTACAACCCCAATTTTCAAACAAACACGTTGGCGCAAAATATGCAATTGCGGCAAACACACACACACACACATAGCAAAGTGTGCGCATATTTTCACAAATCCACACAATATACTTGCAGGCAGCTGCATACAGATTCATACTCATATAAATGCATGTATTTGTTGTTATGAATGTGCTATTAGTGTGTGTCGGTGCATGGGCTTGGGGAGTTGCTTGCTGCTGTGACAGCATTGAAGAGTTGAGCTGCTGCTGAAACTGATGTTGTGGCTAAAGTTGAGGTTGTGGTTGAAATGTGTAGTAACAACCGGTTGACAGCCAACTTTTACGCCTAATTGTCGGATGCCGGTAATTGTTGTTGCGCAGTTAATGCTTCGAATCATCTTCGGTATGCCGGTGCGTATGCGCAACTTCTAAATACAAAACTTTCTACGCCACTCAAAATCACTCACACTACACACGCGCATTCATGCATCAGCTATATACAATTAAATATAATATGTATATGAATGTATGCGTATATAAATATAAATGTATATATGAAAAATTTAAGTCTGTCTGCAGCGCATAATATTTGAGTGTGTGGCAAACTTTGAAAGTGTGCTGTTTAGCTTATAGTATAAGTACATACATATATGTTTGTACACTTGTATACACTTCAAATTGCACTCATAATTAGCTGAACATGCAGAGTTTTGCTCAGCGAAAGATTTCTTATAACTGAATAACGAAAGTCATTATGGCATGGCAAAAGCATATGAAAAGCGTTCTCGTATTTAGCAGAATTACCGCGGAAGGAAGTCATTATTGTGAACATGAAATGCTTTATTAGGAATTTTCAAGTATTTAAGCTTTTACGAAAGTTGTCAATGAAAGCATGCAGACTCTGCTGCAGTTTTACTTCCACTTCTGCAGAAAATGTAGACGGTTCAAATGTTGCACGAAGAATTTCCAAATAGAGAAATCTTCGTTAGCGCACATGAAGTGATGACTTTCACCTTGTGTGATAATTGTAGATAAAGTAGGTAATATAATGCTGTTTTTAGACAGGTTTAGCAAAAACGTCATAAGCTCTGGTCTGGTAGGTCCATCAACGAATACAGAAAAATAATTTTTACGAAAATGAGAAAAAATATCTTGATCTTGATTTTGATCGATCATGGATTGGTATGACAGCTATATGCAACAGTAGTCAGATCGAGACTTTTCAAATAAAAAAGAGACCAGATGGATCACTTTAAATGATGACAATGTGCTATAGTAGTCCGATCTAGAAAATTTACTCGAAGATTGTGTGGTTACTTTTAGAAATAATTCATGAAAAATTTCCTGAAGACATTTCATCAAATAAAAAAGTCTGATCAGTTTTCATGGTTCATATATGTATATCGCAGTGGTACTAGTTAGCGTTACTAATAAATTATCAAGCTCTTATAATGAAAAGTACCGGTATAAAATGTTAGATCGATATCTCAATACTTTAATGACTAGTTTATCTCTATCCAACTGAGAGACCTGCTTTTTGTACAAGAGGAGTATTTTTATATCGCTGCGTGCTACATACATCATATTCAAGTGGTATCTCTAAAAGTATATTAATAAATTGAAATATGTGTAAATTTTAATTCTAAAATATACTTGAATTTGATCATATATGTAATTAAAACGCTCGAAGACATTCTACGTCTAAAGGGTATTTACGGTGTAGTCAACTGTTCGTTGAATCATACAAACCTATCCTTGTTTTCTAAGATATTAATTAATAATAATTAAGCTTGATGTGTAGGCATCGCATGATTTGACGCAAAAAAACCTTCTGGACCGAATTAACGTCAGCTATATGCTGCTGAAATGGAACGATCACGACCCATTTTTGAAGCGGATAGTGACTGGTGACGAAAAATGGATCACATACGATAATGTCAAGTGAAAATGGTCGTGGTCGAAGGCCGGTGAATCATCTCAAGCAGTGGCCAAACCGGTATTGACGGCCAAGAAGGTTTTGCTGTGTGTTTGGTGAGATTGGAAGGGAATTATCCCCTATGAGCTGCTCTCATATGGCCAGACGCTTAATTTTACCATATACTGTGAACATCTGGACCGCTTGAAGCAGGCGATCGACGAGAAGCGTCCAGAATTGGCCATCAGAAAGGGTGTAATGTTCCACCAGGACAACGCAAGACCACACACTTCGTTAATGACTCATCAGAAGCTACGGGAGCTCGGATGGGAGGTTTTATCGCATCCACCATATAGCCCGGACATAGCGCCAAGTGATTGTCACCTGTTCCTGTCCATGGCGAACGCCATTGTTTGTGAAGTGATGTGGATTATGGGGTTGATGATATGGTTAATAAGATAAACTCAGCGGAGTCTGAGACAATGACAATGCTTTTGAAATTGCCTCAGACGCAGTGGAAACAGTTGAATATATTGAAGATGTTGAAGAAGTAGAGTTGCCAGAAATTTCTGAGGAAGCACTTTCTGGTTTGGCTACGAATGGCTCAATTCTTCAATTGAATTTTGCGAACGAATCAAATATCCGTTGAAGAGATAACCGTCATCCAATGCACAAAAAAGAAGGACATAAAGTAGAAAACTAGAATGCAGCGAACTTTTAAATCAGTTAAAATACAGTTTATACCACCAGAAAGGTTTAACGATAATCATGTTATGTTTTCAGTATATAGTAGACTTAAATTTTAAATCATGCAGCGCTGATGAAATTCGTGTACTTATGTGTACTACTTGAAGCTTTCACGTGTTCGGATGTACTACAACAGTCGTTGGAACATGTCATTTTTTGCAAATAACATGAATGCCAATCGTTTCTTCTCTTTGAGAAACCATCTGCATTTAACCGACATTTCTACTCGCCCTAGTGGCTGCAAAGATCGGTTATTTAAAGTTCGTCCAATCAATGAGCAAATTCGCCGTCGACTGAATGAATTTCCATTAGAGGAGAATCTTTGCGTTGATGAGCAAATAAACACATTCAAAGATAAATTCGTTTCGAAGCAATCTGTAAAAGGAAAACCATGTCTTGAGAAATCAAAGTCTACTTTTTTATTGTTTACCAAGGTTCCACTACACCTCTAGATGAAAATCTATTTAAGGCAGCTGGAAGCGGTTCTGCGATTGTAATTAAATTAGCAAAGCCAATCCCTAAAGAAGAAAAAGGACTAAATTGTATTTGATAACTTCTTCCCGACCTTTCAATTATTTAAAGTTCTTTATGACAAAAAAATATATGCGGCTGGTATTGTTCGTTCGAATCGCTTTGCAAACCCTCCCTTTCCCGACAATAATGTAATGTCCAAACGAGGTCGAAGATCAGCAGTTCAATACATTAGCGATAATGGAAAAGTTATATTTACTAGATGGATTGATAACAAAGTGGTAAACTTGGCTTCAAGTTTCGTGGGAATTGGTTTAGCCAACAAAGCTGAATCGTCCAGAAGTGGTTCGACTTTATAAAGAAAGCATGGGAGGATTAAATTATTCAATATTACCGTATAAATATGCGCACCCAGAAATAGGCTATTCGTTTTATTATGCACTTCGTAGATCTAGGACTAACAGCATAATGGATGGAATATCGTAGGGACTGTCAGGAGCGTAAGATAGCCAAATTTTTGGATTCTCTGAATTTTCGTGCTGAAGGTGCTCATTGCATTTTAAATACAAAAACTAGTAATTTACAACTGGACATTGAACCCCCCCGGCGCCGGGAGCGACCATCGCAAATGAAAGCTTCAACAATCTCGACACTCTACCCCTAAATTGCTCTCCTGTTGCCATCCAAAGGCTTCTGACGGTTAAAATTTTCAAAGCAAAAATTTTCAAAACACTACAAACCCCACACGGAAACGCAAAAGAGTGGTTCAAATTCATCCCAGTCGTGGTTGAATCGCTGTGATACCAGCGCAAACGCTAGTTTGACCTTTAATAGGGATTTGTTATATTTTTAGTAGAATTGATAGATAACATACTCTGCTTCCTGAAGGAATAGTTACTTACCCGTCAGAAGGGATCCCCCTTACAGTCGCGACCTGACACCAAGTTATTATCACCTATTCCTGTTTGTGGCGAATGATTTTGATGTTGAAAAATTTATCCTAAAAAAAGCTTTTTAAAATCGGCTGGGCCAGTTTTTTGACAATAGGAATGAGAGCTTGTCTGAGAGCGACATTATGAAATTACCCTTTTCATGAAACAACTGTATTTTCAAGTTAAATCGCATCATTCTAACTACACTAAACAAACCTTCTCTTGATTACCTTACTGAAGACTTTTACAGCAGCTATTGGGAGGCTCAGCACAGCAATAAAAGGAATGGCGAAGACTGTGAAGCCTAATTGGTGTCTAATAACGGTACAAAACGAACATTACTACTACTCATTTAACTCGTGATTGCTCATAAATCCTCTTTCAGCTAACACCTTTTACTAAATAGAACATTACAAAACCCAAATTTCCAACTCATTGTGAAGTGAGACGAAAAAAGTCCTATTGTTGGATATCAACTATCGGCAAAAACGCCCTGAACCTATCGGGTGTTTTATTACTAGTTCCACAACTTCATCTGGTGGTCTAAAAGTATAGACAATATGTCAAACAGCTAATGCAGCTGGCATCCCGTAAGGTTACCAAATGAATCCCGTTGAGAAAATGTCCAGTTAGAACTCCTACAAACATTGAAAGGTGAGAGCCTAGATCTCATGAGGATTGCACTGGGCCAGAAAGACCACGCAAGCTTTGATTCCGTATAAAAGCTTATCATCCCTCTTCTCCTGTGACTCCTTAGCTCCTATAATACCCTGGAAGGTATGTGTACAGTGAATCAACAGCCAGGGCTCGGCTCAGCGACCTAGCAATCAAAGTATTTCGGAATGAAATTAAAGTGTCCGAAATTTTCAGAGTCTCCATGCTCGCGCTCGCAGTCATTTAAGATTCTTTTTCTCGGTTAACTTTACAATAGAAGGAATAATTAAATCCTAATAAAGTTTACACAGGCTTGCCACAAATTGGATAATTTATTTAAATGTGAATATATCATATAAACCGCACTTTACCTATAACTTTTGACAATATTCTACACACTTTATATATAGTATGTGATAACTTTAGAAGCCTCTAATAATCCTCTTACCCCTAAACATAGCACTTCCCGTATAATTTAGGTTTTGTTTTCTACTTAATGTCTCTTTCTGTTGTACTCGCTATCTTTTATTAAATAATTAAACTTGCATCACTCGCGTTCTTTTGTGAAAAAACAATTTCATTACAAGCTTTTCTCTCTGAAGCGAAAAAATTTTTAGCAAAATATTTCCCAAGCTTTTATGGCGTTCGCCCGAATTTTTAATTGTGTGTGTTTTTTATCTCGTCGACTTCAAACTCAGCTTTGTTTTAGCTAAAGACGGTTTTTTTTATCAGCCGATGACTAGCTGTTAGTTGCAACAACGCTGTGCGAGGAACTTTGTCTCTTCGTTTTTTTTCGATTTCTACACTTTTTGAGCACTTCAAAGCCAAACAATTTGCTGATGACTTTTTGCAGCATATAGCTGCAATCTGCTGTTGTTGTTGCTTGTGCCAACTATGTTCTTTGTACTGCACTATCGCGTTTCATTTTGAATTCACTTCTTTTTGGCTTTCTTGCCTCTTTAAGCGCGTATTTGTCGTTGGAAATGTCGCTCGTGAATAGCGCAAAGTTTCGCACATTCAACGCAGACGTAAAGCCTCCGCCTCCAAAGCCAGCAAGCACATATTGCATGCATGTGTAGAGGCATACATACACTACACTACCACATGCACCGCATTTTGGCAAAGTCACATGATCTACCGCGAAGTACAGTGCTCCAGTGTTTTACGCCTTCACGCGCGTTTGATGCATCTTAGCGACGCGATAAGAAGTTGAGGACGTACACTACTCGTGCATTATATGTTTATGTGTGTTAAATTCATCTATGTATATGTGTGTCTGTGCGCGCAAGTGATTCGGTACAGCGCTGTCAGTTAATAAAACTTTTCGCTTTGCACGCGCAAACTAATTTCGGAAGTTGTTTGCAAGCAATGCTGCGTTGAACGCTTGCCATTTGAGGCGTATATGGTACTTCCTCTTTGAATCAGCAGAAACGGCTGCCTCAATATTTTAGTTTTTTTTTTTTAATTTTCTGTAATTTCACTTTGAAAGGGCATAATAGTTATTAAAGTGCAATTAGTTTTAATATAAACGAATGCCCAAAAAACGACTTAATCACGGTCGTTAAGGAACGATTTGGCAAAACTCATTTCGCTGCCATAAGCTTTTGCCATTCCGTGGTGCTAGAGTACATTGTTTTAATAAAATGCTTTCCAAATATGGTAAACTTATTATTTTTTTTTAACCATATCTAAGGTCTATAAAATTCCATATATTGCCAATAGAAGTTGCTTTGGTAGTTTTTGTCTTCCGCTTGTGTATTATACATGAAATTGGATTACACTTTATAGCTTTAGAAAGACAAGATTTTGCACAAAAACAAAGTTTTTTCTCCAAAAGAAGAATAGTTGTGTTCTATTAGGACATAGATCGTGAGTCCTATAAAGACGAGGGTTTCTATGAGAGGGATAAAACGAAATTACCTTCAAAATTACAACATGTTATAGATCAAAACGGTATATATTTGACATAATTTGAACCATTCTAGGTATGCTAAATAAACCTTAAAAATTTCCATAAATAAAGAAAATAGCTACAGATCTCTTCTATCACCTATAGGTTTTTTGCTATGAGGATTTTCGTAAAAAAAAAAAAAAACAGCGACAGATATATTAATGTTATATTCTTTTATTAACCAGAGAGTATTTTAAAATGTTACTGTCGATGTTTTTTATCGATATTTTGTCTTTGGAGTATCCCTTAAAAATGTCCAGCAGTAATCAACAAGCAAACTGACACTCCACTTGCCTTGTTACCATTTTTCCATAGCAGAAATGTCTTGATGGAACCGTTCCCCATGTTCATCACTTACGACCCCTAAATTTTGGGGGAAAAATTCAGATGCGAATCCAGAAAGTGAATTTTAAGGAACATGTTACAACCCTTTTTTTATTGCCAGTGAGTAGTTCAGTCACAAGATTTTTGTAATTGTCAGCTTTCACATTTCCAAGAATATTTTTAACAATTTTTTCAAAGGCACTTCAGGCTCGTGTTTCAGTTGCATAGAGCATTTCCTCAAATGTTTTATCTTTCATTAGTTCTTATAACAACAAATATGCCCTCCTTAATTTTTAGTTCACTTGGAAATTTTTGTTTCTGATACAAGAACCCTCTTCCGTTCGTCAATAAACCCTCTTTAATATGCAGAGGTGGTAGTAATACCGGTTTGAGATCAACTAGAGGTTCACGGATAACGTTTTTTGTCCAGGAGTAAGTGTCTGACTACTGGCCATTGATACTATTCACAATGACAGTCTCTCGCACGGCTGTCACATTCGCAAAGGAAGCAACAATATTTCGTATATCCTAGTTGCATTTCAAGAAGAAGGGCTATTACTTTTAGGTCTCCACATATTGCACAACCATAGTCATGATAACGGATGTGCTCTAAAAGAACTCTCATATTCTCATATGCTTCGTTCGTTTGAACCGCATGAGCACAGGCACAGATGGATATTTGTTACCACTATGAGAGAGAGAAGGTTCCAACCTTTTAGTCTGAATGCTAAAAGTTCGAACTGCGATTTTGAAAGCTTTAGATCTCGAACTAAGTCATTAAGTTCACCCTGTAAAATTAGATACGGCACTGTAGAACAGCCTGGTAAATCAAATAAAGGATCGGTTGTCATTTCCTTAGCGGTTTCTGTAACATCACTTGAAGAGCCTGTCGATTCTAGTTTTTCATCAAGATTTTGGTGCATTTGAAATAGAAAGTTGTTCACTGTATTTGACAGGGCTTAAAGGAAATCGAAATGCTTATTTGGGCTCGTTTTCGCTTTGTAATCGTAAAACCTTTTGTTCCTTGAGTGTGCGGCTCCATTTAGCTAAACGACTCCATGCTGCCTAAGCATCCCGATGATGTGTGGGTGATATTTTTGCACCACTCATTGACAAGTACTGGGCTTTTTCATCCTTCTCGCCTCTAAGATTCCTTCGTAAAGTGTCAAATATGATAGAGATCCTGCTAAAACGAACTAAATGGCGTCACTATGAACCAACTTATTCGGAATTTTGGCCTAAACCCTTGGTAGCTTCTCACATCAACTTGTTTGAGTTTGTTACATCAGAGATAATATTTTTACTCTTTTTTGATCCTCGGAAAGCTTACACTACTCCTACTTAGCATAGGCAGCTTAAGATGTCGACTGGTATTCAAGTTTGGTTCTGTGTCTTTTAGAGGACGAGCTTTGATTATCAATTTTAATTTTATTCGAGCGACACGGGTTTCAAAGGGACATCTACGAAGGCGGGATAGAGAGAAGATTGTGAGTATCTCTTTTCTTCCTTAAATCTCTCTTTGGTTTTCTTAAATGAAGATTTGGGCTGGAAAGGTGTATCAAAATAATAGATTTATTCACTTTCTTTCTCCAGCTGTGTCACAGACTCTTTGAGATCTTATTGGAGCTACATCTTCCCGAAACTAGCGCTTCATAAGGGCGTAGTATCGTATCTGTTACAAGTCGAAATCACATGTCCCGGAAAGGGTGTTGATATTTCCCACAGAAGTCGTGTTACAAGATTCACCTAATATCCAAACTTAAGCTTTTTGTATAACAGGTGATAATGTGCTCATAGAACGCTGCAATACTTGTATTTTCCTCGAGCTAAGAAAAGTCAATATCTGTAGAAATCGAATAACTTGAACCTGCAAATATATTGTTATAACAGCTTCGAAAAAGAGTGGAAGTGGAAATATGTGTTCTTAGTACAATTTTTAACCACTGAAGACTTGAAGCTTACATAAGGGATCCTAGGAGAAAGTTAACATCTCCCTCTTTTTAAACTACAAACTAGACAAGTATCTACAAAGCGTAACGAGGAACAATTAATGGGAGCATTTACTTGGATTGTTAATCAGAAATATTAACCGGACATCTCAGCAATTCTGCCTATAGCAATATACGAAATCTCAGTGGCCTGACAGTGAGTTCATCTCCAGGCAGTTGTTAATGAAAAACTCTGCATCGGTCATTTTAATGCAGACTATATCGTGACACAGTCAAAGAACCTGATAATAGCGGCCATGTTAGGAAATATTTGGTTATTGAAAGCTTTTACTTTTAGACTTCTGTTGAATTTATTTGCAAATATGTACCGGTAAGGATCTTTCACACCGACGCAGCATTAGTGAATGGACCTTTGTTAAACATTCCCTTCAATGGCTGTGAATAAAGGAAATGTCATGTCCATAGACGCGCCAATTGCTGCACCACTGCACCTTGCATGCAGGTTAAGCAACATTACCAAATTCAGGAGAGAGAAAAGAGTAGCTGTTACCAGCGACATAACCACCATTGCTTTCGTGACAGCACAGCACAAAGGTAACACCGGCGGAGGGACGCGACGCCAAATTTGCTGTGTCCTAAATGAATTTGTCGACGAATTTGAGCCTTTCTTCCATTACCCGCTGCATGTTGTTAATGTTGTTGTGCGCTAATGCGTGTTGTGTGCTTCTAATTTCATTATTGCATCACTGCGCGCGTCACCTCGCCTCGATAATATGGCGCGATAACTGCTTCACGGGATGTTGTCATCAAAAAGCGTGCTGCCATTAAAAGTTGAATGGCATCGAAGCGAATTCGTAAAGGGATTTAACGTTATACCGTATACATGTAGTATAGCGCGCTAGCAAATGCGGCGCCCGAGCGTGGCGTGTGGCAGTAGTGCAAATTGTGCAATTTGCAATTAAAATGAGCGAATACAGCGCTGGTGCGCGCGTACAGGTCGCCCAAACAATCCGCTAAACGGACCAGCGGGGTAGCTTGGTCGAGCGGGTCGGCGCAGGAAAACAAAATGTTGAAAATCGATTTTAATTGCAAAAAGCAGTGCGCTTAATTGCTTTTTCTATCACAATCAATGCAAAGCGAGCGAATGCGTGCTCTCCACAAAATTTTCATGAAAACGCCCCGAGGCCGCATACAATTTCAGACGCACACACATGCATACATATTTTTATACCGTAGAGGTAATGGGATGGCGGCTTAATTTTATTGCACGTTGATATGATTTTTGCTGTCGCAGCTTATTTTTTTGTTGCTGTAGCACTTCTGTTGTAGTTGTTTATGTTTTCTTGTTGTTTTTTATTCATTGCTGGCGATCGTTGTTGGTGATTGCCGCCGATTGGCGATGCTGTCGCCATCGATAACCGCACCGCGTCACTTATCATGGCGTGGCCATAATGACAGGATATAGTTAGTCTCGCAGGCATAGCCCTAGCGCAGTTAGACGTGTAAAATATTCCAAAATGTCCATTTATAAGAGTGAAAACGCACTTAAACGTGTGCACTGAAAATTTTTGTTATAAAAGTGTGATGGACGGCTGTTAGATACGAGCTTTTCTAACAGCTATGTTATTTGGATAGTTGTGCGTTTTTGGACTAGCAGGAAATGTGGAAATGTTACGCCGAAACAAGAGGTTTCATGTAGGAAGTTCACAACTATTCAATTGATAGTTAGAAGTAGTCAGGAGACTACCTTTCAGAGATAAGCTGCGAACTAAATGAGTACATCTCGGCAAAGAGTTCTGATCTCTTAGCTCTTGGGAGCACAACCCTTCATACGACGACAGGTATCATCTCTGCCTTAGTTCATATAGTATACTGATTTTATATATCCGAAATTCGGAGTTCACTATAAAGTTCGTACTACTTAATTTATATTAACCTACTAAGATTTATAGAAACTATTCCCCAGCAAAGAAGTTAATTATGCAAAGCTCAAACCTTTATTGGTTATTGTTCCATTAAACTATACAGATTCCGCCCTTAAAATCAGATAAAATCTGGTTTTTTGGTCGATTGGCGCCTAAATACCTTTAATTATATCTATATCTATTTTAAGTCTGTATATGAAGATATATTCCATTGAACAGGTTTCACAAACAGTTCTCGAATCAAATTTGTTTTATTCGTGCTCTAAAATTATATGACTGCCAGATATTTCCTTTCAAAAATGGTTGTAGGACCTCCAGGAATTTCAAAAATTCGATTACGTAGGAGTCGTGAAACTAACTACATAGCGTTATCGGTAAATGTAAGTTGAAGTACTTCAATTCACTACTGGGTACGCCAACACATGCTGATAAAAAATTAACTTATTTTCGTGATACTGTGCCGTCCAGCCATGCCTGCAGCGAGTGCGAAATTCAATTAGATTTGTCTGCGGGCGTGCGTGTTGCACTTAACTCAATGACCCAACACGGCATACCTGGTAGCATATTTAATAGGGAAAGCCTGAAAATACAAATAGTATATGTATGTGTCAACTGCAAAACTTAACCTTAAAGCTCTGTAAAATTTTGTAGAATATAAATGTATATGAAAAACGTAAAAAATAATCTGTCATCCATTACTATTGCTGGTATAATGATAAAATTAAATATATGAGTTAAAAACTACAAAAAAACTGGAACTTATCGATTGTTTCTTGCAAGGAAATTGATAGTCTCACCGCAACGATCCCTTAGCTTATCAAAACATGGTCAGTTTTGTTATAAAAATGTATGTTTGAATTTATAAAAATGTACAGAAAAGAGAGGTCAAATTGCAGTAGGTACATTATTAGTCTCATTGTGGTCTTAAGTGCTGAACAATTAAGTCTTATCCGGCAAACAAGTGCATTCGGGTTTTTTCCATCCAAATGGTTCAGATTTTAATTTAGAACACCGAGAGTCATGGAAGATATACCGTCTCAACCGGCCGAAAAGTTGACAAAGTAAATGATCCGACGATGACTCATCATCTTCTGCACGTGTTCTGCATTTGTCGATTCCAATTTAAGGGTAGGATCTTAGTAGTAGGTGCTCTTTGATGGTCACTACAATGGCATTTAGTTTCTGATGACCAAAAAATTAAAAACCATATTGGTCTATCCACCTTCAACACTATCTCAAAGTACCCTTGGTCCCGAGGAGGCCAACTTATCTACTTTCTTTGCTTCTATTCCTACACTCAACGGATTTTTACCGAGTTTCGCACTGTGAGTCCTAAATCTGGTAGACTTAGTGAAAGCGCTACGTATGGCTTTAGTTGCAATATACTGTTCACTAAAAGCCTTTCTTTTAATTATTCGAAAAGTACAGATCGATAATGTTTGGTAACAAAGGTCTAAAACTTGATTTTGAATAATTAAAGTACGATAGTAGCCCCCTAAGTGTTTCGATGAGACAAGACAAATTTCCGTTTATTATGACATTACAATGAAGCATCGATTTCTTTAACCCGAGTGAAGTAGACTTTTGCAATTAACTAAATTATGCGGACATACCCGCTGAACTTTTGAACTACAAAGGGCAAGATGATAACTTATTTTTGGGGAAAATTAAGAATAATCAATTATTTGTAGTGACATTACCGGATGGCAAAAATAAATACTAATCGGACTGCTCTCGTATATGTATTTGAAATAAATGTTGTTGAAGCATTTTTTAGCAAACTAAACTTCTGGTATTCAAAGACGTAATCTCGAAAATTCTTTCGTATCTATTGACCTTCCACAAATGTAAGGGCGACTTAGTGAAGTGGTTAGAGGTGTGCTTTCGCCATGTGGAGGACCTCTATTCGATACTCGTGAATAATGAAAACATTTTTATACTCTGAACAGGAGTAAGTTTGTCCCGAAGTTAATGACCCTCAGAAAGAACCATCGGAGTCTCTCTAAATTCTCGCCTTAGATACTCTAAATAATTACTCTGACGAGCAATCGATTTAGCTATATCCATCTGTCGATATGAGAGTCCCTCTGCCTGTATAAGCGATAACTAGATTCTCAGCTCAGCTCATTTATTAGAACAGTTGATTTCGGATCATTATAGCATGTAGTTGCCATGCAAACTGTTCAATCAATCTCAAGTCTTGGTGTGAAAAATGTTTTGATTTGAGAAATGAAATTTGGTGCAGGCAAACTACAATCTACAAGCGTATTGTTCAGTTTAGACCACTATAGCTGACTACCAAAGTGGCCTATAAAAGTCAAGATAAAAATCTGTATGAAAAGCTATAAGTTGTTGCTAAAAGACCTTGGAAGGGTTTCCGTGTAGCCAAATTTGACGTTGATCTATTTCAATTCATCCTTTAAGCCAAAGAACGACACCTGAACGTATGTAAATACTAGGGGTATGCGAATCCAGCTCGATTCGAGTCGAATCGATTCCTTAGATTCGATTCGATATTCGAGTCAAATATCGAATATTTCGAATAGTTCGAACTATTCGAATTATTCGAACTATTCGAATAATGCGAATATACGGGTCGAATCTCGAATCGAATAATTCGGTTCGATTCGCGTCGAATAATTCGAAATTTCGAATATTCGCATGCCCCTAGTAAATACATTTCCACATTAACTTTCTCGATTAAAATGGGTTGATTTTCTTATTACTTTACGAAATTAAAAAATATAAATAAAAAAGTTTCTAAATTGCTACTGGGCCCTGTCAGGCTTCTAAAAGCTTCCGGTTTACTATTACTGAAATTTATATAACGGAGCAAAAGCGTACTAAGTACTATGCAACTGATTTCATAGATCATTTCTTCATAAAAACTTCGAGTATAGATCAGGTAGCTATAATCTCCAAGATGTCAAGTACGTGCTTTGGTCTGGTTGATGGAACATTGTATTATTGTTAACCATTTGATGGCTAAGAACTTACATACATATATTTAGCAACATTTAGTCTCTTCAAAGTTGGTTCGCCAAATGGAGTATCTTACTTCAAATTCAGTGAAATGGACTAGTTAGCAACCCTTTCATATCTCTGCAGGGCTTTTATTCGAACCCACATAAGTTTTTATACTCTCGCAACAAAGTTGCTAAAGAGAGTATTATAGTTTTGTTCACATAACGGTTGTTTGTAAGTCCTAAAACTAAAAGAGTCAGATATAGGGTTATATATACCAAAGTGATCAGGGTGACGAGTAGAGTTGAAATCCGGATGTCTGTCTGTCCGTCCGTCCGTCCGTCCGTCCGTCCGTCTGTCCGTCCGTCCGTCCGTCTGTCCGTCCGTCCGTGCAAGCTGTAACTTGAGTAAAAATTGAGATATCATGATGAAACTTGGTACACGTATTTCTTGGCTCCATAAGAAGGTTAAGTTCGAAGATGGGCAAAATCGGTCCACTGCCACGCCCACAAAATGGCGGAAACCGAAAACCTATAAAGTGTCATAACTAAGCCATAAATAAAGATATTAAAGTGAAATTTGGCACAAAGGATCACATTAGGGAGGAGCATATTTGGACGTAATTTTTTTGGAAAAGTGGGCGTGGCCCCGCCCCCTATTAAGTTTTTTGTACATATCTCGGAAACTACTATAGCTATGTCAACCAAACTCTATAGAGAAGTTTCCTTCCGGCATTTCCATATACAGTTCAAAAATGGAAGAAATCGGATAATAACCACGCCCACCTCCCATACAAAGGTTATGTTGAAAATCACTGAAAGTGCGTTAACCGACTAACAAAAAACGTCAGAAACACTAAATTGTACGAAAGGAATGGCAGAAGAAAGCTGTACTCAGGCTTTTTTTTAAAAATTGAAAATGGGCGTGGCGTCGCCCACTTATGGACCAAAAACCATATCTCAGGAACTACTCAACCGATTTCAGTGAAATTCGGTTTGTAATATTTTCTTAACACTCTGATGATATGTACGAAATATGGGCGAAATCGGGTCACAACCACGCCTTCTTCCAATATAACGCTATTTTGAAATCCATCTGATGACTTCTCTGTATAATACAAGTATGTAACTATATACATTAGGAACCAAAATAAAAAAATATGTAAATGACGGATAATGAAATCTCGATTATCACTTTATCATGCGAGAGTATAAAATGTTCGGTGACACCCGAACTTAGCCCTTCCTTACTTGTTCAACATTTATTTCAACTAATTGAATATATATATACAAACATATATATGCAGCTAAATTCATATTATTGAATTCATTGACAGTTTTCTAATCAATTTCGTTCATTTAGTACGCTTTCATTGTGAGTCGTTGATTTTGTTGCCTTTGTTGCATAGTAGGAGTGACTTTGATTGTCGTCGTCTGTTCGCATTGTTTTCATTTGGCTGTCATTTCAGTTACTCAATTGTTGCTCTCTTTTTCACTGTGTATTTCAATTTATTTGCGTTTTATTTAGAAAATGTTAAATGCTACTGACTTTCAAAATTTCGACTGCACATTTATTCGTCATCTGACTTTTCTTTCGTCCATCTGTATACCCCTTTGTCCATCAGTTGCGGTCATTGTTTTACTTATTCATTCGTCGATGGTCATTTCAATTGCACAAAAATGACCAAAATGACTCGCATGTACAAATAAATTTGCGATATTAAAAGCGGTTTCTCAATCAACTGTCACGAAATTTTATTTTCACATTTTGCACATGATTGCTGCAGTCATTTCATTCGTTTTTTGTACGCTTTTAAGCCGTCAATAAAATACGGTGAAATTTATTAGCTCTAAAGCGTGCTAAGCACATGCTAAGCTTTGTACTTCAAAAACTGGCCACATATATGGAAGTGTATGCTATTTATAGTGTTGCATAAATACTGGTGATTTCAAATGGTAAAATGTTATTTTGTTAAAACCACTTTTGTAAAAGATGCGCAATTGGTTTTACAATGTTGCAGCAATCAATTTATTGAAATTAGTTATTTATTTTGTAAAATGCATTCACTCATTTATTATATGTATTTATAAATACATACATGTATATTTTTCTATAGATATTCAAAGAGTTATTTTTTAGACATGTGGTTTTAAAGAAGAAATTAAATAAATATAATTTTTTGTTATGGCCAAAAGTTTAATTTTTATATAAAGATATAAGGGTTCGTTGTGTCATTGAAAAAAAAAAATTGCTCACATCAAACTCCTTTAATTTAGGTATGAAAAAGTCATTAATCATGGCCCTATAGCCATGGGTTTCTTCATTTTAAAAGAAATTTGGACCAATGACTCCCGCTGCCCATACAGACGTTTTGAGAATGTAAAGTTGTCTCAATAGTGATGTATGGATTATCATCATTCCAAATACGGCAATTCTGTTTATTATCATACCCTTTCAGCCAAAAATGAGTTTCAGCGCTGATCAAAATTGTATTTCATTTTATGTTACTTTGTTATTCTAAATATTATTTGGCTAATAAATTTGCACGATTCCCAATTGCTCAAAAAACAACTGTAAGTTGCTAACTCTGCCCATTACCACTAACGAGTCGCTTGTGTCTATTTAGACTTCTACTTCTGAAGTTACTAGAATCATAAAAGAGCTAAATCCGATAATATTACTCCAAAAATGATAATTGAGTTACCAAATATTGCTATAAAAGTGCACTCCTTACTCTTTAATGCAATTCTTGGTTTCGGATATTATCCAATTTCGTGGAAAAAGTCGCAGATCATCATGATATCTCAGCTTGGTAAAGACCTAACACAGCCGTCTTCCTACAGACCAATAATATTTTACCCTGTATTTCTAAAGTATGAGAAAAAGTGTTACTATCAAGGATGAAGAATATTAAAGCAGCACTTAGCTTTTGTCGAAGAATGGTTAGCCAACTGGCGTATAAATCTTAATGAGCAAAAATGCAAACATGTTACGTTCTCGCTAAGACCAGAAACATGTCGGACAGTTAAAATAAACAATGTTCTAGTACCCAAAGCAAATAAAGTAGTATCTTGGGATTCACCTGGATCGAAGCATCACGTGGCGAAAACATATAGCCAGTAAAATAACATGTATGAAGTTAAGAGCAGCAAATTTAAATTAGCTTTTAAGCAAAAATTCTAAACTTAGTCTAAAGTCCTGTTATACAATGCAATCATAAAACCGATTTGGATATATGACAATCAACTGTGGGGTACAACCTGTGCAACCAACATTGATATGATGCAAAGGTTCCAATCTAAAATGCTTAGAACTTGCACGGGTGCACCATGGTTATGCCTAATGAAAATATACACAAACATCTTGATATACCTATGATAAAGAAAGAGATAGAGGACAGCAGAATGAGATACATTTCTAAACTTCGCGAACATCCAAAAGAACTGGTCTGCCAGCCTACTAGAGAGCAACGTTCTACCAAAAAAGTTCAGCCGTATTCTAGAGCATCTTTAGTTTTAAATAGATTTAAGATTTGAATACTTATTGTTAGGCAGATCCAATAAATAAAGAAATATTGAAAAAAAAAGATTTTCAAACTTTGCTCCGAAGTAAGTCTGCTCAATAGCAAACGAAGCAAACTAAACTAACTATTATGAGAACCTAAAACCATGGGAACACTCATCAAATTGAAGCGATTGGCTGTCAAAAACACCAGAAACTCTCGACTAGACACGAGACAATAATTTTCCATCACCAAAACGTTCGACCTCATGTTGCAAGACCTCTTAAAAACTTTTTGGAAAACAGCTGATTTCCATTTGTTCCGGTCGGTGCTAATTTCATTTCCTCATAATACAGTTCACATGAGAACATACAGTCTGTCAAGTAAGAGCGTGGTCGTGTTAATTTATAAAAAACAAATTATTTTATGAAACTTTCATAATTACATATACGAGTACATACATTGTACACATTACAAACAATGATGCAATTTTGTCAATAATATATCCAGTCACCACCGGCGTCGATAATTGCCTGGCATCTCCGAGGCATGCTTTCTAACAATTTGACGGCGTATTCTAGTGGCAAGGATCTCCAGATCCGATGAATTTCGTAAGACAACTGCTTCAAGGTGTACGTGCGTCTTCCACGAAGCTTTATGCCCACACATTTTCAATAGGGTTTGCATCGGGCGACTGCGACGGCCAATCCAATGTAACGATGCCAGATTGAGTTTTCCACTGAGTACATGGCTTGCCGCGGTGTTTAGGATCGTTGTCCTCCAGCAGAATCCAATCTTCATTTTTTCAGATAAACCAACGTTTGGCAGATAGTAGAAAAGCGTGTAGATTTTTATAATTTTCTCGGCATTTAGGTTATCAGTAAAGAAGCAGCTTTGAGAAGCAGCCCCAAAGATGCACGTTTATTCCATCTTGTACGGTCCGCTGAACAAGCCTATTGGTGGAAGTTGACCAGGCTCGCGTGAGGACAGAACTTGCCCATATAGAAAATTTCAAACATATTGAATAGATTGAATTATAAAAGTTGATAATTACTACAGTATATCGATATTGGCAACTCTGAGTTGTGAGAGAGCAATCAGCTGACACGTTTCTGCGGCAAAAATCCAAATGCTGTGAATTCTCACAGCATCCTACGTCAAAGAAAGAAGGGAGTAGCGTTTTTCACTGTTCAGTTACATTGCGCGCCCATAAGATGGGTCGTGTCAGCTGACACGGGCCACGATTCTATGTTCTCCACTGTTTCTGCTATTAAAGCGAAGTCTTTCATTAACTGTCGGTAAAGTATTCCACGCTCTTACTTGACAGACTGTAGTATTAAAAATGGGCGTGATTCATTCTTAGTCGCCAAGGTGACTCAGTTCATCCACAAATTGCTCAAACAAAGGGGAAATGTTATAGTTTACATGCTTAAATAAACTTTCGATTTTGAAAAACAATATAGTTGTAAACCGGATACCTTGTCACTTGAACGATTCAAAATAAACCAAATACATGTCGCTGAAAGAGAGAAGAGCTTTGTAGGATTCAAAATAATTTTGTAAAACAGCAATAATTTGCACTCTATATCTTAGACTAGTTATCTACAATGTTAATTATATTAGTTAGACTGACAGAGTGATCACTTTCCCAGTAAGTAGTTTTTCGAAATTCAGCGCCGATTTCAATTCTTTTGAAGTTAAAAAAGCCAATTTTGAGTAGGTGTGAGATATTCAATATTTTAAAATTAGGATTGTTGCTATGAATACACATGAATTTCTTTTATTTAATGCTAAATTTGTACTAGTACATTAGTATAAAAAAATAAAATTTTTATATTTATGGAAAATTGTATTGATATTCTCGATAATACATTCCATATTCCGTACACTTAAAGAGAAAATATTCTCGCAAAAACATTAAATGTCTAAAAATCAATATTTTCCGCATTTTTCACACGCACATGTGACATGTGCCCTCACTTTATTGATAATCAGTTGAACCCGGCTCACACTCTCGCCCTTTTAAAACGCTCCATTTGCTTTAATCAACGTCAAAACAATTAATAATGTCGGCAAACATTTTTACTTGAAAATTGTCAAATAATATGCAGCAAGGAGTAGATGCCGTTGCGTGCTCTGTCGAAACGGGGGGTTAGCTCACGCCTCCGCATCTCAGCCGAGAGACAAACAAATGCGAAGTGCCAGAAAATCAGCTAACTGCCACCGACAGCAACCGAAGATTTATGCAAACGTCTACAAGCAGGCATACAAGCATTCAAAAGCGGGGTCATATATATGTATAAACTATATACATACATGGATATATATTTATATGTACATACATACTATATATACGAAACACGCGGGCGCATTCAAAACATTCTCCAGCAAATATTCGTGGCAGAAAGTGTATACCAATTGAAACTGCGATGAGCTAAGACAACATCACGCAATCTTGCGACCCCAGGGGTGGGACGCTAATTCGTTGGCCTAAGAAGGTTAGGTAGACAGCTGCGGCAATATGCAAATTTCCTAATGACAAACTTCAGAAAGTTATGCACAATCCAAACAAAAGTGCGAAGGAATTGTTTAACAAAACAAAAAATCACGCAAAAAAAGAATTTAAAGCAAGAATAAACAACTTTGAATTGAGCAGACAGAGGAGAGCCGCCTACTATCGCTAGGCGCGAACCCAAAAAATATTAATTTTGCAAAAATGGAAACGAATGCTTACGAATTTCTTGACTAAAAAATAATAAGAAATACAAAAACTCGAAAAAAGGAAAAGAAACCCGAAAATTTGAATAAACCAAGTAAGAACAATTATGTGTGTAAAAGGATGAGTCCCGATAAGCCAAAGTAAAACTGCAGGAGCCTATGAGGTACAACAATTAATCAAACTCAAAGAGAAATTTCAAAATCGTAAAACAAAGAGGAGACAATTTACAGAGGGAAAGGTGGAGTTGAAAAAACTAGAAAATTAATAAGAATAAGAGAATAAGAATAAGAATAGGCATAAGAAAAAGAATAATAATAAACACCAGCTAGAATGGAAAATTTAGATTTAGTAAGAATATACTATATATAAAAGGATAAACTATCAAATACAACTGCACCAGATGAGCCTAACTCACCTGTGGAATTCGGACCACAGCCATTTGAGTCCTCTATTAAAAGTGTGCGTCTTAGATAAAGGCGTCAAGGCGTAAGAAATGTCAAAGTCCGCGATTTGGATTTGGTGGACCTGTTGATCAATTTTGCGTGGATGAAAACTGGCTGGGAACCTGCAATTTGTTTATGAAATTCTTAAGCAAAGATTAATTTATGGAGAAAATACGATATACGATCGGAATGAAATTCTTGTAAGGAACCATTTAAGCTCATGGAGCTTATGGCTTCGGTATAACCGTACTTAACATTTTTTTTCTTTGGTTTTTTTATTTTTATACTCTTGCAACCAGTTGCTACAGAGTAATATAGTTTTGTACACCTAACGGTTGTACGTATCACCTAAAACTAAATGAGATAGATATAGGGCTATACACATATATATAAATAATCAGGGCGACGAGAAAAGTTGGAATCCGATTGACAATCTGTCTGTCCGTCCGTGCAAGCTACAACTTGGTAACGCTACTGTTAAAAACTACTAAAATCGTGTTAAATCGATAACTAAATGCATCAGAAACATAAAAATTTGCTGCCGGGAATGTATGACAAGGCATTGTAGGGACTGTGGTAAAAATTGGACGATGAGCGTGGCACCGCCCCCTTTCGGTGAAATCTATATCTCGGAACTTGACTAATGTAGCATTCTTTTCATATTCCTATGTCACGCTGTGAAAATGGGCGAAATCGGACAATACTACTTCCCATATACATAGTGCAATTTTTAATTCCACTGGATTTTTTTACTTTCCGATGCATAAATTAAGAAGCAGTTAATATATTGTGATTAAACTTTGCACGAATAATGCCTTTAGTGTATGCCACTTTATGACTAAAAAATTTACAAATCTAACCAAAACTGTTCAAGACCTTAGATATGTGGACCCCAATACCTATGGTTGGTTTTTGTTCGGAAATATCGGTCAATATGTGAGATATGCAATAGAAATTCAGATAGAATTCTTTTCCTGCAGTAGTAAATGGGTTGAAGGGTCAATATTTCACTGAGCCCCCATATATTTATTGTAACGATTTTTGAACTTATATATAATATATAATATATAATAGTTTTTTGTTTTTCTAACAAATCTTATGCCGAATATGTACGTAGGTCAGTGTATATGTTAGATATGGTGTACGAGGTATGACAATTAAGTAATGAGACTGATTCCATAAAAACCGTATATTTGAAAATTATTCTACACCTACCTACCTTCAAAGTAGTCCCCTTGGGCAGCTATACAGCGATTCCTTCGCGTTTTCCATGCTTCGTAACATTTCTGGAACGCTTTGACTGGGAAGGGGCGCGGCGACAACCATTGTGAGCCTGGGCACGACTAAGAGCACTATCACTATACAATCTTACAATTTTAGCGTACGTTTCCGAAGCTGTTTCGCCCAATCTGGTGCAAAATTTTATCGCGACGCGTTGCTCTTGCTATCGTTTTTCCATTTTCGCGACGCAGCAGGCGAACTAAATAAGCTAGAGCTGGTACATATATCAATGGATAAGGGAGGGATGCCGGAAAAAGAGAAAGGGACAGGTTTCAAGATCACAGGTTTACCACAAGCGCGGCAATAAAATCAGTCTCATTACTTAATTGTCAAACCTCGTATGTAAATATAAAATTGCATAGATTCTGATCCTCCGGTTGACGTTTTACATCGCAAGGCTTTGATTCCAGTAAGTTGCCAGATTATAAAATGTTCGATTGCACCCGAACTTAGCCCTTTCTTTCTTGTTTTTTCATTATTTCTATTTTTTTATTTTAATCATTACGTTTTGTACGTAGTACTTTTTTACGTTGATGAGACTTTTTACGAAAGAGTGGCTTGGTAAGTGTTGTATTGCCAGGCGAACACCCTTGAATGATTTACTAAACTCCTTGCAGGCTATATGACCACATTAGAGAACGAACACAGTGGACGATCAAAATAAGACGCAAGCTATAAGCTATAAGCTAATATCCTTAAAATAGGCTTGGATAGCTATTCAATTAAGTTGATCGGGAAAACTGATATCTCAGTATGGGTAAGATAATATAACGTGTTGGTCGTTAATATAAAATTCAGTTAATATCAAAAATGAGCAAATGGGGTTGGTGATGCGAATACATAGCCTATCCCTCCCAAACGTCAACCTCACCTTCGCGCGGTACCCCCTGTTCACTACGAACGAGGCTCTGACGATCGAGTAAAGGCGGTATAACCTAAGCACCTGAAGGAAATTCATACGCCATTGCCTGCCTAGAGGGGAAACCGGCAGCCTCGGAACTAGGCTCGAATGCAGAAGTCTAATCACCTACTCATCTTAAACCCTCTGATTACCGAAACCGAAATAAACAAAGTTAAGATTAAATATATATTAAAATATAAACAAAAATATGGCTCAGCAATATTTTCAATTTTGAGGTCTTGTTTTAAAGCCATATCTATTAGGGTGGTCCTTATTTTTCGACTTTTTAAAACTTAACCGGGCACCCCGTAATATGATTCTCTACCCTAAAATAAGAAATAAGAATTTTTAAAATTTATTTTTTGAATAGTTTTAGAGGTCGCTACCTTAAGTCGAACTTTGAAAAAAAGCAGTTTTATAGACAAAATATGAAGTTATATAATTAGTTTCAGATTTTTTTGTAACGCATTTTAAATTTTTCGTCATTATTTTTACATGGTTGTACATTGCATTTCATTTGAAACTTTCAAACCTTTTAACCTTTCTTTTTCAGTACTCTCAGTTCGAATTTAGTAAAAATACAGAACACACGTGCTTTTCCTTTTCCAAACCATACGTTCTGTTTCAACTTGTTATGGCGTCAACAAGTAGTGGCGGTAGTTTATTAACTAGAAATAAAACCAACGTTTGGTTAATCGGTCAGTCAATACCAAATCTAAATCAATCGAAATTACTTTCTATTGGTGAGGTGTTACGTTTATTTTTTACTACAAAAGTGAAGAAAATAGAACCGATCGAGATTCTGCTACTGTGGCTGCTGGTGAAGTCATGAATTTATGGGAAAAAGCTAGTATACCAACAAGATTGAAAAAACATGTTATCAGTAAAATAGAAAAATACTTCATAGAGTGGAAGAATCTAAAAAGAAAAATAAGGAGAACAAGAAAAAACGTTCGAAAGCAATAGAGAAAAAAGAGCGAGATTGGCAACAAAAATTAGAAGATTTGTTTGATATTGCTCATTCTGAAGCTTTAAATATTTTGACTGTAAAAGAGGATAAGCAGTTTTTATCAGCACAACGACAGAAAGATCGCCCTGGTTTAATAGGTTCAATAGACAAAAAAAGTTTGAGAAAAAGTGAGGAACTGAAAAAGAAAGAAGAACGCCTCAAAAAGTTACGTGAAAGAGAAAACAGATGTATTTAAGCTTTGACAGAAAAATGTGTACTTTCTTCCTCAACTACCAGCGAAGAAACTAGTGCATCTGATTTCGAAGTTTCATTAGGACCTTCAAAAGTGCAACCGCCAAAAAAAACGAGCTCGAAAAGAAGTAATAAATAGCCACTTAGCTGCTAGCCTTGATGTCACAAAATTAAGTGATAGAAAAGCTGCTGGTGGTTATAGCATCTACATTGAAAAGTGCTGGATGTCACCCGTCAGAGTTTAATGTTAATAGATCTTCAATACGTCGAAATCGTTTAAAAAATCGAAAAGCAATTGTACAATCTCTTAAAAACGAGTTTCAACCTGTAATTGAAGACATAAGTGGTCACGAAACTGTAGATCGTCTACCAATTTTAGTGTCGAGACTTGGAGTAGATCAGCTTTTAGCGGTTCCAAAATTGAATTGTGGAACAGGGAAAGCTTGTGCATCAGCTGTTTACGAATCAATAACTACAGCTGTAAACACCGGTCTGATAAATGGAGCTTTTGTTCTTCTGGAACAGAAAATGAAGAAAGATATGCTTTGGCTGGCCTGTCGCCACCATGTAGGGGAAATTATGTTACAAGCTGCCTTTGATCAAGCTCTAGGTCCATCTAGTGGGCCTGATATTCTATTGTTTAAAAGGTTTAAAAAAAAATTGGGAAAAAATTGACCAAAATGATTATAAAACAGTAATTCATGATACCACGTCCTTCAAGATCATAGAAAATATTGCTGAAGACAGGATTTCTTTTGCACAAAACCAACTCCAAATATATCAACCTCGAGATGACTATAAAGAGTTGCTAAATCTTACGATCATTTACTTGGGAGGAGTTCCTGAAAAAGGAGTATCAGTTAGGAGGCCTGCTGGCCTTCATCGCGCTAGGTGGATGGCTAAAGCCATGTACTGCTTGAAAATTTTCCTTTTTCGACATCAGTTTAAGCTTTCAAAGAAAGAAGAAAAAGCAATCAAAGATATATGTATTTTTACAATCATGATATATGTAAAATGCTGGTTTCAAGCTGCTATCGGATATTCAGCACCAAGAAACGACTTACACTTATTAAAAGACCTTGACTCCTTTAAAAATATAAACCCAGTAAGAGCCAAAATTACTAGGAAAAAAATACTGGGCCATTTATGGTACTTATCAGAAGAGTTGGTGTCTTTTGCATTTTTCGACGACGAACTATCAGCTCAAGATAAGAAAAAGATGGTAAATGCACTAAAAAACAAAGGTGTAGCGAATTTTCCAAAAAGAAAAAGCATTGATGTTGAACACATCAGTGAAAAAAAGCATAGAATATTTTGCGACTAGCAACTCTTTACGATTTTTTCATATACTGGGCATCTCATCACAGTTTTTAGTAAAGACGTTGAAACTTGGAAAGATGATTCTGATTTTAAGGCTGCAAAAGCAATCACCCATTCTATTCGGGTAGTAATGATATTGCTGAGCGTGGTGTTGCCTTAATGGAGGAATATAATAAATTGATAACAAACGATGAAGAGCAAAATCAGTATTTGCTTTTGTTGATAAAAGACTACAGACAGAAATATCCTGATTCAAAAAAATCAACACTTCTATCCTGATTTTACACAATTTCAGTATTAAAACATACTCTTATTTGTATTGTTTACTTAAATTTTGCATGTAAATGTTTTAAATCAATAAATAAAAGTTAGTGATTAATATAGTGAATTTATTGTTTTAAATTAAAATTAAAACATTGGTAGCGACCTCTAAATATTATTTTAAAAATTAAATAAAAATACTGAGAGTGTTTCTTAGCATAGAAAAGCAATTGAGATGGTGCCCGGACAAAAATTCCCCAAAAAATTTTTTTGACACATATAAGGACCACCCTAATATCTATGTATGTCTTTAACTAAAATAATGATATCGAATAGTTAGAAGTTCGCAAAAATCAGTGTACAGTCCTCTATTACAACTGAGCCGAATATCAAAAAGTAGTAAAAGAAAGAAAAAATTTGTATTCCTTTCAGCCCATCTATAATGTGATTCAACTTATAAAGCTACACAAAAGACTTTACGAAATACTGTCTCAAAAGCTTACATTTCAGGCGCAATAAGGTCTTTCATGTTACGAATGTATACCATTTCCAAGTGCGTATGATGCAACCCCAGTCGACTGTAGCCTGGTTAGTCTGATAATGTCGAGCCTAATTTATTGCCACACGCTCGTATCTCCGTCGTTTTTCACAACAATTGTGAAGCTTACAGAACAGTTATATTTTACATGCGTGCGTGGCTTGTGGAATGTGGTATATTATGTTTGCAACAAGATGAAAAGCCTTGTATCTTGCAACTTGTCGTAATTATTCAAGAGCAACGCATATCTGTATGTAGGTACATATGTTCGTAGTTTATATGCAAATGATGTATGCAGTCTTAAGCGATATGATATAATTTAATAGTATTTGAGTTTCAGCACCAATGCGTAAGCACTCGCTTCTTACCTCTCTGAATAGTCGTACCTTTAGTGATATTTGCTGTATGTTCGCATGAGATTACAGCTTTTGACGTGCTTTGCTGTTATTGTAAACTTTTGAGTGCTTACGCTTCGAAATTTCATATTCTTGTTGTTGATATATTTGCACCAAGTGAAGATTTTCTCTCATCTTCTTGATGAAAAACTCGTAGAACAGAAGTAGCGTGAAAATCTTTCCGAAGGTGGTTCTTAATTTAATGCAGGAACAACATTATGATGTTTTTGTGACCAGCTCAACATAGAAATGGGCTAATCAATGCTGAGTTTAAGACTGGGTGCCATTTGGTCCCACCAGGTGAGGTATATATTTTCTTTTGAAACGACTTCCTTAGGTTATGCAAAGTGTGGCGTAAATGACTTTTAAGAAGAAATTATTAAAGTTCAGTCTTGTAAGAGTAGAAATAAATGAAAAAGCGGAGGCGTTGCCCACCTTGACGTGGCTTTACCACCTACTCAAGACCATTAATTATCTTCAAAACCTGCTTGAAACAGCAATTATTAGAGAAACACTGCAAATCTCAAAAAGAATCACTAAATTATTTTGTTATTTGTCTCTTCCTCTTCTCTTTTATATGCTCGACAAAGCATACAGGTATATGCAACCAAAAAACCTGGAAAATAAAGTTATTTCAATTTGTACACAAAATAAACATTGCAATATGTTGACAATTAGGACTATGAACACTTAAAATCCATATAAAAAATCGTCAAAATTATTATTACTCATTTGCCTATGTTATTATTTTTGCGAGTATTGCCGATCGCTAGTCATAAGGTATTCCCATCTCTCCACTGGAAGACTCGAAATACCATTACGGTAAAAATTTTCATTTTGTGATGCTATCCAAGAATCAAGGCCTTTTTATACTCTCGCAACAAAGTTGCTAAAGAGAGTATTATAGTTTTGTTCACATAACGGTTGTTTGTAAGTCCTAAAACTAAAAGAGTCAGATATAGGGTTATATATACCAAAGTGATCAGGGTGAGGAGTAGAGTTGAAATCCGGATGTCTGTCTGTCCGTCCGTCCGTCCGTCTGTCCGTCCGTCCGTCTGTCCGTGCAAGCTTGGTATATATAACCCTATATCTGACTCTTTTAGTTTTAGGACTTACAAACAACCGTTATGTGAACAAAACTATAATACTCTCTTTAGCAACTTTGTTGCGAGAGTATAAAAAAATAAGGAATTTATACAAAAATAAAAATTCCAGAGAGCTGTAAGCAAAGTTTTTTATGCTAAATCATCAAATTCATCATTTAGTTGGGTGTCAGACAGAAGTGCAATGACCTCAGATGATAAAGTAGAATGCTTGGTTTTTGGATGCAAACGTAAACTTGCAATCAAAGGGTCTGACGTGATAAGCAACCTTTGCAATAAATCTATGTTGGTGTCAACTCGGGACTTTTTCTAGTGAACAGTTCGCGATACTGTCTCGACTCTTTATTGCGTGCTTCTTGCGGTTCTTCAGAAAAGTTTCCTATGGGAAGAATGTATGAAGAAATGATAGCTCCTCCATGAAACAATATTTTGTGGAGAGTTACTGGCATATAGTACCAAGGATATAAACTCAAATAAAGCTGTCTTGTTTCTGACGTAAAATTTTGGAACGCATCTATATTGATAAAATAGCCGCTGTTTATGCAAATAAGTATTACTCGAAACCGCTTGATCAGATCGACATTTATGCCTGTAATATCCGATGTATTTTCTGCTTTTTTGAAAAATCTTCTGGCCGTATTGCCATCATTTGTGTTTCCTGTTTTCTGTTTCGGCATATCCACAAGAAGACCCATTTCGTTCCTAAACCTGTCTTGTATTTTTTTCTTCCTTCTTGCAACGCTCTCCTTATTTTCATCGCCTGATACGTACCATTTTTCTATTTCCAATCGGTAAAAATCTTGCTTTATCACGGTGAGATTTGCTCAATCGCGATTGAAATAGGAAGCAAAGCTTTTTTATACGATCTTTAATTTTGGTATCGTCAACATCTAGTCCAAAAATTGGTATAACGTGCTTTTCGACCGCTTCTGTTTTTTCGCTTTTCACCTTGCTCAACCAAATCCAAAATAGCTCCTCTCGCGATATTTCACTCATACTAAAAAAAGGCAAAAAATGGGCAGGATTTTATTTTTTAAATTTGTTTCGGGCACATTAACAAAGATTATGCTGGCATTCCCATCACGGAACTCCGTGGGACTTGGAAGTTCTAGTCTATCAAATATTTGAACACTTTAAAATTTGTCTTACCTTTCAGGTGGTTATAAAACAATTTTTTCAAAATACTTGAGTGCAAAAATAAATATTGTATAAAACAAAAAATTTAAGTTTAAGTAATAACCTTCAATACAAAAAATATTTTAGGCCAAAAAAACCACTCACAACTTCGACCTGATCACTCAAACTTTTGTAATCAATGCAAGCTTGCAAATCAATTGTAGCATGCTATGCAATTGCACGTGTTTGATAGCTGTTATCACGCCAATAACATTTTTTTATTCTCTTTTGTGTTTGTTTTCGTAACAATTGGGGTCTCTTCTCACGTAAAAAAAAATATGAGCGAGTTACGAAAACATTTTTTTTTTTGACTTTTGAGATGCCAGATTGACTAAATCTCACACTGTGCTACGTCTGCATAAAGCTTTCCTTTCATGAGCAAATTCATTTTTTTTTTTTTTGAAAAGGAAGAAGTCGCACGGTGACATATCAGGTAAATACGGGGAGTGGTTTATGGTTAAAATGTGATTTTTTGATTGGATTCTGAGCAATTTTTGATCGTCAGTCAATTTGTGCAGAACAAACCGTGCACACACCTTTCGTAAGCCCAAATGTTCGGTCAAAATGCGATAAGTCGATGTTTTGTGGACACTTAAAACGCAATAACTTCACTTCCAATATATGAAACGTCATAAAATCTCACTGGACAATCGATAAAGATAGAAGATTCTAACGCACTAGTCGACATATAGATGGCACCACCAGGGGGCGTTAGATTCCAAAAATCTTGTTTACTTTGGAAAGCTACTTATATGTAATGGATGTACATTACAACTCCACTCCGTCTGAATTAAAGCAGCGTTTCTCATTGAACAGATATGTCAAGCTTTCACATGAAATGAGTACCACGCCTCGTTATTCTGGGGATGCCACACATCTGTATGTAATACGCTTGGGACTTTAACTTTCGGTGGTACATATGTTTCTTGAATGATACGTTAATCTCCCTAGAACTTTTGAGATTTGTTATCACAAGACCAAAAACTCCACCTCCACCAGCTTCCCTTTATAATTAAATTTTAAGAGGTCTAGTATTAAATTTGTGAGGATATTTATTACATATACGTAAGAGCAAAAAATATTCATGGCGTTTCGGTTACCTCTTCTGCTTCTTTAAGTGAGCATGTTTTAATTGCCGCGTTGCTGCACGTTTCGTCAATTCCCCAACAATTAAATTTCGTGTATGAATACCAACAACGACAAATTACAAGACAAACGTACAACAACAAAAACACAAATTCTATACTTAACCGTTTACATATAAATACTTATATACATGTAAATTCCGGTATGTGTAAGAATGGTGTGCTGTACGGCGGCGAAAATGTTCCCTTCGTAGCTTCCTGTTTGGACGCTTGACTATTGGCTATACGCCTAAAAGTTTGCCACTTTATATGAGTTTAATAGTTTTGCCAAATGTTGAGAATTAATTAGCGCGTGGTGTGCAGGCTGGTTGCTGCGTTCGCTGTTCTTCGAAGTATTCGGCGATGATGTGGCATGAATAAGTTAGCCAACCGATACGCTGGCATGTAAACGGTTACATCTATGTTATAATGCCGGATTCGAAATGTGGAGCTTTCGAACTGGTACTTAAAGCCGTAGAATGTTGAAATTCTGCCATTTGTATGCCTATAAGTGACCAGTAGACAAGTTTGATTGAAGTAGAGATTATGTCGGTAGTGTCTCATTACATTTTCTTTGATGTACGTTAGACAGATAAGTAAATTAGTGCGTGACGTCTTAAAAGATATAACGGAATAAAGTTTACTATGAAACTTTGACAGTTTTATAATAAACAATGCGATTTAAGCTAACGTTACAGTGATAGAAAGAGCATGTGACTAGTTTTCCTTCGCATCGAAATGGTACTTCGTTCATCTTGAAATAGTCGTAGTCACTGCTGGGTATTTGCAGATGCTAGAAGCACCGCCTTAGTTTGACCAAGCACGCTCGCGTTCAACACATCTGTACGTTTTTTAGGGCTGAGAAGCTTATGAGAAAATTTTATGAGCCTTTAGTATTTAATGACAGAACTTGCAACATCACCGATTTTAATATCAAAACATTTGTGGCGCCAAAAATGATTTGCACATATTAATATTATTGCTCACGACTTTTATCTGATTATTTTACTTTCGTAGTGATTTTCAATAATAATTATGGATAAACAGAGTAGGGCCTCCAATGAGAATTTAGTTCAGCTAAACTCTGCAAAGGCAACATAATAGCATTTTCGAAAGAATTTCGTACAATAATTGTCATAATTTTCAATATGAATAAATAAAGTAGTAGAAAGTATCCAAGGTGGGATAGATAAGGAAGAATATCTGTAAAGGACAGTAGCTATTTTTTTCTGTTCGTTTGGAACATACAGTGACAGCTCTTAGCTTTCCTAGCGAGGTTGGAACGAAAACCGAATATTTTGTGGTAAATAAAAGCAAATAGAAATTGAGTTTCAAGAAGATATGCCTAGCCGCAATGTTTTAATTCGCTAAACTATGTCAATGTTGTCATTCCATCGAATGCGATGTTCGCCGTGGCCAATGCGCAAAGGACCATAAATCTTTCGCATGACCTTTCTTGAGTAGAAAATCGTTCGGCTGTCTGTTGTGATTCCTTGTGTTTGTTGACGTGCGCTTTTTGCTGCCCAAATGAGGGTGCGAATCTTGGCTGCAAAAAGATAGCGGTCCGAGTCGATTTTAGGACCTCGGAGCGTACGCACGTTTAGAACACTGGAGACGTGTCGTCCGTCTATCATAACATAATCGATCTGGTTGGTGGCATTTCGATCCGGAGGCAGCCAGGTAGCTTGATGTATTTTCTTGTGCTGGAATATAGTACCACAGATAACCATACTTCGGGCTCCGGCGAAGTCGATCAGCCTTAACCCATTTGAGGATGTTTCGTCGCAGGCTGAATTTACCGACCGTAGTGCCAAATAAACCTTCTTTGCCCACCCTGGCGTTAAATTCGCCAATGCACTCCAAGCGCTCATAGAAGGCATCTTTGGTCACATCGTCGGGGCGAACAAAGACCAAACTCTATAAAGCCTCCAATACGTTGGAAAGTTCAAGTGGAGAACGACCTGGCGTATTAACGGCAAATCACGAAGAACGACTGGCGTAAATTTGGTTTAAACCGCGTAAGCGGTGTCTTCGCCAATAGAGAAGAACAAAACCTCACATACTGTTCGATATAGTATGGGGTATAAAATGGCACGGAATTAAAAAAAATATGTATATTAGGTATAGAGGTACCATGGGAAGTATTGATCCGATTCTCCCTAAATTTCGATTATGTGACTCACACATTGACCGATATTTTCTCTCAAAAGTTAATTTTAAGCAATGGGGTTCCCATAATCGCAACTAAGGGCTTGAACAATTTTGATTCAATTTGAACAATTTTTAGCCATAAACTTAAATCGCACTATTCACGCCAAGTTTTATTTCGTTACATTAATTGCTTCTTGATTTGTATGCCGGAGAGTGAAAAAACCTAACGGAATTTAAAATTAAATGTTATAAACGCTTAAGCGCTATAATCAGAATGCATGGTATTAGTACAAATGATCGGAATTACGGGTAGTCGACCCATGTCCGTGGCCCTGCTCACTTTTTGATGAAATTCCATACATCGCGATCCGGCCTACCGATTTCAACCAAATTTGGTAAGTGACATTCATTCATTTATTCCTAATTAATAGTACGAAAATATATAAAATCGGATAACAAACACGCGTACTTCCGAAAAGCATATTTTTAAATTCCAGTTGACTCTTTCATTTTTCAGTACCAAAACCCTAATACCGGGATAAAACTTTGCAAGAATAATACCTTTAAATTCCACCTTATGACCAAAAATTGTTCAAATCCAACAAAAACTATTAAAGCTTCTAAGTACCGAATATTTAGACCCCAGTGTCTGCACTTGACTTTTGAGAGAATGTATCGGTCAATGTGTGAGATATATAATTGAAAATCAGGCATAATGCTTTGCTGTTAGTAGTACGTCTGTATGGTAAAAATTAGTTCATTCAGGCCAATATTTTTTGTAGCCCCCCAAATATGTAATATAAAGGTTTTCCAATTCCCGGGTGACTTTGTGGCGTATCCATATATCGGCCAATATGTGAGTTGTCTCAAAGAAAAAAGAGAGCAGTGTATTTTTGTACATTAAATAGATAAATTTGAGCGAAAATTTGTCCTATTTCCTATTTAACTGATATCAATATTTTCAAACATCCGATTTTTGGTTTTTTGTATCTGGCAGCTTAATAGTATGTGGTGTTGGGAAAAAATATAAAATCAGGTCGATACTATCCCAACTCCCATATGCTAATAATAATGATTTTCATTTTTCCAACAAACCTTATGTGTCTGTCGGTGCATGAGTTATAAATAATATATATATATATAAAAAAGCTTGAATTTCGATCCTCTGATTGGCGTTGTACACCTTAAAGTATTTCATTGGCTTTGATTTCTGTAAGTTGCAAGAGTATAAAATGTACGGTTGCATCCGAACTTAGTCTTCCTTACTTGTTAGATTTACTTATTGCAAGAATATTTCGGAGCGAATATTGTATTCAAAGTGGATTGAATTGGAAATACTGTTATGTATAACATAATAAAACCTGGGAAGCATTGCTTTGGAACATTTCGTAAACCCAAAATCTCGTTATATTCATCGCTGGCATGACAGATTATTTCTTTAATATTGCAGTGCTCAAATCCGCATATTGTCTTTTTACAAAATCGATTACAGAAATCCTGATTAGTTCTCATAGAATTGAGTAGAACTGAACCAGCAAAATTATACAGAAATCTAGAACAAATTAAATTTTTAAAGAAATTTCAAATGTTAGGTCAGAATAGCTTTTGAAGCAGCCATAAATTTTTGTATGGAGGCTCATATTAATCCAGTAACCGGAGTATCGACCCAGTCCAATTTGATTGGGATTTAGATGCCCTTTATTGTGAACTCATCAGCTTCGCAGTCCCCAGTGAATCCAACGATCAGGCCACCAAATTGGTATGATAACGTAGTACGCTTATGCTATTAAATAAAGGGTGATTTTTTAAGAGCTTGATAACTTTTTTTTAAAAAAAAACGCATAAAATTTGCAAAATCTCATCGGTTCTTTATTTGAAACGTTAGATTGGTTCATGACATTTACTTTTTGAAGATAATTTCATTTAAATGTTGACCGCGGCTGCGTCTTAGGTGGTCCATTCGGAAAGTCCAATTTTGGGCAACTTTTTCGAGCATTTCGGCCGGAATAGCCCGAATTTCTTCGGAAATGTTGTCTTCCAAAGCTGGAATAGTTGCTGGCTTATTTCTGTAGACTTTAGACTTGACGTAGCCCCACAAAAAATAGTCTAAAGGCGTTAAATCGCATGATCTTGGTGGCCAACTTACGGGTCCATTTCTTGAGATGAATTGTTGTCCGAAGTTTTCCCTCAAAATGGCCATAGAATCGCGAGCTGTGTGGCATGTAGCGCCATCTTGTTGAAACCACATGTCAACCAAGTTCAGTTCTTCCATTTTTGGCAACAAAAAGTTTGTTAGCATCGAACGATAGCGATCGCCATTCACCGTAACGTTGCGTCCAACAGCATCTTTGAAAAAATACGGTCCAATGATTCCACCAGCGTACAAAACCACACCAAACAGTGCATTTTTCGGGATGCATGGGCAGTTCTTGAACGGCTTCTGGTTGCTCTTCACCCCAAATGCGGCAATTTTGCTTATTTACGTAGCCATTCAACCAGAAATGAGCCTCATCGCTGAACAAAATTTGTCGATAAAACACATTTCGAACCGAACACTGATTTTGGTAATAAAATTCAATGATTTGCAAGCGTTGCTCGTTAGTAAGTCTATTCATGATGAAATGTCAAAGCATACTGAGCATCTTTCTCTTTGACACCATGTCTGAAATCCCACGTGATCTGTCAAATACTAATGCATGAAAATCCTAACCTCAAAAAAATCACCCGTTACTAGTGAGATTAGACACTACATGACTTACTTTAAGCGAGTAAAAATGAGTCAAAAGTATATATTTTGAGCTGCATCGAAATGTATACTCTTTATTTATACTCTTAAGACTAACTTATTACATGGTTCTTACTTCTATTTATACTAACTATATAGTATGTTTACTTATTACCAGTTGATAGTTAGTTTAGATACAGATTATATTATTTGTTGGTTGGTTTACATACTATATACTATATATTGTTTGCTTAGACACATTTGCTTTGTTTTAAGATAAGGTTGTTGTGGTATTCAAACTCAATGTTGTTTTGATACTGGTTTCTTTAGAATTATTTGTTGTATTGATAGTTCATTTTAATTGTTCCAACTCAAGACTATTTGCATTCTGTTTACCGAAACAAAAGGTTATTTTCATGTTTGTTACTATTATAAGGAATACGTTCCTTAACAAGCGCACGGACAACGAAGGCAGTGTTGTCGTTCTGTGGTCGGAATGAATGAAGCTAAATTTAGAACAATATTGAATTTAACTTTATTTCAGTTTATATCATATATAAGTTCATAACGTTGAACTTAAATTTACTAAATTAAGTGAGGCTGCGACTTATAATATACATAAGATGACAAAATACCAAATTTGATTCGAATAAGACATGTTGAATTGTCTCACAACAGCTCTTTATATAAAATATTGGAAACTCCTGAAGTTACTTCCTCAGCTTCCATCTGCAGTTATACACGTTTATAATATATAAATTACTGCACTAGATATAGAGTACGTTACCAAGAATCAACTCGTTGGCCAAGATTCTCTTTCAGACATGTTAGAAAGAAGAGAGGAGAAATATTTTTTAAGCATCTAAAATTAAACATAATATATTTCAACAAAATATATATGTAGATATTAAGTATAAAACTTGCCTTCTTGTTCAACTAATTATCTCATCAAGAGCTCTACCTCCGTCCAATTTAAGCGTTCTCACTACACAAACAATTCATCTCAACCTGCCCCATAACGTACAATCTGCCGTTAACTTCAAGCATATCGGTGTTCGGTTTTCTACCCACTTTATGTGGCATGGCATAGCGTAGTTTATCCCAAAATCTGGCATCTTGCCAATCCAAGTATGTGTTCATATCCAAATATGCCTTCAATTCCTTATCCAATAACGCACTGTTGATAATTTCACCGTATTTAATCATAATTATGCGCGCACGACCTTCATTCAGCGAGCACTGGTGAGCTGTTCGAAACTCCATGCGCGCCCAATCAGATTCGATGAAGTGCTGCGAGAGCACAATGATCGTACGTCGCGACTGTTCGACCGATTCGATGATTTGTTCAGGTATATAAGCGCCAGCTAGCCAATTGCGTTCGTGCGTACATACACGAAATGGTGGTTCGCCCTGCTCGAGTTGTGGTAGTAATATATGGTTGACAAAGTCAGCCTCTTGGTGCGCGTAGGAGATGAATGCATCGAACATTTTATTCTCATCCAGTTCGTATTCCCGAATGCAACAACGCAATTTGTTGTGACCATATAACCAGATTTTTATTTGTAATTTATATTTAAAGAAGAGTGCAACAATAAGAAGGAAAATAATGATGATTAACGCTGCAGTTGTGATAGCTGCATTCATGTACTGATAATGTTTAACGCTGTCCTCAGTTTGGCACAATTCGCTCAGGCTTGCTGTTAGGGGAGTAACATTCTGTTTGTTAGCACAGCGTAACTGTTCGACATCGGGTATGCGGTGACGATGTGCACGTACGGTGTAGAGGAGCTGCTGTGCAGAACAGTCGCAAATCCAAGGGTTTGCACTGAGATACAGAAGCTGTAGCTTCGTGCTCTCATTGAGAAATACACGCAAAAAATCAGCACATAACGATGTTAAGTCATTATTTCGCAGATCCAAAACCGTCAAATCGTTTGGTAGTTCCAAGAGACTTATGTTGGTGATTTGATTGTGCGCGGCGTAAAGTTTTGAAACGTTGGCGTAGCCGAAGGTGGTGCTTAGCGGCAGAACAGTGAAACGATTATTGCTAATATCGAGTAACGAAGTCGTGAGCAATACCTGCTCGGGACGTGGCAGCTCTCCGATAACGTCGAGTTGTGCGCCTGTGCAATTGATGTGCAACAATTCAGATTTTGTAAAACAAACGCAGTTTCTGGGACACTGCACCGATTGCCAAGCACATAGCTCATGTCGTCGAAGCTGTGTGAATTTCGTTAGTAGATTGGTTGACTTCTGTTTACACTGCAGATCGCTAAAAAACCGGCTATAGTTATTATTGTAAATCCATGCTAGGTTACAATCGCATTCGATATGGTTGCCAGTCATTATGATTTCGCCTTCACAGTCGTTAGTTGTATTGAGTAAATTTGATAAAGCATATACGTTTTTAATCAAATTTTGTTCCAAGTTAATTTTGAAAGGGCATGTAATGCCGATTTCATAAATCCAATCCATATTAAACCCATTCAGAAGATTTCGACTTAAATTTATTAATTTTAACTTACGCTTGCTTTGGTGGTACTCGTTAGGTTCCAATGTGCTGACATAATTCAGACCTTTCGCTAAAGCCAAGGGCATCGGCATATTGCTGTTGTGTAAATTTGTAGCCAATGTAACTGGGGCATTGGCGTAACTCTCCTTACCCCAAATCGTTCGCAGTTTATTATCGCTTAAGTCTAGCCTATGTAGAAAATTCAACGGTTTGAGAATTGTTATAATATTTGTTGTGTCGTGCAATTGATTGCCTTTGAGTTTTAATTGCCATAACAAAGGGATTTGCTCGAAAACTTCAGGCCTTAAATATGTCAAGGAATTGTAGCTAAGATCCAGTATTATCAGTTTATCCAGTTTAGCAAGTTGATTTGGTAATAACTCGACGATTCCATTGTGGCTCAAGTTCAGAAAATTCAAACGCGTAAGTGTTGCAAAGACATTTTCGTTCAAAATTTTCATATTATTCCCGGCTAAGTCAAGTTGCCTAAGCGCAACAAGATTTTGAAAATGCTCTCGAGTTAAGTTTCGCAGCGTCATGTTATGATATAGATTTTTTACGCTAAGCGATTGCAATTGGTTATAAGCAGAAAATACATCCTTAGGGACATCATAACTGTCTACTGATGATTTTACAATTAATTCAAAATAATTTACATTCTGATAGTAAAAATCCGGATACTTTTTTTTTTGTGTAGCAATGTCTCTGTTATACATTATCGTTATTTTTTCCTGTGCATATATATATTTCTGAATTTCCCGAACTTGGGTATTCACATATTTTTCAGGCGTAAAATCTTCACAATCCTCCACGTCGATGTAATGTGTTTTAAGAAGAATTGACTGAAATTTATGCTCGAGAAAAATATCAATATTTTTCGTACCTGTGAAACAAGTCACTGACATGTCTTTGCTTTTAGCAGAGAAATTTATTTTCTTTAGGCCAAATTCGTCGTCAATAAGACAAAGAACATAACCATTACATTCACACAAAATGGATTTATCTGTAGGGCAATCCTGAAAGTATTCAGGATCATTGGGATATACTCTACGCTCCCGCAGGGAAGACTCGACAAACAGAAATTTGTTGCTTAAAATCAGTAAATTTGCTATTAAGGCGTATATTAAACACATATCTGCTAGTTTTGTTTAGTTTATATATAATTTTTCCCTCTGATATTGTTTTTATTTATTCGATTCAATAACTAAGTTTTGCAGACTAACTCACTTGCACTTTCTGAAATACTAAATTCTAAATCGCAAACTGAAGCAGGTTAGACCAAATAAATCATAATTTAATTTCTTATCAAAAATATTTTTGGAAACCGCAAAAACTGAAAGCTCCCGCCGTAATAAACCTATAGTGATGGTAAAATTACGCTAATGAAAAAATACGGAATATATTTTTGAGCAATCGATAATATATCGATGCTGAAAAAAGTTGTGCTAAATATCAAATATCTTTAGAATATGTCATAATTTTTTAGCGGTGGAAATTTTGTGGAAAAGTCCTCGATAATTGTGTTCATCATATTCGTTCCTGCAAAATAAGTCCTGAAAACCTTTTGAATGATGTTGTATTCAGATTTCAATTGTATCGATTGTATTTCTTCTTCTTATTTACTGTGTAGACTTCGCTTACGTGGTTTTAGCCGAGTTAAAAGCGCGCCAGTTGTTTGGTATTCGCCGTGGACAATGCGCAAAGGACTAACAATCTTCCGCAGAACCTTACTTTCGAAAACTCGTAACGTCAACTCATCAGATGCTTCTGCTTATAGAGTTTAATTTTCGTTCGTCGAGAGAGGACTTTAGTTCTCAATTGCCTACTTAGTCCAGAACTAACAGCGCGGTTGTTCAGGCCAATGAAATTGATGCCACCAGCGTACGCCAGTTGTACACTCTTATCGAAGATAATACCTTATTTATATAGTTCTGCAGCTTGAATTATTTTGAAACCTCTTTTGCTATAGAATGGCTCGGAGAGGTCCTTACCGATCCTGACGGAGCTTTTGGTGTTGCTCAACGTCAGTTTACACAGTCGTACGAGTATTAGTTTTGCGGGGATACAAAATTCAGACATCGCGACATAAAGGCAGCTCCCTTACATGCTGTCAAAAGCAGATTTTAAAATCGACGAAGAGGTGGTGTGTGTCGATTTTCTTTTCACGTATATTTTCCTAGATTTGGCGCACGGTAAATATCACCTGAGTTCTTTATTTGCCAAACCTAAAGCCACACTGATAAGGTCCAATCAGTTTCTTTACGGTGGGCTTTAATCTTTCACACAATACGTTCGATAGAACCTTATATGCGATGTTGAGAAGGCTTATCCCACGATAGTAGGCGCAGATTGTGGGTCTCCCTTTTAGTGGATTGGGCAGAGCACACTAAAATTTCAATCAATATTCGAACTACTTCATGGTCAGGCAATGGAACGTCTGCTCCATCGTGATCGATTGGGGAAACGTGTACGCCTTCTTCAGTCGTTATATTTTTACTGTCATTCAACAGGCTGGAAAAGTGTTCCCTAAATAAATTTAGTATGGAAAGCACTCAGTCACTAGATCACCTCTGGGATTCTTCAAGAGTATGCTTCGGTTTAAAACCTTCTGTTGCTTTGCGTTTTTCGAAAACCAATGGTTTCGTTTGTATTTGTACGTAAGCTTGAAATACTAGCCCACAGTTCTAAATATTATATCAAGCCAAGCACTATTTTGGCATCGTGGCGGCGGCAGCTCTCATAAGTGCGCTCCAAGCGCTGTTAGAAGGAATATTTGGTCACATCATCCTTCGATTCCATCGGGGCGGGGGCGCACATCAGCGATATGTTGAAGAACTTCACTTTGACGCGGATTATAGCTAGACGCTAGCCCACCGGGGAGAATCCCACACCGAATTTATACTTCTTTATTTGGCTACTGTAGTAAATGCCACAAGGACCTACTCGGCTCAGTTCTCGTCCCGTCTATCGCAGTTCTTGGACGGCGGTAATGTCAGCTTTTGTTTTCTCGAGGACATCAAACAACTGGCCGGCGACACCTTCCCAATTAAGAGACTGGACATTCCAGGTGAATGCCATCAAATGGCATGGTCGTCATCAGAGAGCGGATTTCTCATTCGAGGCTGTTGATTAATTTTCAATGGGGCATTTTTTACATGGCGGTTCCAAAACCAGCGCACAACCCTCGGGAGGAATGTTTCGTCATCTCAAGCTCGTAATATGAAGTCGAGCTGAGTGCGCTCCCAACGCCTTAATGATCAGAGAGAAATACGAAGGACATCAACGACTTTAGGTCCTAATCAAGTTTTAGGTTATAGGATCTGCTCTAAGTGTTCTGCCAAAATATGGACTAATGAACCGAATGGTATGTGCTATGCTGCTGGAAAAGTCAATCTCCCAAATAGGCAGGTGCCGCCACAGTCAATCAAAAATTTATTGACAAATAACACTGGTCAACAAATTTGTAATTTTTTTTTGTCACATGAAAATTTGTATCAAATTTTGAATATACTAGGGCCACCATGTACACATCATGTTTTCTTGTGACATCAAAACATATGTATATTTTTGTAAAAAGTACAAAATTCAGCCACTCTTACAGAATTATTTCCTAATATCTAGTAGATACTTATGATTTTCTTGAATATTTGGCTTCCGGTAGGTCCTTTTAAGTTTCCACCAGTAGTCTGCAAGCATTCCTGAACTCCGTTTCACGTGATAACGCTTCTCCATTAAGGAAATGTCTTGATGGAACCTCTCACCTTGTTCGTCACTCACAGCACCCAAATTTGCCGGAAAGAAATCCATGAGTAATTCCATATGTTATTTTCCGCTTTATGGTTACCTTGAACAACATTTACAAAACATTTCTTGGCGAGTTTTTCCTGTATCAATTGCCGTATTTGTGGACCTACAAATATTCCCTCTTTGATTTTCGCCTCGCTGAGTGTAGGGAATTTCTCTTTTAGATATAAAAATCCTTCTCCATCTTTAGGCAAAACTTTTCCAAAAAAAAAAAAACCTGGATGTGATAGAAACAAAAGTGTTATATATTTTTAATGAGGGTACACCAACATAAATAACAAGTAAGAAAGGGCTAAGTTCGGGTGTCACCGAACATTTTATACTCTCGCATGATAAAGTGATAATCGAGATTTCATTATCCGTCATTTACATATTTTTTTTATTCTGCTGTAAAATTAATTAGAATTAAATTCTGAGAGATTTACCGATATTTTCGGTGAAAAATTAGGTTAGGTTATGTTAGGCACTGAGTTCTTCGTGTTCGATATCAGGGACCTTGAAAAGTTATAGTTCGATCACGACAATTTTTCCACAAGGGATACCTATGCTCAAATACCGTATTTGCGTAAAGTTTTATTTCACTATCATCATTGGTTCCTAATGTATATATTATACAGAGAAGGCATCAGATGGAATTCAAAATAGCGTTATATTGGAAGAAGGCGTGGTTGAGAACCGATTTCGCCCATATTTCGTACATGTCATCAGGGTGTTAAGAAAATCTTATATACCGAATTTCATTGAAATCGGTAGAGTAGTTCCTGAGATATGGTTTTTAGTCCATAAGTGTGCGACGCCACGCCCATTTTCAATTTTTAAAAAAAGCCTGGGTGCAGCTTCCTTCTCCCATTTCTTCCGTAAAATTTAGTGTTTCTGACGTTTTTTGTTGGTCGGTTAACGCACTTTTAGTGATTTTCAACATAACCTTTGTATGGGAGGTGGGCATGGTTATTATCCGATTTCTTCCATTTTTGAACTGTATATGAAAATGCATGAAGGAAACGACTCTATAGAGTTTGGTTGACATAGCTATAGTAGTTTCCGAGATATGTACAAAAAACTTAGTAGGGGGCAGGGCCACGCCCACTTTTCCAAAAAAATTACGTCCAAATATGCCCCTCCTTAATGCGATCCTTTGTGCCAAATTTCACTTTAATATCTTTATTTATGGCTTAGTTATGACACTTTATAGGTTTTCGGTTTCCGCCATTTTGTGGGCGTGGCAGTGGGCCGATTTTGCCCATCTTCGAACTTAACCTTCTTATGGAGCCAAGAAATACGTGTACCAAGTTTCATCATGATATCTCAATTTTTACTCAAGTTACAGCTTGCACAGACGGACGGACAGACGGACGGACGGACAGACAGACATCCGGATTTCAACTCTACTCGTCACCCTGATCACTTTGGTATATATAACCCTATATCTGACTCTTTTAGTTTTAGGACTTACAAACAACCGTTATGTGAACAAAACTATAATACTCTCTTTAGCAACTTTGTTGCGAGAGTATAAAAATCATAACAAAGTTCATGTGGCAAAAACAGTGTTTACCAGTGTAATCACACACATTATGCACATTTTTTAAACAAACTACAGAGGTACGATATCCTCTTTCAAGAAGATAATTTTATGCCTACTTTTAAATTCTGTATGAGTACGATTAATTCTGTATGAAACTCGGTAAATCTGCGATAGAAACGTTTGATATGATTAAGCAGGCTTTCGCAGATGTTGCTTTAGAAAGAAGTGGTGTGTTTCGGTGGCACCAGGCATTTTTGGAGAAATGGGAAGAGGTCGCTGATGAAGACCTCGTAGGAAGAGCATTTGAATATGCGCAAGGTGTGCGCGAAGATGGTCCCAAAAGTGCTCACTGACGACCAGAAATTGCTGGGAGTGGAAGTGTGGCAAGAAAATTTGAACTTGTGTGAGAGCGAGCCTCAATTTTTGAATAACGTAATCACAGGTGACAAGTCGTGGATCATTGAGTATGACCCTAAGACAAAGATGTAGGTGTTCCGGAGAATGCCTTCCATGACACCTTCCATGTTTGTAAATCGCACTGGCAGCTGTGTATCGACGCAGAGGGAGCATATTCTTAAAGTTTTTAAAGAGTTTTAACTTTTGGTTCAATACAATTTTTTAAATAGACTCAGTCCTATTACTTCCCGGACAAACCCAGTATAACGAGATTTTGGGTATACCAAATGTTCCCAAGCGATGCTCTCTAGATTTTTTATGTAATTTTTATGCATTTTCAATTCAATCCATTTTGAATACAATATCTGCTTCGAATATATATATATATATTATATTCTTGTAATAAGTAAATGTAACAAGTAAGGAAGGGCTAAGTTCGGGTGTCACCAAACATATTATACACTTGCAATTTGCAAAAAACCAGGCCAGGGAAATACTTTAAGGTGCAAAACGACAACCACAGGATCGACATCCAAGCAATTTTATATATGGGCCATTCCATCAATTGGCGACATGGTTTTGTACCCGTGGTTCTCCGATTTTGACGAAACTTTAGAATATCATAATATAGACTAAAATAAGAATATCTGTAAACTTTTTAGTGGCCAAAGTTGCTCCATTGTATTTTGGCGCGCACTTCAAATTGAGATCAAACAAAAAAATGACTTTTTCTTTTATTTTTTAACGACCTCGAAATTGAGTGAAAAAATTTTAAAGTTATCCATTTTTATGTAAAAAAATCTCAGCTTTCTGATAAAAATATTTTCAAAATCCAAAAAAAAAATTCAAAATCCAAAAAAAACATGTTTTTTAAAAAAAATCCCGCTTTTTGTGCTCTTCCCCCACTTTTTTTTTCAAAATTGACTTTTCCATTCGATTCCTCGTTAAATTTTACATAAGAATCAGTGTTCAAAAATATGGGACTCTGATCCCATCAACAGCAAAAAAATGCAAAGTTATCGCTATACGGCGCAGTGTGTTCGCTTAGAAGGTTGTGTGAAAGAGGTAAATGTGTAAATTGTATTCTTAGTCTTGGATTAAGAAGAAATCACTGTCTTCATTCATAAAAATATGCGCCGTATAGCGACAGCTTTGCAGTTTTTTTTGCTGTTGATGGGATCTGAGTCCCATATTTTTGAACACTGATTCTTATGTAAAATTTAACGAGGAATCGAATGGAAAAGTTAATTTTGAAAAAAAGTTCGTGGAAAAGCACAAAAATCCGGATTTTTTGGAAAATAATGTTTTTTTTGGATTTTTAGCGTCAACTTGGAATTTTTTTTGCTGTTATGGGATCAGAGTCCCATATTTTTGAACACTGATTCTTATGTAGAATTTAACGAGGAATCGAATAAAAATGTCAATTTTGAAAAAAAAGTGGGGGAAGAGCACAAAAAGCGGGATTTTTGGAAAAACATGGTTTTTTTGGATTTTGAAATTCTTTTTGGATTTTGAAAATATTTTTATCAGAAAGCTGAGATTTTTTTACATAAAAATGGATAACTTTAAAATTTTTTTTCATTCAATTTTGAGGTCGTTAAAAAATAAAAGAAAAAGTCATTTTTTTGTTTGATCTCAATTTGAAGTGCGCGCCAAAAAACAATGGAGCAACTTTGGCCACTAAAAAGTTTACAGATATTCTTATTTTAGTCTATATTATGATATTCTAAAGTTTCGTCAAAATCGGAGAACCACGGGTACAAAACCATGTCGCCAATTGATGGAATGGCCCATATATTATATACTAGCTGACCCCGCAGCCGTGGTCCTGCGTGAAATTATGTATGTGCTTTGAAATGAAAAGAAATTTGAATTTATCATTTCATTTTTTCTTTCAATGTATCGCAGCTTCATAAACAACACAGAATAGATGGTTTTGCAACTGGTGAGCACGCCACTTATACGAGTATCTGACCGTGTGAAAAACATAGCATTTCCAAATGTATGCCACACACGACTATCCTTGTGACCTGTTGATTGTCATCTCAAATGTAATTTTCACTGAAAACAGAATACATTTGAACTGAAATGGCAAATCGTTAGAACTCAAAAGAATTTGTAGAATCAAGCATTCTGCCCCTTTGTATTCGACAGCTGCATCACAATCAGTCGGGTTCTATTACACAGTTTCGCCGCATGAAGATTGCGAAAAATAATAACGACAGATCCAACTTCGAGACGCAAATGATGCAGTGGCATACCAAGCCTCTGCAAAGAATTTAGAAATTCCACTGGATAATTAACGGCATCGTCTTCATTGTCAAGACGATCGATCGATTTGTATGAGCGTAAGTCCGAACATTCGAGATGAGTTTATCTTTCGTGAATTGATAAACAACAGATGAAATTGATATCAAACCACCGGAAGTATCAACCGGAATCGACCGATTTCCAATCCTTAGCGAATACGATGTAAAAAGAAAGAAAAGCACGTGAATACTGTTTCGTGCATTTATTGTCAGACATACAAACCGAAGTGGGATTGTGGCTTATTGGTTTTTATCACTTCGTATAATACTGGATCTTTCTTTGTATCAGGAATTTCCGCATGATTGAATGATTTCATCAATTTGATCTGCTGTACATCCACCTTCCAAAGAAGAATGTGTGCGTGGGGCAAACCTGTTTTTGCAACTCAACAGAGTACATCTATGTAGCATATAGCAGCACCATATATACGTTGCTTCAAGATAATCCATCGAAGCTGTTGCTTGAAAAGTCTTGCTGTGACATCGTGATGATCGCTTGCTGATTGACCGCGATCCATAATACCGCACGTGTGTCATCGCATCCTGGGAGTACTCGGACATGTGCCTTGGCTTCTTATGTAAGTATGTTGATGCCAAAAAGAACGCCGACCGATATTAGCGCGACCTCTTCGTGGCATCGTAACAAATTTCAATCTGTAATTGATCACTTTGTGTGCAACACACATAACATTTTTACTGAATAATTTTCAAAAATTTTTGAAGCAAACCACAATTTTGAACGATTCAAATAATTGAAAAGCAAAACAAAGCAAATTTGGAAAAAAATTGTATGGAAAAAATTAACTTTTTGGAATTGTCCAATTTTCCGACTTTTCCTGACAAAAAGCATACAGGTTTTTTTATTTCTAAACCTTCCCCTTTCTCACAGAACATTCTCTGAAAATTTCATCAAGATTGGTTCAGTCGTTCCCTTAGCGTTACTAATAAACAAACATTCATTCGTTTGTATTGGAAAAAGAAAAGGGCTGTTTTTAGGGTTTTCCGGCAATTATTCAAATTTTTCTTGCCGTAAAAACCATCCTTGAGCCTCAACGAACATTTTAAAAAAGGAATGGGCAAAATGGGTCCAGGCGTTTTTGAGTTATGCGCTTACCAACACATTTTGCGATTCATTTTTGTATATAAAAATGTCTGAGAGACTTGTTTATAGCTAGACCAAAAGAGTTTTTCACCGGAAATTGAAGCCGTTTAAATAAAGTTGGCAGATCACTTGGAATCATGGGAATTTTCAGTACATGAACTACTGGAGCTGCTGGAATTGCTGGAATTGCTACACTTAAATTGTCTTTCAAATTTCTTAACGAGCAGCCTCATCCCGTTATACATGCTTGCGTGTTAAATCCCTCAAAAAAATAATTGGAATTCCAATTTTTAAAGCCAATTTATGTGGTGACTGTCCAGAAGGGTTTAACGACTGTATGGAAATGTGAAATCCTGATTTTGCTGTTGGACTGTGTGTATAATATCTTGACATAAATCGTCTTTGAAATTTTCCCATAATTTTAATGGTTCCGAGAGTTGACAAATTAAAGGTATGACGACAAACAACTCTCTCAGTTGTACTAGACTTTTCGAAATTGATGCTTCTATCACAGTTTTTTGCAATGATCATCGTTTTCTAGTACACCTTTAACACGGCAAACTGCCTGATAGGTTTTTTGAAAACGCTGTCAACGGGTTTTAAATAGTCGGATGAGGTTGGACTGCGTACGTGATGTAGTAACATCCTTTGGTAAAAACACTCTAATTGTGAAGGATATACACCGAAGACTCTACCTAAAGCGAGATGTTTGTTTTATGCCTACAGGGCCAAGTATGTCCTCACCACGCTTATTTCCTTTAAATTTATTATTATTTCATATATAGTATTGGGGACCTTCACGGTATAGAAGTGTCTTTGCAAATTCATCTTCATTACTGAGCTCAAAGATAGCCAGCAAAGTGGTTTTACGTAGGTTTTGAGTTTAGGGAAATACACCCTTTGGCCGTTTTCTAAATGTACAGCTAACTGCTGCACTGTAGGATACCAGACAGACAGACAGGCTTCGGATGTACTTATGTACCGGTCTTTTATTTTATTTATTTATTTACAAGTGTAATAATTATAAATAATAATTCCACTTAACTACTAAAGCACTGGTTGCCAAGGCCCTTGGCTTGTAAAAGAATAACTAAGGTCTAATATTATTATATATTACATAAAATATATACTCGTATATATGTAAATGTAAGTTAGGAGTACTAATTTATAGTAGGTGGTGGAGTGGTTATGGGAAGATGTTAGGAGATTAGTGTGACTTGTATGTATGTATTATTTTATATCTTAGAATGCTAAATTTAATATACTGAAATTGACTATACGTTTATTTTAGCTGCTAGTATGAAATCACAAATTTTCTGTATAGACTTGTCGTCTGTATTTCGTAGAATGTCATATGGCTTTGTTTCTGCAAGTATTGAAGTTCTAAGTGTATCCAGTTCCTGACAGCTATCCCGAAGATGTGTTGTAGATAGGTCATTTGCACCACACAAAGGACAGACTTCACTGATCCTTTTAATAAGTGTGCTTGAGTAGCTAACGTGTGACCAATCCGTAGACGTGTGAATCTTCTTATGCTTTGACAAGACATATTTGACGAGAGCGATGGTCTAATTCTTGTAGGGTTGTGCGATTTATAGCTGTTCCATTCAGTTAAGTAGCTAGAAAGCTATGCACAAGCTTGAGTAAATCTTTGTCCACAAAGTAGTTGCTTAGATGTAAGGGCTCTAAGCTGGCCTCTTTCGCTCTACTCTCGGCTAATTCATTTCCGCGGGTTCCTGCATGGCCTGACACCCACATGATTTTTATATTCTTTCTATTTGAAAATATTGCGTTATGGATATTTGTAACTAAGGCGTATCATTTGCATAATTCATAAGGGCGTCCAAAGTAGATTTACTATCGCTGTTTATGACAGATTTGTTTCCATTTTGGGAAGCAAAAAGTACCGTAACTAAAACAGCTGCTTCGGCTATAAATATCGAGCTATACGATGGTAGTGCACCGACGGCAATAGTGACACCAAGTTGGTTTGTGACTGCAAACGTTGTACTGGTATCATATTTGGATCCATCTGTATAAATAAATTCCCAGTCGTTTTTGAGTAGCGCTGTAATTTTGTTAAAATGTTGCTGGTCCGGTGAGGTGAGTCCTATAGTGGAAAATTTACATTTTGTCTTCTTTGATTATTTTAGAGACGCCGTCTCTTGTTCGAATGAAACTTGGTTTTTATAGTAGAGAAGTTTAGGAATCAGCATCATTGTACGTTTTACTCTGGACGTTATTTCTGGTAATCCAGCTTCTGTGTGGATAACTACGCGCAGCGGTGTGGTACGGTGTCCGTAGATGTAAAGTCCAAAGTAAATTTTTGATAACATTAAGGGGTTACATACGTCCAGAATTTTCAAAAAATCTATTTTTTTATAGGTTTTTTATTCTTTATAGTTTTAGGCGTATTTCCGTGAAAGTCGATTGTAAAAATTCCCCATAGGTACAAAGTTATGGTAGAAAATCAGACCGCCGACGAGAGTTTAATGCACACAGGTAGCTGTCCTTCGTTTGAGGCACATGAAAGTTTAAACACGTTTTTCTCGAAACTACTTTTCCCGGCACGGTCTGCATGACAACTCATACAGTTTTTAACATTTTTTGTTGCGATTTTTTTAACATATTCGAAAATGTTTTTTCTAAAGTCTGTCGAGCCGGATTTTTGATATTTTCATTAAAAAATTTGATAAACATAATTAAAATGTGACATTTATGACGTAAAACGCATACTTTTTTCTAAATTCCGTAAATTGGAAAATTTTTCGAAATTAAAAAATTCGGCTCGACACACTATAACTACAACTTCATTTTACAAGATTTTTTTTTTTATTTTTACAGATCCATCAACATTTCAAGGATAAATGATGCAGACCGTGGAGTAACTTTTTTTTTCATTGTACTTTGGGTCACGTGATATTTTATGTACTAATTTTGGTAAAGAAAAATTAAAATACATTTTTTTTTTTAAACTTCAAGTACCAATAAACATTGCATAAAATTTCTTTATATTTATTTCTATTGTCATCCCTTCTGAAAACAATTTTTCTTTTAGCGCATTTTTGGTGCTGCTGGACGTACGTAACCCCTTAATGCTTTTGTGATATTTACGAGTGTATGTGTGTGAATTTTACAATATTTGGATGACAGAAATTTAATTATGTTAAGTCTTAATAATAAACTTGCTCTAATAACTTTACAATGTTCCTTATACGTTAGCTTATGATCAAAAGTTAAGTCTAAAATTTTTAGTACATATGTGTGCGGGATATGGATATTGGAGTGAGATAATGAGGGGAAAAAACATTTCCGTTTTCTGCAGATGTGGAAAGTAGAACATTTACTTGCTGATATATTAGCACCTGATGTTTCTGCCCTTTTATTTATATTTTGTAGGATGTTTAAGAGGTGTAATTAACGTCACTGGATTCATTTAAATTAGTAAAAATTAAAACGGCATCGGCATAAGTGAAATGTTCTACTTTCGAGTTGGAGGAAATGATTGAGTTGATTTTATTGAACGCAATTACGAACAATGTTACTGAAAGTGGCGATCCTTGCGGAATGCCATTATGAAGACTGTATACTTGGAACTTATAATTATTAATACAGGCTACCAATTCCCGATTGTTTAGAAAGGATTTTACAAAATTGTAAATTTTGTTTCCAATTTTCCATCGCTTTAATTGTCGTAGTACGATATGCGTTCCGATTCTTTTGAATGCCTTCTCGAAGTCTAAATTGAGAACTGACATATGGTTACTGTTGGCTAATGCTGTGGAAGCAAAATGCTCGAAATATAAGAGTGGTTCAGTGACACCGATACCTTTTTGGAAACCAAATTGATAAGGACTAAGGAGATTGTTCGTCTTGGCGTACCACATTATTCTCGCTGCGAGAATTTTTTCCAGGACTTTAGACATGCAAGGTAGAAGGGATGTTGGTCTGAAACTTGATATGAGCGTTGAGGATTTATTTGGCTTTGGAATAGGGATGGTTAAAGTGGTTTTCCATTCTTGAGGATAGATTTCGGAGTCGAGGATATTATTCTAAAGATTAATGAGTCTGATTTTGAGGGTAGAGGGTAAATTTTTTAGGATGGGATAGGAAATTTTGTCCACATCAGGAGCCTTTCCTGTCATTCTTGAAATTGTGGATTCAAATTCAGATGAAGTTATCGGGACTTCTATAAGGAATGCTGCTGAGGAAGGGGATGGATTGGAATAATCTTGTTGAATGATTTGATTTTTAGGACATTGAAGGCGGGAGGGAAGTTGGAGTCATGGGAGTAGGAGGACCATGTTTTGCCGAATTGTTCAGAATTATCATGTGGTTCATGGAGTGGTCCTTGATCGCTATATATAAATTAGATACGAATGCGGGAAGTGGAAAAATTTCGAATAATTGCCGGAAACACCCTAAAAACAGCCCTTTTCTTTTTTCCATACAAACGAATGAATGTTTGTTTATTAGTAACGCTAAGGGAACGACTGAACCAATCTTGATGAAGTTTTCAGAGAATGTTCTGTGTGGGTCGGGGAAGGTTTAGAAATAAAAGAACCTGTATGCTTTTCGTGAGGAAAAGTCGGAAAATTGGAAAATTCAAAAAAGTTAATTTTTTCCATACAAATTTTTTTTTTAATTTTTTTTGTTTTGTTTTTCAATTATTTGAATCGTTCAAATTTGTCGTTTGCTTCAAAAATTTTTGAAAATTATTCAGTGAAAATGTTATGTGTGCTGCACACAAAGTGATTAATTATAGATTGAAATTTGTTACGATGCCACGAAGAGGTCGCGCTAATATCGGTCGGCGTTCTTTTTGGTATCAACATACATTAGCAGCCCAAGGCACATGACCGAGTACTCCCAGGATGCGAAGATATACGTGCGGTATTATGGATCGCGGTCAATCAACAAGCGATCGTCGCGATGTCACAGCAAGACTTTTCAAGTTACAGCTTCGATGGACTTTATCTTGAAGCAACGTATAGTATATGTGGTGCTGTTAGATGCTACATGTACTCAGTTGAGTGGCAAAATAGGGGTTTGTCGCACGTACACTTTCTTCTTTGGACGGTGGATGGTTGTTACACCAGATCAAATTAATGAACTCATTTCTGCGGAAATTCCTGATGCAGAAAAAGATCCAGTATTATACGAAGTGGTGAAAACCAATATGGTTCATGGACCTTGCGGACACCACAATCCCAGGTGATTGATATTATACATAGAATGCATCGTCGAAGAGATATTTACGCAGAAAGCAAGACCAGCCAGTAGATTGACAACCAGGTGTGCTCTCAACTAATACATTAGGACGAAAAACGACGATTGTTTCTACCTTCGGTTGCTATTGATTAATGTACGCAGTTCAAATTCATAAGAGTTATTGCATACTGTGAATGGTACGGTGTGTGCAACTTTTTGAGAATCATGCCGGCAATTGCAATCACTGGAATCAAACGATGGACGATACGATAGCTACTTCGAATGCTACTGAAGTTCGCACACTTTTCGCGATGATCAGCCTTCAAATCCGCGTCAATTATGGGATACGACCAAAAATTACATTACCGAAGACATTTTACATTGTACGAGTATACGCTGAGAATTGGAAATGGGTCAATACGGGCTGATACTTCCTAGGGTTTAATATCAATTCCATATGCCGTTTATCAATCCACCGAAGATGGACTCATCACGAATGTTTATACGAATTTTGGCCAAATTATCGTAAGTACGATTCCTTGAGTGCGCGCGCAATCTTAGCTGCCACAAATACCTATGTTGTTGACATAAATTGGAAGATTCAAAGTCAAATTCCAGGAGACCTGCGCTCATACTAATCTATCGATCGTCTTGACAGTGAGGACGACGCCGTGAATTATCCAGTGAAATTTCTAAATTCTTTGGAGAGGCTTGGTATGCCAGCGCATCATTTGCGTCTCAAAGTTGGATCTGTTGTTATTATGTTTCGCAATCTTCATGCGCCGATCAAATGTATTCCGTACTCAGCGAAAATTGCAATTGAGATGACAATCAACAGGACACAAGGATAGCCGTATTGTGTGTGGCATAAATTTGAAAATGCTATGTTTTTCACACGGCCAGATATACGTGACGTGGTCACGAGTTGGAAAACCATCTTTTCTGTACACCGGTACAGAAACCAAAAAATGTTGTTTATCAAGCTGCGTTACATTAAAAAAAAAGAAACGATAAATTTAACTTTCTTTTCATTTCAAAACACATATGTAATTTCACGCAGGAAAACGGCTGCGGGGTCAGCTAGTAGTTAATAAGATTTGTATCACTCATGTGTTGTTTGTATTTATTTATGCCAAAGTGCTTGTTTATTTTTGGCATTATTTTATGGCAGCAATCTCTGCCAATCTGCCTTTTCTATCAGGAATTTTGGTTGAGGTTTGACTTGATACCAATTAGGAAGGGACATGGTTGTTAGGAGTGGGAAATAATCACTATTGTGGAGTTCATTCAGTATGCAGAAGGAGAGTTTGGGGGCAATAGATGCTGAGGCAAGGATAATATCAGGATGGGTAAGGGTTTTATGGGTTAAAAAATGCGTGGGTAAACTATCATTTAGAACAATAAGGTTTTGGGAAAGGATAACGTCTTCAATAATTTTATTAACACATTTAGAGCCCCACAATGGGCTCCACGCATTAAAATCTCCTAGAATTATGATGGGAATGGAGAATGTATTACACAAGTCAATTATATCTTTATTGTTAACTTTTTGGTTGGGTGGGATGTAGCAATTAATTAGTGTGATTTTTTGCTCAACATCGATTTAAATTGCTAAACAGGAAATATTTGATTTAACAGGGACTAGTTTATGACTTATGGATTTTTTTTTATAAAAAAAGCGATTCCCTGTTTGCAGGAGCCAATAGAGGGTTTGTTATGAAAAATATTATGATATTTATTGGGTGAGTATGCTGTTTTGTTGAATAAAATATGCGTTTCTTGTAACGCGATAATTTCGGGGTTAAATTCATTTATTAGAATATTCAAATCTACGTAATTGTTCAAAAGTCCGTTTGTGGGGTTGTATCAGAGGGGTACGGTGGGATGGAAGAAAAAGGGATGCCAGTGGAAAGGTGTCATAAATATTTTCGTGTATGTTATTGTTTGCTGAGTTATTGTAATTGCTGTTTGCGTTGTTGTTGTCAAAAGAGTTATTAAAGTCTGTTGTTGGAGTAGGAGCTGGTAGGGTTTGTATTGTATTTGTTGTATTTTGTTTTTTTTTTTTTTTTTGTTTTGGTGCGTCGTTTGTCACTTGAATATCCGTGTTGTTGTTGTTAACTAATGCTTGGTTTGCTTGTGAATTATTTGTGTTTGTGTTGATATTGTTACGTTGTGAATTGGGTCTATTTTTTATAATATGAGAGAAGGGGATCGAATACTCATTGAGAGCTGGGGGCACCTGTGCTTTGTATGTTGTTAATGCATCACGCATTGTACATTTTTTGTCTGTTTTAATGACAATTATTTGTTTGGGAGAGTGGGGTGGGAGTGCACATGAGTCGCAAGCAGCCGGCTTATTACAGCGCTTTGTTGTGTGGCCATGCATTTGGTAATTTCTGCACCTCATGGGGTTAGGATAGTATGGCTTAACTTTAGTAGTGTACCAAGATACTTCTAATTTTGTTGGTAATTGGTACAAATCAAATGTGAGAAGTACTACGCCACCAGGGATAGCCTTTCCGTCGATGTGTTTGATAAATTTGTAAACAGAGACGACGGCCTGGTCAGTCAAATTTTCAATAATTTCTGTCTCAGGTATATCATTAAGACACGGTGCGAAAATAGTGTCCTTTGAATAGTTGAGGTTATGGTGTAACTCTATTTTCACATCACACACGCCGATTAAATATGTTGTAGTCAAAATTTTTTTAGCGATGTGATTGTTTTTAACTAAAATCAGCAGACTGCCGTCTTTTAAATTTGAAATTTACATTTTTTCAGATAAAATATTTTTTAATGCCTTGTGTACTGCAAAGCACTAATATTGGGTTAGGTGTTTATTTGAATTAATCGCACTGACCACGAGGTATTTGGGATTGTCTTTTTCGATAGTTGGCAAAGCCGGAAAGTAATATTTGGTTATGTTTTGAGATTTTTTCGCTTGGGTTTCGGGCTTGTGGATAACAGGGTAAACCTGTTATCTCCAAGCGTGGGTCCCTCAAGGGACATTTTGATTTTTTGAAAAAAAAAAAAATATTCAACTGTAGAAACTGTTTTATTTATGTCACGATAAAAAAATAGAGAAAAGAAAGGAAATCACTATCACTGTATCACGCTGCTATCACTATAATACGCTGTTCGACACCGTACGCGATGAATATCAGTCGGTTACTTTACCGCTCAGTTATTTAGTTTTCTACTTCATCACTTGGATTTGGAACGCTAAAAGTAACCTGGTTGGATCCTTTATTCAAATATATTTGATGGCTTGAAATAAGTGGCAGTATTCCATATTTATTTGAGCGCTAAACGTCGTACACAATAGTGGAGGATAAGGAACAATTCCTCTTTTATAATATTTAGTGTAGCGATCTGTCCTCCATTTTTCTGGCCACTGGCCAGATAATAGTTTTAATTAAGTCACTTTAATTTCAGGCAACTCGGGGTAAAAGTGACAAATAAGTCTGGTCTCCCACAATTTCGGACATACAGAAGTCATTGCATCGTTTGTTTTTTCATGCAGATAATGTTGAGAACCTGTGAACGAATGTGGCTGGATTACGCGTTGACCGATATTTAATGGGTCTACATTTGCATCTTGATTTGAGGCGTCTCTAAGATAAATGTTTTGTCAGCCCTTAGACTTTGTTGATTACGACATAAGTATTTCAATTTTTCTGATATCAGTTTTACCATCATATTGACAATATACTGAGTAAATAAATCACTCTAATAATGTAATGGATTGAAACATGCATAGAATTGCATGTACGTCACTATTTTGTTACGCGCTGTACCTTCCTTTTCCCATTGCAAACATTAAGGGATGCTGTAGAGAATCATATGATCGGTGTAACTCAGAAACCCTTTTATGTTGGCCGTCTCTACCACTCAGCACTATAACTCTTGGGTATTTTTCTTCGTCAACCAAGAGGACGGCTACCTCGTTTACAGCTGGAGTATTCTATCTACCTGGGTGTGTTGTTTATGGGGGTGGTCGGAGTGAAGTAGATCTAAGTTTTGTTTAAAGTTATGTACATATATATATTCAGTGCGGTTTGTAGTTCGTTAATTAAATAATTTTTTTTTTTGCATGGGAGCTATGTTTGACCGCAACGATATCTGATTTGTGGACTTTGGCCTGAGGATAGTAGAAGGTTACATATTAGATGATACACTTGTCCCTTAATCTACTCTAACGAACGCTGAATTTTCGGATTCCACAACTCACAGAAACACGTCGTGCGAAAATGTTTGTCGTGACTCTCTAGGTGCTCGGAGACAACTAACCTGCCGCTCGTTCGTAAGCTAGGAGCGTCTTTTACCGAATGCGCGGACGATCAGAAGTCTTATTACTTTCCGGGCAAACCCTGTATTGATCGCTCGCATGGCAGATTATTACGTTAATATTGTAGTGCTGAGTAAAACTGTCTCCTGTTCAATATATATTATATTTGTGTTTGTCTCTAAACACAACAAAATATGCTTAACAAAAATATGCTTAAATCTAGAGCAAGTTTAGTTTTTAAACAATTTTCAAAAGTTAACTTAGAAAAGCCCTTGAAACTACTATAAATTTGTGTATGTAGGCTAATATTAATTCACTAAACGGAGCATAGACCCTGTCCAATTTGATTGGGGTTAAAATGCCCTTTGTTGCGAGCTCATCAGCTTTACAGTCCCCAGCGACTCTATATAGAAGTGCGCTTATGCTATTGCTAGTGAGGTTAGATACTACATGATTTACTTTGAGCGCCCGAATAACGAAGGTAGTGTTGCCATTCTGTAGTTGAATTGAATGAAGCTAAATTTCGAACTAGTATTTTTACTGCTACAACAAACGCCACAGAGTAATTATATAGAGATATAGAGATTTTCATTGCAGAATGAAATTGGGAATTCATTATTTTGATTGATATTTTCGAGTTTATGTCACATATATTTCACTTAAGTTCATACCGTTTAAAATAATATTCAAATTTCAAAATGTCGTAATGCAACTAAATAAGTACTCTTATACGACTTATAATATACATAAAATTATAAGATTTCAAATTTGATTGCAATACATTCGATTTACTCGTAAAAGGCATGTTGAATTGACTCACAACAGTTTTTAATATAATATAAAATTTTGGAAACTCCTGGAGTTATTTCCTCAGCTTCCATCTCCGGTTATACACGTTTATATAAATGACTGCACTAGATATGGAGTACGTTACCATGAATCAACTCGTTGACCACGATTCTCTTTCTGACATGTTAGAAAGAAGAGAGGAAAAATATTTTGTAAGCATCTGAAATTAAACATAATATACTTCTACAAAATATATTATATATGTAGATTTTAAGTATAAAACTTGCCTTCTTGTTCAACTAACTATCTCATCAAGAGCTCTACCTCCGACCAATTTAAGCGTTCTCATCACGCAAACGATTCATCTCAAACTGCCCCATAACGTAGAATCTGCCATTAACTTCAAGCATATCAGTGTTCGGTTTTCTACCCACTTTATGTGGCATGGCATAGCGTAGTTTGTCACAGAATCTAGCATCTTGCCAATCCAAGTATGTGTTCATATCCAAATATGCCTTCAATTCCTTATCCAATAGCTCACTGTTGATAATTTCACCGTATTTAATCATAATTATGCGCGCACGACCTTCGTTCAAGGAGCACTGATGCGCTGTTCGAAACTCCATGCGCGCCCAATCAGATTCGATGAAGTGCTGCGAGAGCACAATGATCGTGCGTCGCGACTGTTCGACCGATTCCATGATTTGTTCAGGTATATAAGCGCCAGCTAGCCAATTGCGTTCGTGCGTACATACACGAAATGGTGGTTCGCCCTGCTCGAGTTGTGGCAGTAATATGTGGTTGACAAAGTCAGCATCTTGGTGCGCATAGGAGATGAACGCATCGAACATTTTATTCTCATCCAGCTCGTACTCTCGAACGCAACAACGCAATATTTTGTGACCATATAACCAGATTTTTACTTGTAATTTGTATTTAAAGAATAATGCAATAATAAGAAGGAAAATAATGATGATTAACGCTGCAGTTGTGATAGCTGCAATTATGTACTGATAACGTTTAACGTTGTCCTCAACTTGACACAATTCGCTCAGGCTTGCTGTTAGGAGAGTAACATTCGGTTTGTTATCACAGCGTAACTGTTCGACATCGGGTATGCGGTGACGATGTGCACGTACTGTGTAAAGGAGCTTGTGCGAAGCACAGTCGCAAATCCAAGGGTTTGCACTTAGATACAAAGACTGTAGCTTCGTGCTCTCATTGAGAAATACACGCAAAAAATCAGCACATAACGATTTTAAGCGATTATTTCGCAGATCCAAAACCGTCAAATCAGTCGGAAGTTCCAAGAGACTTATGTTGGTGATTTGATTGTTCGCGGCGTAGAGCTGTGAAACGTTGGCGTAGCCGAACGTGGTTCTTAGCGGCAGAACAGTGTAACGATTATTGCTAATATCCAGTAACGAAGTCGTGAGCAATACTTGCTCGGGACGTGGCAGCTCTTTCATAGCGCTGAGTTGTGCGCCTGTGCAATTGATGTGCAACAATTTAGACTTTGTGAAACACACACATTTTCTGGGGCATTGCACCGGTTGCCAAGCACACAGCTCGTATCGTCGAAGCTGCGTAAAATTCGTTACTAGATTGGTTGACTTCTGTTTACACTGCAGATCGCTAAAAAACCGGCGATAGTTGTAATCGTAAATCCATGCTAGGTTACAATCGCATTCGATATGGTTGCTAGTCATTTTGATTTCGCCTTCACAGTCGTTAGTTGTATTGAGTAAATTTGATAAAGCATATACGTTTGTAATCAAATTCTGTTCCAAGTTAATTTTGAAAGGGCATGTAATGCCGATTTCAAAAATCCAATCCATATTAAACCCGCCAAGAAGATTGCGACTTAAATTAATGTATTTCCACGTATGCTTTCTTTGGTCGTACTCGTTAGGTTGCAATGTGCTGATATAATCGAGACTTTCCTTTAAATCCAAGGCCATCGGCATATTGCTGTTGTGTAATTTTTTGGCCAATGTAACTTGGGCATTGGCGTAACTCTCCTTACCCCAAATCGTTCGCAGTTTATTATCACTTAAGTCTAGCCAATGTAGAAAATTCAACGGTTTGAGAATTGTTATAATATTTGCTGTGTCGTGCAATTGATTGCCTTTGAGTTTCAATTGCCATAACAAAGGGGTTTGCTCGAAAAGTTTAGGCCTTAAATATGTCAACGAATTGTAGCTAAGATCCAGTATTATCAGTTTATCCAGTTTAGCAAATTGATTTGGAAATAACTCCACGATTCCATTGTGGCTCAAGTTCAGAACATTTAAACTCGTAAGTGTTGCGAAGACATTTTCGTTCAAAATTTTCATATTATTCCCGGCTAAATCAAGTTGCCTAAGCGCAACAAGATTTTGAAAATGCTCTCGAGTTAAGTTTTGCAGCGTCATGTTATGATATAGATTTTTTACGCTAAGCGTTTGCAATTGGTTATAAGCAGAAAATACATCCTTAGGGACATCATAACTGTCTACTGATGATTTTACAATTAATTCAAGATAATTTACATTGAGATAGTAAAAAACTTTTTTTTGTGTAGCAATGTCTCTGTTATATATTATCGTTATTTTGTTCTGTGCATATAAATATTTCTGAATTTCCCGAACTTGGGTATTCACATATTTTTCAGGCGTAATATCTTCACAATCCTCCACGTCGATGTAATGTGTTTTAAGAAGAATTGACTGAAATTTATGCTCGAGCAAAATATCAATATTTTTCGTACCTGTTAAACAAGTCACTGACATGTCTTTGCTTTTAGCAGAGAAATTTATTTTCTTTAGGCCAAATTCGTAATCAATAAGACATTCACACAAAATGTATTTATCTGTAGGGCAATCCTGAAAGTATTCAGGATCATTGGGATATACTCTACGCTCCCGCAGGGAAGACTCGACAAACAGAAATTTGTTGCTTAAAATCAGTAAATTTGCTATTAAGGCGTATATTAAACACATATCTGCTAGTTTTGTTTAGTTTATATATAATTTTTCCCTCTGATATTGTTTTTATTTATTCGATTCAATAACTAAGTTTTGCAGACTAACTCACTTGCACTTTCTGAAATACTAAATTCTAAATCGCAAACTGAAGCAGGTTAGACCAAATAAATCATAATTTAATTTCTTATCAAAAATATTTTTGGAAACCGCAAAAACTGAAAGCTCCCGCCGTAATAAACCTATAGTGATGGTAAAATTACGCTAATGAAAAAATACGGAATATATTTTTGAGCAATCGATAATATATCGATGCTGAAAAAAGTTGTGCTAAATATCAAATATCGTTAGAATGTCATCATTTTTTAGCGGTGGAAATTTTGCGAAAAAGTCCTCGACAATTGTGTTCATTTGTGCAAAATAAGTCATGAAAACCTTTTGAATGATGTTGGATTCAGATTTCAATTGTATCGATTGTATTTCTTCTTCTTATTTACTGTGTAGACTTCGCTTACGTGGTTTTAGCCGAGTTAAAAGCGCGCCAGTTGTTTGGTATTCGCCGTGGACAATGCGCAAAGGACTAACAATCTTCCGCAGAATCTTACTTTCGAAAACTTGTAACGTCAACTCATCAGATGCCTCTGCTTATAGAGTTTAATTTTCGTTCGTCGAGAGAGGACTTTAGTTCTCAATTGCCTACTTAGTCCAGAACTAACAGCGCGGTTGTTCAGGCCAATGAAATTGATGCCACCAGCGTACGCCAGTTGTACACTCTTATCGAAGATAATACCTTATTTATATATATAGGGTTTTGGAGCGAAATAAGAAAACGTGTTTGTTCTTCAGAATCCAAAAGCAAAAAGGCTGACCGGCGTTTTTATTTTCTTTTACTAACCTAAAGCGAATGCAAGTCAAAAGCGAATAGAAAGCGCATGGTTGCATTTACGAAATAAATGCACATGGTTGTATTTACAAAATAATAAATTTTAAAGCTTGTGGTGTTGCCACAGTACTCCCCTCCTAGAGAGAAGGTACGGCAATATAGGCTGGCTTCAAACGATCAATCGAAACATTCACGGCTTGATGATTAACGTCGATGGCAAAATATTTTGAATGGCGATGCAATACTTTGTACGGGCCTTTATAAGGCGGTGACAATGACGGCTTGACTGATAGATCTCGTACAAACACCTGTTCGCATTTTTGAAGGTCTGCGTGTATGAATGACTTCTGCTTGGTATGCCAAGCGGTATCTATGGGGCGTAAGTCTCGCATGACGCGGCGTAAATGTGCTACAGTCTCCACTTCGGTAGTTGATGTTCCACTATCCACGAAAAACTCAGACGGCAAACGCAAGGTAGTCCCGTAAACTAGTTCAGCTGGACAAGCACCTATGTCGGCCTTAAAAGAACTACGAAGCCCCAACAGGATTAGTGGCAGCGACGAGGTCCATTGATTGTGATTGTGGCACAATATTGCTGACTTAAGTGTTCGGTGCCATCGTTCGACCATGCCATTCGTCTGTGGATGATAAGCCGTCGTCCGTAGATGCCTGATCCCTAGGCATTGCATGAGTTGATCGAAAACTTTACTTTCAAATTGCCGGCCCAGGTCCGAAGTTATGTCAACAGGAACGCCAAATCGCGATATCCAACAGCTTATTAATGCCTTGGATACTGTTTCTGCGGTGATATCTGGGATGGCGAATGCATCGGGCCAACGTGTGAAACGATCGATGACCGTGAGACAATAGCGGTTGCCGTCGGAAAGTGGGAAGGGTCCGACAATGTCGATATGCAGGTGTGAAAACCGTTGTCCGGGGCATGCGCGGCGTTGAAACAGTGAAGAGTTGTGCCGGATGATTTTGTTGCGTTGGCACTGAATGCATTGCTTGGCGAATTCCCGGCTATCTTTCTGTATTCCGGGCCATACAAAGCGTTCAGTCATCAGTTTCGCAGTTACCCTCGTGCCTGGGTGAGATATGTTGTGTGTTGCGCAAAGAACTGTCTGTCGGAATCTTTTTGTTATGAACGGGCGTAGTCGACCAGTTGAAGTATCGCAATAGACTTTCTTAGTACTAGAGGGGATAATAATACTGGTTAGTAGAAGCGAATGACTAATTTTACCTTCTAAGTATGACTTTAACTCGTCGTTGTTTTTCTGATCTTCAGCCAAGTCATCAAAATTTATTGGATCAGTTGTTATGGCTTGGATTCGAGACAGCAGATCTGCTGTAACATTTTGTACCCCTGGTACGTGACGAATGTCTGTCGTGATCTGCGCAATAAAATCCAATTGACGTGCCTGACGATCAGATGCTTTTTCTAGTCGCTGCCGAAAAGCATAGATTAGCGGCTTGTGGTCGGTGTAAACGTGGCAATTTCTTCCTTCAAGCATGAAGGATGATGAAAATGACGGATGGAGAGAAATATCGCAGTTAACTCTCTATCGTAGGTACTGTACCGCTGCTCAGCTTTTGTAAAAAGGCGCTGGAAAAAGCCTAAAGGTTGAAGTGATCCATTGGAAATTTGATGTAGAGCGGCGCCTGCAGCGTAGTCAGATGCGTCGACCCATAATGAAAGAGGAGCGTTCGGGAGCGGGTGCGCCAGAAGCGTGCAATTAGCGAGGTCCTCTTTGCAAGCCTCAAAGTGCCTTATGTTGTCGTTCGTCCAGTTCAGGGGCGTTTTGTCGTTGCGCTTATTTCCAGAACACATTTTGAAAAGAGGTGCTTGGTGCGAAAGTGGGTTTGGAAGTAGCGATCTATAAAAATTGATCATAGCTAGGAATCGTTTAAGATCCTTTGCAATCGTAGGAAGTTTGAATAAGCGAATCGCTTCAATACGGCTAGGAAGCGGCTTGATTCCATCCTTTGTGATTAAATGCCCTAAGAAATGCAGCTCTGATACACCAAGCACTGATTTGGCTACGTTTATTGTTAAGTTATGTTGGCGTAATCGTTGAAAAACTATACGAAGATGTGCGCGATGTTCTTCTGGGGAGCGTGATGCGACGCATATGTCGTCCAGGTAGGTGAAAACATTATCTATGCCGCGGAAAACTTCGTTGATGACTCTTTGGAATGTTTGCGCCGCGTTGCGCAACCCAAAGGTCATGTGCGTGAATTCGTACAATCCAAACGGAGTTGTGATGGCAGTTTTACAAATGTCATTGGGATCGATTGGGATCTGGTGAAAGGCCTTCCGTAGATCGATTTTTGAAAATATTGAATTTCCAGCAAAAATATTACTGAAATCGTGCAGGAACGGCAGAGGGTATTTGTCGGGGACGGTTACCGCGTTAAGCGCGCGGTAGTCTCCACACGGTCTCCATGACCCGTCGGCCTTTCGCACCATATGTAATGGGCTAGCCCAATTACTGCTGGATGGCCTACATATGCCCAGTTTCATCAACAGCTCGAATTCAGCGCGCGCTGCCGTCAGCTTTTCAGGCGACAGCCGTCTTGGCCGAGAAAAAATTGGTTGACCGTTTGTAATGATCCGGTGAACCACGGTAGACTTCGTTGTAGAATCCGGAGCGGCTGGTCGCGTTATATCACTAAACTCTCGCAGCGAGTTTAAAAAATCTCGGTCTGAACTTATGGTTGAAATGTTTGATACATTGATTCGCGATATTGTGCAAAATGATTTAACTGCTGTTTTGCGGTCGAGCAAACATCGTCCATTAAGGTCAGGTAAAAGGTCGTAATGTGATAAAAAATCTGCTCCAATGATTGCTTGGGTTACGTCTGCAATCACAAAGCTCCAAACAAAATCCCTGCGTAAGTTGAGGTTAAGGCGAAGTATGACTTCTCCAAAAACCGTAATCGGTGAACTATTAGCGGCAAACAATTGCATATCCGATGGGTTGACTCGTGCCAATTTCGAACACTTCGGAAGTACCGACACATCAGCGCCGGAGTCGATAAGGAACGTTATATTAGTTGATGTGTCGAGTATACGAAGGCGGCAATTCGAAGGCATCTCAGAGCGTTTGCCTATCCCTGAGATACTGCTGGCAGAGCACCCCTATTGTTTGAGATTTGGCGATGTAGATTGAGCGAACTTACAAGGTTGGCGACACTTCTTAGCGTTTGGTCCAAACTTGGCGTGATACCAGCACATTTCGCCTGAATTGATGTTATGAGGGCGCACTGGTGTTTTCGATCTGGAACGCGCACGTGTTTTCTCGCTGCTCGTAACTCTATCAAAACGCTGTTTCAGTTCTGCTATTTCGGTCCTCAGGTCGTTGTTTGAGGTATGATTCGATGCGGATACCTCGTGGATACGAACTTCACGCATTTGCATCGTCTCCACTATTGAGTCGGCGATTTTTAATTTGTCGACAATAGGTACGTTGGTTGCTATAATTGCTGCTTGCGCATATGGGGGCAAGCGATTAACCCACAAATCATGCAAAATGCTTTCGCTTAGAGCGGAACCAGCAGCGCGCTTCATTTCGTTAAACAGGTCGCTCGGGCGGCGGTCGCCCAACGGCATGTCGCGCAATACACGTTGTAGGCGGCGTTGCTGGCTCTCAGTGAAAATTTCTATCAATTTGGTACGAATGAATTGATATCGCGCAGACGTGGGCGCAGCATCTATTATGGAGCGCAACTCCATTAACTTTACCTGTGGTATACTGGCCGCTACGATATTAAATTTTGCCGAGTCGGTTTTAACGCCAGAGGCCTCGAACCAAAAATCCAACGAGTAAAAATAAGCCTCAATGTTGTCTTCTGACATCAATGGCAGCGGGATGCGTGGAAAAATTGGTGTTGTAACGTTGAATTCCCCGTGGCTTGGACCAGCAGTAACCGCCATGCTATCGTTGAGCGACATCACACTTACCGTCAAGGGTCACCAATTATAGGGTTTTGGAGCGAAATAAGAAAACGTGTTTGTTCTTCAGAATCCAAAAGCAAAAAGGCTGACCGGCGTTTTTATTTTCTTTTACTAACCTAAAGCGAATGCAAGTCAAAAGCGAATAGAAAGCGCATGGTTGCATTTACGAAATAAATGCACATGGTTGTATTTACAAAATAATAAATTTTAAAGCTTGTGGTGTTGCCACATATAGTTCTGCAGCTTGAATTATTTTGAAATTATTTTGAAACCTCTTTTGCTATAGAATGGCTCGGAGAGGTCCTTACCGATCCTGACGGAGCTTTTGGTGTTGCTCAACGTCAGTTTACACAGTCGTACGAGTATTAGTTTTGCGGGGATAAAAAATTCAGACATCGCGACATAAAAGCAGCTCCTTTTCATGCTGTCAAAAGCAGATTTAAAATCGACGAAGAGGTGGTGTGTGTCGATTCTCTTTTCACGTATATTTTCCTAGATTTGGCGCACGGTAAATATCTCCTGAGTTCTTTATTTGCCAAACCTTAAGCCACACTGATAAGGTCCAATCAGTTTCTTGACGGTGGGCTTTAATCTTTCACACAATACGTTCGATAGAACCTTATATGCGATGTTGAGAAGGCTTATCCCACGGTAGTAGGCGCAGATTGTGGGTCTCCCTTTTAGTGGATTGGGCAGAGCACACTAAAATTTCAATCAATATTCGAACTACTTCATGGTCAGGCAATGGAACGTCTGCTCCATCGTCATCGATTGGGGAAAAGTGTACGCCTTCTTCAGTCGTTATATTTTCACTGTCATTCAACAGGCTGGAAAAGTGTTCCCTAAATAAATTTAGTATGGAAAGCACTCAGTCACTAGATCACCTCTGGGATTCTTCAAGAGTATGCTTCGGTTTAAAACCTTCTGTTCCTTTGCGTTTTTCGAAAACCAATGGTTTTGTTTGTAGCTGTACGTAAGCTTGAAATACTAGCCCTTAGTTCTAAATACTTATTATATCAAGCCAAGCACTATTTTGACATCGTGGCGGCGGCAGCTCTCATAAGTGCGCTCCAAGCGCTCTTAGAAGGAATATTTGGTCACATCATCCTTCGATTCCATCGGGGCGTGGGCGCACATCAGCGATATGTTGAAGAACTTCACTTTGATGCGGATTATAGCTAGACGCTAGCCCACCGGGGTGAATCCCACACCGAATTTATACTCCTTTATTTGGCTACTGTAGTAAATGCCACAAGGACCTACTCGGCTCAGTTCTCGTCCCGTCTATCGCAGTTCTTGGACGGCGGTAATGTCAGCTTTTGTTTTCTCGAGGAAATCAAGCAACTGGCCGATCCAAAACCAGCGCACAACCCTCGGGAGGAATGTTTCGCCATCGCAAGCTCGTAATATGAAGTCGAGGTGTGTGCGCTCCCAACACCTCAATGGTCAGAGAGAAATACGAAGGACATCAACGACTTTAGGTCCTAATCAAGTTTTAGGTTATAGGATCTGCTCTAAGTGTTCTGCCAAAATATGGACTAAGGAACCGAATGGTATGTGCTATGCTTCTGGAAAAGTCAATCTCCCAAATAGGCAGGTGCCGCCACAGTCAATCAAAAATTTATTGACAAATAACACTGGTCAACAAATTTGGAATTTTTTTTGTCACATAAAATGTTTATCAAATTTTGAATATAATAGGGCCACCAAATAATAATATATCAATAAAAAAATGTACACATCATGTTTTCTTGTGACATCAAAACATATATTTTTGTAAAAAGTACAAAATTCAGCCACTCTTACAAAATTATTTCTTAATATCTAGTAGATACTTATGATTATCTTGAATATTAGACTTTCGGTAGGTCCCTTTTAAGTTTCCACCAATAGTCTGCTAGCATTCCTGGACTCCGTTTCACTTGATAACGCTTCTCCATTAAGGAAATGTCTTGATGGTACCTCTCACCTTGTTCGTCACTCACAGCACCCAAATTTGCGGGAAAGAAATCCATTAGTAATTCCATATGTAATTTTCCGCTTTATGGTTACCTTGAACAACATTTACAAAACATTTCTTGGCTTGTTTTTCCTGTTCATTCAGTTTTTCTTCAAAGCTCTTATCCTTTATCAATTGCCGTATTTGTGGACCTACAAATATTCCCTCTTTGATTTTCGCCTCGCTGAGTTTAGGGAATTTCTCTTTTAGATATAAAAGTCCCCCTCCATCTTTAGGCATAGCTTTTCCAAAAAAAAAAACTGGATGTGATAGAAACAAAACTGTTACATATTTTTCTATTTCATTTCAGACGCAAATCAGATATCGTTGCGGTCACACATAGCTCCAATGCAAAAAAAAAAAAAATGATTTAATTAACGAACTACAAACCGCTCTGAATATATATATGTACATAACTTTAAACAAAACTTAGATCTACTTATTTACTCCGAACACCCCCATAAACAACACACCCAGGTAGATAGAATGCTCCAGCTGTAAACGAGGTAGCCGCCCTCTTGGTTGACGAAGAAAAATACCCAAGAGTTATAGTGCTGAGTGGTAGAGACGGCCAACATAAAAGGGTTTCTGAGTTACACCGATCATATGATTCTCTACAGCATCCCTTAATGTTTGTAATGGAAAAAGGAAGGTACAGCGCGTAACAAAACAGTGACGTACATGCAATTCTATGCATGTTTCAATCCATTACATTATTAGAGTGATTTATTTACTCAGTATATTGTCAATATGATGGTAAAACTGATATCAGAAAGATTGAAATACTTATGTCGTAATCAACAAAGTCTAAGCGCTGACAAAACATTTATCTTAGAGACGCCTCAAATCAAGATGCAAATGTAGACCCATCAAATATCGGTCAACGCGTAATCCAGCCACATTCGTTCACAGGTTCTCAACATTATCTGCTTGAAAAAACACACGATGCAATGGCTTGTGTCCGAAATTGTGAGAGACAAGACTTATTTGTCACTTTTACCCCGAGTTGCCTGAAATTAAAGTGACTTAATTAAAACTATTATCTGGCCAGTGGCCAGAAAAATGAAGGACAGATCGCTACACTAAATATTATAAAAGAGGGATTGTTCCGTTGAGACGTTTAACGCTCAAATAAATATGGAATACTGCCACTTATTTCAAGCCATCAAATATATTCGTATATATATGAATAAAGGATCCAACCAGGTTACTTTTAGCGTTCCAAATCCAAGTGATGAAGTAGAAAACTAAATAAATGAGCGGTAAAGTAACCGACTGATATTCATCGCGTACGGTGTCGAACAGCGTATTATATTGATAACAGCGTGATACAGTGATAGTGATTTCCTTTTTTTTCTCTATTTTTTTTATCGTGACATAAATAAAACAGTTTCTACAGTTGAATATTTTTTTTATTTTTTTTTTCAAAAAATCAAAATGTCCCTTGAGGGACCCACGCTTGGATATAACAGGTTTACCCTGTTATCCACAAGCCCAAAACCCAAGCGAAAAAATCTCAAAACATAACCAAATATTCGGATCGTTCGGATAGTTTCGTATGATATATCTAAACATTTTGCCATTAATTTTGCTTGTCCTTGCCGTAGTGTTAAAGCAGGATTCCGCGAAAACAGATTCACTAAACTTTTTTCATCTTTTTTGTTCATTTTTCCTATCGAACTACGTTCTGATAAATCATTGACATTTTTAGCCACTATATATCGCTGTATCCACTTCTGCACAAATGCCTTCGAGATTTTCATATATTTCGCAGCCGCTGATTGCGACATTTTGGGACCATTTGGGTGGATGCAAAGGAACACAGCTTACGCGTACTTAGCACTCATGGCGTTTAACGTGATTCTCTTTCAAATGATCAACGACAACTGAACCTTTGTTGACAATGCATCGAGGACAAAGCTTCCCTCGCGAAAGAATTAGAGCGAAATCTTTCGTTAACTGTCGGTAAAGTCGACCACGCTCTTACTTGACAGATTGTACCTCTGAGATATGTAATTGAAATTCAGGCATAATCCTTCTCTAATAATGGTCAGTATGGTAAAAATCAGATTCATTAGAGACAATACTTTCCTTAGCCCCTATATAACTAATATCAAGATTTTCATACTATTCTAAATCCCATGTACTACATATCGCTCATTTGCTGCAAGACCGGCATAAATCAAAAAACGTGATTTTGACTGTTCGTTATATCATACTTCATGTTGAGTGAAAAATTCATATGAATACCTCTTATATGCTCCGCTTGAGAAGAGGTGTATGGTTGGAGTCACCGTGTAAGGTTGTAGTCAGTTGAAAACTTTAATCGCGTTTTCTGGAGAATCGATTTTTTTGACTTATGCCGGTCTTGCAGCAAATGAGCAATATACTATATGTACTGATTTTCGTTTTTCTAACAAACTTTATGGGTCTGTCAGTGTATGAATTATCTTATAAGTATATATAAAATGAATTGCAAAATGTGTTGCTAAGTGCTCAACAACGCCTGGGCCAATTCGGCTAATTCTTTTTTTAATGTTCGTTGAAGTTCAAGGATGGTTTTTACGGCGAGAAATATTCGAATAATTGCCGGATGTTCAAATATCATTGAACATGCTTACTTATCAGCAAAGCCGAAATTCGACTAAATAGAAATATCTATTTATGTATATATTAATATACATACATACATACATACATACAGGCTCGCGTGTGCATTTACATGCAATGCACATCTATACGTAATAATAATAAAAATGCATGGGACACAAATCATAAATTTACAGAAGAGATAACACACACACATGTATTAAATTGTACACTTAACAAGTAAGGAAGGGCTAAGTTCGGGTGTCACCGAACATTTTATACTCTCGCACGATAAAGTGATAATCGAGATTTCATTATCCGTCATTTACATATTTTTTTATTTTGCTGTAAAATTAATTAGAATTAAATTCTGAGAGATTTACCGATATTTTCGGTGAAAAATTAGGTTAGGTTAGGTTGGGCACAGAGTTCTTCGTGTTCGATATCAGGGACCTTGAAAAGTTATAGTCCGTTCACAATAATTTTTCCACAAGGGATACCTCAGCTCACATACCATATTTGAGTAAAGTTTTATTTATTGGTTTCTAATGTATATATTACACAGAGAAGGCATCAGATGGAATTCAAAATAGCGTTATATTGGAAGAAGGCGTGGTTGAGAACCGATTTCGCCCATATTTAGTATATGTCATCAAGGTGTTAAAAAAATATTATATACCGAACTTCATTGAAATCGGTCGAGTAGTTCCTGAGTTATGGTTTTTGGTCCATAAGTGGGCGACGCCACGCCTATTTTTAATTTTTAAAAAAAGCCTGGGTGAAGCTTCCTTCTGCCATTTTTCCGTAAAATTTTGTGTTTCTGACGTTTTTTGTTAGCCGGTTAACGCACTTTTAGTGATTTTCAACATAACCTTTGTATGAGAGGTGGGCGTGGTTATTATCCGATTTCTTCCATTTTTGAACTGTATATGGAAATGCCTGAAGGAAACGATTCTGTAGAGTTTGGTTGACATACCTATAGTCGTTTCCGAGATATGTTCAAAAAACTTAGTAGGGGGCGGGGCCACGACCACTTTTCCAAAAAAATTACTTCCAAATATGCTCCTCCCTAATGCGATCCCTTGTGTCAAATTTCACTTTAATATCTTCATTTATGGCTTAGTTATGACACTTTATATGTTTTCGGTTTCCGCCATTTTGTGGGCGTGGCAGTGGACCGATTTTGCCCATCTTCGAACTTGACTTTCTTATGGAGCCAAGAAATACGTGTACTAAGTTTCATCATGATATCTCAATTTTTACTCAAGTTACAGCTTGCACAGACGGACGGACAGACGGACGGACGGACAGACAGACATCCGGATTTCACCTCAACTCGTCACCCTGATCACTTTGGTATATATAACCCTATATCTGACTCTTTTAGTTTTAGGACTTACAAACAACCGTTATGTTAACAAAACTATAATACTCTCTTTAGCAACTTTGTTGCGAGAGTATAAAAACAACCCCATGCAGCATAAAACATGTTAAGCAGCAATAAACAATATGCTGCAACACATACTAACATACACACATACACATATATTTAGTTATTTAAGATAGTTTTAAAATTTGTATATAAGCATAGAAAATACTTAATAACAAGTAAGGAAGGGCTAAGTTCGGGTGTCACCGAACATTTTATACTCTCGCATGATAAAGTGATAATTGAGATTTCATTATCCGTCATTTACATATTTTTTTTTATTTTGGTTCCTGTTGTATACATATATTGTATTATACAGAGAAGGCATCAGATGGAATTCAAAATAGCGTTATATTGGAAAAAAGCGTGGTTGTGAACCGATTTCCCCCATATTTCGTATATGTCATATAAAGGGTGATTCTTTAAGAGCTTGATAACTTTTTTTAAAAAAAAAACGCATAAAATTTGCAAAATCTCATCGGTTCTTTATTTGAAACGTTAGATTGGTTCATGACATTTACTTTTTGAAGATAATTTCATTTAAATGTTGACCGCGGCTGCGTCTTAGGTGGTTCATTCGGAAAGTCCAATTTTGGGCAACTTTTTCGAGCATTTCGGCCGGAATAGCCCGAATTTCTTCGGAAATGTTGTCTTCCAAAGCTGGAATAGTTGCTGGCTTATTTCTGTAGACTTTAGACTTGACGTAGCCCCACAAAAAATAGTCTAAAGGCGTTAAATCGCATGATCTTGGTGGCCAACTTACGGGTCCATTTCTTGAGATGAATTGTTGTCCGAAGTTTTCCCTCAAAATGGCCATAGAATCGCGAGCTGTGTGGCATGTAGCGCCATCTTGTTGAAACCACATGTCAACCAAGTTCAGTTCTTCCATTTTTGGCAACAAAAAGTTTGTTAGCATCGAACGATAGCGATCGCCATTCACCGTAACGTTGCGTCCAACAGCATCTTTGAAAAAATACGGTCCAATGATTCCACCAGCGTACAAACCACACCAAACAGTGCATTTTTCGGGATGCATGGGCAGTTCTTGAACGGCTTCTGGTTGCTCTTCACCCCAAATGCGGCAATTTTTTCTTATTTACGTAGCCATTCAACCAGAAATGAGCCTCATCGCGTGATCTGTCAAATACTAATGCATGAAAATCCTAACCTCAAAAAAATCACCCGTTATATGTTAAGAGACTATTATATACCGAATTTCATTGAAATCTGTCGAGTAGTTCCTGAGATATGGTTTTTGGTCCATAAGTGGGCGACGCCACGCCCATTTTCAATTTTTAAAAAAAGCCTGGGTGCAGCTTCCTTCTGCTATTTCTTCTGTAAAATTTTGTGTTTCTGACGTTTTTTGTTAGTCGCTTAACGCACTTTTAGTGATTTTCAACATAACCTTTGTATGGGAGGTGGGCGTGGTTATTATCCGATTTCTTCCATTTTTGAACTATATATGGAACTACCTGAAAGAAACGACTCCATAGAGTTTGGGTGACATGGCTATGGTAATTTCCGAGATATATACAAAAAACTTAGTAGGGGGCGGGGCCACGCCCACTTTTCCAAAAAAATTACGTCCAAATATGCCCCTCCCTAATGTGATCCTTTGTGCCAAATTTCATTTTAATATCTTTATTTATGGCTTAGTTATGACTTTTTATAGGTTTTCGGTTTCCGCCATTTTGTGGGCGTGGCAGTGGACCGATTTTGCCCATCTTCGAACTTAACCTTTTTATGGAGCCAAGAAATGCGTGTACCAAGTTTCATCATGATATCTCAATTTTTACTCAAGTTACAGCTTGCACGGACGGACGGACGGACGGACGGACAGACGGACGGACGGACAGACAGACATCCGGATTTCAACTCTACTCGTCACCCTGATCACTTTGGTATATATAACCCTATATCTAACTCTTTTAGTTTTAGGACTTACAAACAACCGTTATGTGAACAAAACTATAATACTCTCTTTAGCAACTTTGTTGCGAGAGTATAAAAATCAGAATGAATAAATTCCCACTCAATGAAGGTCTTTTCATTTCCCCCCACCAGAGGTAAGGAATGATAAAACTTTGTTGAGTTACAAACACCGGAAAACCCCTAAAAAAGGCCCTTTTCTTTTTCCCATACAAACGAACGCTCGAGAACGGCAGAACCGATCTTGATGAAATTTTCAGAGGTTGTTCGCTGTAAATCGGGGAAAGTTTAGAAATAAAAAAACCGTATACTTTTTCTGAGCAAAAGTCGGAAAATTTGACTATTCCAAAAAGCAAAAACTGTTTTCCAATTTTTTTTGTTTCGTTTTCATTTATTTCAATCGTTCAAATTTGTCGTTTGTTTTCTTTATTACGGCTATTCAAGAAAAACAAAAAAAACAAGTAAGGAAGGGCTAAGTTCGGGTGTCACCGAACATTTTATACTCTCGCATGATAAAGTGATAATCGAGATTTCATTATCCGTCATTTACATATTTTTTTATTTTGCTGTAAAATTAATTACAAATAAATTCTGGGAGATTTACCGATATTTTCGGTGAAAAAATAGGTTAGGTTAGGTTAGGCACTGAGTTCTTCGTGTTCGATATCAGGGACCTTGAAAAGTTATAGTCCGATCACGACAATTTTTCCACAAGGGATACCTCAGCTCAAATACCGTATTTGGAAGAAGGCGTGGTTGTGAACCGATTTCACCCATATTTCGTACATGTCATCAGAGTGTTAAGGAAATATTATATACCGAATTTCATTGAAATCGGTCGAGGAGTTCCTGAGATATGGTTTTTGGTCCATAAGTGGGCGACGACACGCCCATTTTCAATTTTTACAAAAAGTCTGGGTGCAGCTTCCTTCTGTCATTTCTTCCGTAAAATTTTGTGTTTCTGACGTTTTTTGTTAGTCGGTTGACGCACTTTTAGTGATTTTCAACATAACCTTTGTATGGGAGGTGGGCGTGGTTATTATCCGATTTCTTCCATTTTTAAACTGTATATGGAAATGTCAGAAGGAAACGATTATGTAGAGTTTGGTTGACATAGCTATAGCAGTTTTCGAGATATGTACAAAAAACTTAATAGGGGGCGGGGCCACGCCCACTTTTCCAAAAAAAATACTTCCAAATATGCTCCTCCCTAATGTGATCCTTTGTGCCAAATTTCACTTTAATATCTTTATTTATGGCTTAGTTATGACATTTTATAGGTTTTCGGTTTCCGCCATTTTGTGGGCGTGGCAGTGGACCGATTTTGCCCATCTTCGAACTTAACCTTCTTATGGAGCCAAGAAATGCGTGTACCAAGTTTCATTATGATATCTCAATTTTTACTCAAGTTACAGCTTGCACGGACGGACGGACGGACAGACGGACGGACGGACAGACAGACATCCGGATTTCAACTCTACTCGTCACCCTGATCACTTTGGTATATATAACCCTATATCTGACTCTTTTAGTTTTAGGACTTACAAACAACCGTTATGTGAACAAAACTATAATACTCTCTTTAGCAACTTTGTTGCGAGAGTATAAATATTGGAAATTATTCGGTGAAAACATTATGTGTGTTTCACACAAAGTGCTCAATTACAGATTGAAATTTGTTACGATGCCACGAAGAGGTCGCGCTAATATCGGTGAGCGTTCTTTTTGGCATCATCATACATTGGCAGCCTGAGGAACATTATAGAGTATTCTCAGGATGCGATGACATACGTGTGGAATTATGGACCGCGGTCAATCAGCAAGCGATCATCACGATGTCACAGCACGACTTTTCAAACAACAGCTGCGATGTTTGATGGACTTTATCTTGAAGCAACGTATGTATATATGGTGCTGTTAGATGCCAGATCAAATTAATGAAATCATTTCTGCAGAAATTTCTGACCCAGAGGAAGATCCAGTATTATTCAAATTGTTGAACCAATATGGTTCATGGACTTTGCGGACACTACAATCCTTTTCGGTTTGTATGTCTGACAATAAATGCACGAAATACTACGGATAGGTTTAGGAAACACAAACTGGAAATGATGGATATCCACTCTATCGGCGTCGCTCACCAGACGCCAATGGCAAAAAATTCAGCATTCAATTTAGAAGAGTGAATATCGAAGTTGACAACACATGGATCGTACTATATTCACCACTAATGTCTAATTCACATTCAAAACTCATATCAATGTTGAGTATTGGTGAAATCGATCAAATACGCTTGCAGCTCCATTACCAAAAAAGCAACATGGCAGTTATTGACCTTGAACGAGATGAGATCAGAAAATATCAAATGGGTCGATACGTGTACTGCAATGTAGCGTTTTGTAAGATATTTCCTTTTGCAATTCATGAAAGTTTTTTGACTCTTGTGCGTGTCGCAGTTAATTTGGGGAATGGCCAAAGAGTGTATTTCAACACAGAAAATACAGTGGAAAACCTTCAGCAACAAAATTAACATTGACGAGTTTTTCTCAACTTTCGACAGCGATCCGTTTGCGAGAACATTGCTCTATTCGGAAATACCTTGATATTATACATGGAATGCATCGTCGAAGAAATAGTTACGCAGAAAACAGCGCCAACCAGTAGATGGACATCCAGGTATGTTCTCAACTAATTCCTTATTACGAATTTACATAATCCACCCGAAAAACGACGATTTCTAATACCTTCGGTTGCTATTGATAAATGTACGTGGTTCAATTTCATTTGAGTCAATGCGCACTGTGAATGGTAGAGTGTGTGTCAATTTTTGGGAAGCATGCAAGCAATTACAATTGCTGGAACATGACAATCACTACTTCGCATGGCACTGAAGTTCGTACACTTTTCGTGTCGATTATGGGATACGAACAAAAATGACATTGCCGAAGACTTTTTACATCGTATTCGCTAAAGATTGGAAATCGGTCGATTCCGGTTGATACTTCCGGTGGTTTGATATCAATTTCATCTGTTGTTTATCAATTCACGAAAGATAAACTCATCTCGAATGTTCGGACTTACGCTCATGCAAATCGATCGATCGTCTTGACAATGAAGACGATGCCGTTAATTATACAGTGGAATTTCTAAATTCTTTGCAGAGGCTTGGTATGCCACTGCTACATTTGCGCCTCGAAGTTGGATCTGTCGTTATTATTTTTCGCAATCTTCATGGGGCGAAACTGTGTAATAGAACCCGACAGGTTGTGACGCAGCTGTCGAATACAAAGGGGCAGAATGCTTGATTCGACGAATTCTTTTGAGTTCTAACGATTTGCCGTTTCAGTTCAAATGTATTCTGTTTTCAGTGAAAATTACATTTGAGATGACAATAAACAGGTCACAAGGATAGTCGTGTGTGTCATACATTTGGAAATGCTATGTTTTTCACACGGTCAGATACTCGTATAAGTTGCGTGCTCACGAGTTGCAAAACCATCTATTCTGTGTTGTTTATGAAGCTGCGATACATTGAAAAAAAAAAAAAAATGAAATGATAAATTCAAATTTCTTTTCATTTCAAAACACATAATTTCACACAGGACCACGGCTGCGGGGTCAGCTAGTATATAATATATGTATAATATATATAAAATTGCTTGGATGTAGATCCTGTGGTTGTCGTTTTGCACCTTAAAGTATTTCCCTGGATTTGGTTTTTGCAAATTGCAAGTTTATAATATGTTTGGTTCCATCCGAACTTAGCCCTTCCTTACTTGTTACATTTACTTATTACAAGAATATAATATATATATATATATATATTCGAAGCGGATATTGTATTCAAAATGGATTGAATTGAAAATGCATAAAAATTACATAAAAAATCTAGAGAGCATTGCTTGGGAACATTTGGTATACCCAAAATCTCGTTATACTGGGTTTGTCCGGAAAGTAATAGGACTGAGTCTATTTAAAAAATTTTATTGAACCAATAGTTAATACACAGCTGCCAGTGCGATTTACAACCATGGAAGGTGTCATGGAAGGCATTCTCCGGAATAACTTCATCTCAGGGTCATCTCAGGGTCGTCTCAGGGTCATACTCAAAGATCCATGACTCGTCACCTGTGATTACGTTATTCAAAAATTGAGGCTCGCTCTCACACAAGTTCAAATTTTCTTGCCACACTTCCACTCCCAGCAATTTCTGGTCGTCAGTGAGCACTTTTGGGACCATCTTCGCGCACACCTTGCGCATGTTCAAGTGCTCTTCCTACGAGGTCTTCATCAGCGACCTCTTCCCATTCCTCCAAAAATGCCTGGTGCCACCGAAACACACCACTTTTTTCTAAAGCAATATCTGCGAAAGCCTGCTTAATCATATCAAACGTTTCTGTCGCAGTTTTACCGAGTTTCATACAGAATTTAATCGTGTACCTCTACTCTAACGAACGCTGAATTTTCGGATTCCACAACTCACAGAAACACGTCACGCGAAAATGTTTGTCGTGACTCTCTAGGTGCTCGGAGACAACTGACCTGCCGCTCCGTCGTTACCTAGGAGCGTCTTTTACCGAATCCGGTCGGTGCGCGTACGATCCGAAGTCTTATTACTTTCCGGGCAAACCCTGTATTGATCGCTCGCTTGGCAGAGTATTACGTTAATATTGAAGTGCTGAGTAAAACTGTCTCTTGTTCAATATATATTATATTTGTGTTTGCCTCTAAACACAACAAAATACGCTTAACAATAATATGCTTAAATCTAGAGCAAGTTTAGTTTTTAAACAATTTTCAAAAGTTAACTTAGAAAAGCCCTTAAAACTACTATAAATTTGTGTATGTAGGCTAATATTAATTCACTAAACGGAGCATCGACCCAGTCCAATTTGATTGGGGTTAAAATGCCCTTTGTTGCGAGCTCATCAGCTTTACAGTCCCCAGCGACTCTATATCGAAGTGCGCTTATGCTATTGCTAGTGAGGTTAGACACTACATGACTTACTTTGAGCGCCCGAATAACGAAGGTAGTGTTGCCATTCTGTAGTCGGATTGAATGAAGCTAAATTTCGAACTAGTATTTTTACTGCTACAACAAACGTTACAGAGTAATTATATAGAGATATAGAGATTTTCATTGCAGAATGAAATTGGGAATTCATTATTTTGATTGATATTTTCGAGTTTATGTCACATATATTTCACTTAAGCTCATACCGTTTAAAATAATATTCAAATTTCAAAATGTCGTAATGCAACTAAATAAGTACTCTTATACGACTTATAATATACATAAAATTATAAGATTTCAAATTTGATTGCAATACATTCGATTTATTCGTAAAAGGCATGTTGAATTGACTCACAACAGTTTTTAATATAATATAAAATTTTGGAAACTCCTGGAGTTATTTCCTCAGCTTCCATCTCCGGTTATACACGTTTATATAAATGACTGCACTAGATATGGAGTACGTTACCATGAATCAACTCGTTGACCACGATTCTCTTTCTGACATGTTAGAAAGAAGAGAGGAAAAATATTTTGTAAGCATCTGAAATTAAACATAATATACTTCTACAAAATATATTATATATGTAGATTTTAAGTATAAAACTTGCCTTCTTGTTCAACTAACTATCTCATCAAGAGCTCTACCTCCGACCAATTTAAGCGTTCTCATCACGCAAACGATTCATCTCAAACTGCCCCATAACGTAGAATCTGCCATTAACTTCAAGCATATCAGTGTTCGGTTTTCTACCCACTTTATGTGGCATGGCATAGCGTAGTTTGTCACAGAATCTAGCATCTTGCCAATCCAAGTATGTGTTCATATCCAAATATGCCTTCAATTCCTTATCCAATAGCTCACTGTTGATAATTTCACCGTATTTAATCATAATTATGCGCGCACGACCTTCGTTCAAGGAGCACTGATGCGCTGTTCGAAACTCCATGCGCGCCCATTCAGATTCGATGAAGTGCTGCGAGAGCACAATGATCGTGCGTCGCGACTGTTCGACCGATTCCATGATTTGTTCCGGTATATAAGCGCCAGCTAGCCAATTGCGTTCGTGCGTACATACACGAAATGGTGGTTCGCCCTGCTCGAGTTGTGGCAGTAATATGTGGTTGACAAAGTCAGCCTCTTGGTGTGCATAGGAGATGAATGCATCGAACATTTTATTCTCATCCAGCTCGTACTCTCGAACGCAACAACGCAATATTTTGTGACCATATAACCAGATTTTAACTTGCAAATTATATTTAAAGAAGAATACAATAATAAGAAGGAAAATAATGATGATTAACGCTGCAGTTGTGATAGCTGCAATCACGTACTGATACCGTTTAACGTTGTCTTCAACTTGACACAATTCGCTCAGGCTTGCTGTTAGGAGAGTAACATTCGGTTTGTTATCACAGCGTAACTGTTCGACATCGGGTATGCGGTGACGATGTGCACGTACTGTGTAAAGGAGCTTGTGCGAAGCACAGTCGCAAATCCAAGGGTTTGCACTGAGATATAGAAGCTGTAGTTTCGTGCTCTCATTGAGAAATACACGCAAAAAATCAGCACATAACGATTTTAAGCGATTATTTCGCAGATCCAAAACCGTCAAATCAGTCGGAAGTTCCAAGAGACTTATGTTGGTGATTTGATTGTTCGCGGCGTAGAGCTGTGAAACGTTGGCGTAGCCGAACGTGGTTCTTAGCGGCAGAACAGTGTGACGATTATTGCTAATATCCAGTAACGAAGTCGTGAGCAATACTTGCTCGGGACGTGGCAGCACTTTCATAGCGCTGAGTTGTGCGCCTGTGCAATTGATGTGCAGCAATTTAGACTTTGTGAAACACACACATTTTCTGGGGCATTGCACCGGTTGCCAAGCACACAGCTCGTGTCGTCGAAGCTGTGTGAAATTCGTTAGTAGATTGGTTGACTTCTCTTTACACTGCAGATCGCTAAAAAACCAGCGATAGTTATAATCGTAAATCCATGCTAGGTTACAATCGCATTCGATATGGTTGCTAGTCATTTTGATTTCGCCTTTACAGCGGTGAGTAATACTGAGCAAATTTGATAAAGCATATACGTGTTTAATCAAATTTTGTTCTAAGTTAATTTTGAAAGGGCATGTAATACCGATTTCAAAAATCCAATCCATATTAAACCCACTCAGAAGATTGCGACTTAAATTTATTAATTTTAAATTACGCTTGCTTTCATGGTACTCGTTCGGTTGCAAAGTGCTGATATAATTCAGACTTTCTGCTAAAGCCAAGGTCATTGGCATATTGCTGTTATGTAAATTTGTAGCCAATGTAACTGGGGCATTGGCGTAACTCTCCTTACCCCAAATCGTTCGCAGTTTATTATCGCTTAAGTCTAGCCTATGTAGAAAATTCAACGGTTTAATAATTTTTATAATATTTTTGGTGTCGTGCAATTGATTGCCTCTGAGTTTTAATTGCCATAACAAAGGGATTTGCTCGAAAACTTCAGGCCTTAAATATGTCAAGGAATTGTAGCTGAGATCCAGTATTATCAGTTTATCCAGTTTAGCAAATTGATTTGGAAATAACTCTACGATGCCATTGTGGCTCAAGTTTAGAAAATTCAAATGCGTAAATGTTGCAAAGACATTTTCGTCCAAAATTTTCATATTATTCTCGGCTAAGTCAAGTTGCCTAAGTGCAACAAGATTTTGAAAATGCTCTCGAGTTAAGTTTTGCAGCGTCGTGTTCTGATATAGATTTTTTACGCTAAGCGCTTGCAAATGGTTGTGCTCAGAAAATACATCCTTAGGGACATCATAACTGTCCCGTGATGATTTTATAATTAATTCAAGATTATTTACTTCCTCAAAGTAAAATTTGTCAAAAGACATTGTAACAATGTCTCTATTATACAATAGCGTTAATTTTTTCTGTGGATAGGTATATATATATTTCTGAATTTGCCATACTTGGGCACCCATATGTTTTTCGGGGGTAAAATCTTTACAATTCTTCACGTTGATGTAATGTGTTTTAAGAAGAATTGACTGAAATTTATGCTCGAGTAAAAAATCAATATTTTTCTTTTCCCTGAGACAATTTATTTGCAGTTCTGGACCTATTGGAGCGAAATTAATAGAAAAATAGCGAAAGTTATCGACAGGTTTGCAGTAAACGTCGACATCACATTTACACGAAATTTCTTCATCCGTGGGGCAATCCCGAAAGTATTCCGAATTATTGGAATATATTCTAGGCTCAGGCAGGGAAGTCTGCGCAATCAGGAATGTGTTGCTTAAAATCAGTAAATTTGCTATTAAGGCGTATATTAAACACATATTTAATAATTTTATTTATTTTAAATTTAATTTTTCCCTCTGATATTATTTTTATATTTTCGATTCAATAACTAAGTTTTGCAGACTAACTCACTTGCACTTTCTGAAATACTAAATTCTAAATCGCAAACTGAAGCAGATTAGACCAAATAAATCATAATTTAATTTCTTATCAAAAATATTTTTAAAACCGCAAATATTGAAAGCAGCTGCCGTAATAAACCTATAGTGGTGGTAAAATTATGCGTACGAAAAAAAACAATATATTTATAAGTAATCGATAAAATATCGATACTGAAAAATGTTGAGTTAAATATCTCGTTAGAATATGTTGCAACACTTTGCACAGAGTAAAAAAGCCAAGGGTTGTTTGTATCATTAAAACTAATTGAGTGTGGTACATAGTGTTATACATACATAATAGTCTGGAACTCTCTTTCGTATTGAAAAAACAAAACTAGACAAGTTGAACACCACAAAAATCAAAATCGTTTGCCTTATACAGAAACTGATAGCAAAATTTTGGTGCCACAGGTCCACACAATAAGGTGAATGACCTTCTAACCACGCTCTCAGTGAGTCACTGTCGATGTGTGTGGGCAAGCGTTGTTGCAACGGAGTACAATCCCTCTTCTTATCTCGAAAGATGCCCGCATCTGGTTACACTACAATGGTTAACGGAGTGCAGCATAGTGCTACATGATACATATATGCATACATTTTTTTTTAATGAATTCCGTAATGTTTGCAATTTCATCATGGAAAAAAATACGCAAAAATTATTCAATTTTATTTTCAAAATAATCGTTTTCCAATAGCTACATTTCGTGCGCTAGTGCCATTTTATGGCACTAATTATCGTCCATTTAAGCGTCCAATTTCTTTACATGCTCAAGGGCCAATAAGACAAAAACAGCTCGAAAATATTTCTGTCGTTCAGGCAATTGCTATTGAAGACCACAATTTATCGATTCGAAGACGTTCCTAAGAATTGGTACTGTCTCAAGCCACAACCACATTTTGAGAAGGAATATGGGCTTGCATATGGATGCAATCTGGGCAACCAGATACCGTCTTCTCAATCAAGAACTGAAGCCACTAGATGACGTGAATTTGCTGACTTTGTCTTGGAAAAAGTTGAAAACGATAACGAAATTTTTAAGAAATTATGTTCTCCGATGAGGCTCACTGTCGTATAAGTGATGGGGTAAAAGAACAAAACTGTCGATTTTGGTGCGAAGAAAATCTACAAGTTATTCATGAACAACTATTACATTCACCTAAATGGGCAGTTTTGTGTGGTTTTTGGTACGGTGGAAACATCGGCTTGTACTTCTTTCGAAATGAAGCTTGTAACACCGCTACTGTCAATTGAGAGCGGTATAGATCGTTGAGAACCATCTTTTTATAGCCGGAATTAGAAAAAGTTGATCTTGACTACATCTGGTTCTAACAAGAGTGGGGTACGTTCCATGCACCCTGTGCAATAACCGAATTATTTCGAGAAAAGTTTGGAGATTCGTTAATTTAAAGAAATTGTGACATTGAATGGCCTCCAAGAAGTTATGACATAACACCTTTAATCTACTTATTGTGGGGTTATTTCAAGTAATTGGTCTTAAATAATTGATCTTATATAACAAACTTTAGAAGTCAATATTGAAAGTGCTATTCATGGCATACGCTGAGCCATGGAGATTCGCACTTGATTTAGTGGTAATACTTTTACGACAATTAGGTTAATCGAATTCATTCCTGCAAAATTAGTTCTGAAAACCTTTCAAATTATATTATTTTCAGAGCTTAATTGTATCGATTGTATTTCATCTTCTTCTTTACTGATGCGTAGACCCAGTCGTTTCTCCGTTTGGCTATGTGGCGCCAATTGGAAATTCCAAGCTAAATCTGGTTATTCTTCACCTGGTCTTTTCAAAGGAGTGGAGGTCTTTCTCTTCCTTTGCTTCCCTGGCGGTGAGGTGTGTAGAAGTTCACGCAACAGAGAAAAGTTCTCTGATTGCCATGCCGTTGGGAGTACATATGGCTATAGTAGCTCACGACTTCCGGTCTTAGTCCAAAAAACCTCTGGGCAACCAGATACCGTCCGTTTGGTGAGCAAAAATGAGAAGACGAAACATCCCTGTATTAACAGCAATAACAATATTTTCCTCGACATCTAACGCTTTTTCTAATTGGCACTACTTCGGACTGAGTAGGCAATTGAGAAGTGAAGTTCTCTCTCGACGAACAAAAACCAAACTCTCATTATTCTCGTCCTGTTATATAGTGCAGAAACATAGACGATGACAACATCCGATGAGTAGACATTGAGAATTTTCGAGAGAAATATTCTGTGAAAGATTTGCGGCCCTTACGCGGTGGCCAAGGCGAATATCGCGAAAATCGGCTTGGATAAGCCCTCTGACCATTCAACAATATGTTTAACACAATAATAATATGCTCAGCAACAAGTGTTGAGTTTGACAAACACAATTTAATATATAGCTTTCAATATGGAGTAGTACTCCCATCAAAAGACACAATAGGTCATAAGTATACCAAAAAAATGTTGGAATAAAACCGCCGATTATGTTAACAATTAAGATGTTCATTTAAGAATAGTTGTCTTAGCAAAATTTTAAAATGTGTGTATATTACATATGAAAGGATGTCTGCTAAGATTGTAGCAAAAGTTGTTAGATTTGTCTTTCAGTCTATCGGAGGTTGACTAAAAACATAAAGGGATGTTCAGAAATGCAGTGGTTGAAGACCATTCCGTCCGTTGCAGTACATGGAGTTTGAAGGAGTGGATAAATATTTAAATTATTACTTTTTTTCTTTAAAAGTCATCTTTAGCTGGCTTTGATTGAAACAGTTTTTTTTTTTGGAAATCGTAGAAAAGGGGCTGCAGTTTAGCTGATTTTATCATTTGTTAATATATTTACGCTTTCTTAGCGCTTCATTTCTTAATTTGTTGCATATCGATACAGTGTGTGGTCAGGTTGACAGATATATAGCGAATTGCATCAATCAGCTGGCTTGGCGAAGAACCACTTAACTAAACAGTCCGTTTACAAGCAATTACTTTATTACAAATCTTCGCAAGTTGCAGCCTTCCGCCTTCAAAAGAAGCTTACGTCACTAAGCATCGCTAGGGCGCAACACAATAACAACGAACTGACAAGAATGTGGAATTCATAACCTAACTATAATAAGCTTTTAGTGGAATTAAAATTTAATGGCATCTGATAACTTTGTGAGCAGTTTTTAACTTGAATGCAGTCTTACCACGCCATTGATCTCCATGATGATTGGCTATTTGGCCACTAAGCGGCTATATTGTGCATTATACCTGTATATAAATAAGTACTTGTTGTTATTGTTGCAGAAGATGCAACTCTAACAGTAGTGTATTTTACTGATTGCCAGTCTTATCTTTTAGCTGACACAACCACTCTATTTAAGTAAAATAATATCACTTAATAAATGTTGCACCATGAAGCGGCGGTTTTCTTCTTTCGATTGAATTGTTGATAGGACAGCATACTAGCAAGCTGTTAAGAAAAAATGTGCATTCATTTTATGGAATGAAATCACTAATTGAACATTAAGATAGTAGTAAAGTATTTGCTTTATTTTCAGTTGGATATGCTTGACTAAGATGAAGATTGGCACTAGCAGGGAGAAAAATCGGCACTAGGAGGGAGAATAAAGCAAGATAGGCGGCTGAAAAGTTGAATAGTTTTTATTGTACTGGTGCTGTAACTGTCAACAATGCACAATTTTGGTACAGTTTCTTCGTGGAAGGCCAGACTAACAGTCATATAAGCATAGTTTCTGCCTGCTCAAGAATTAAGCATGGCATGAAAATACCTTTGGAACCATCTAAGTATGGATATAAAAATAAGTCCATTGCAAAACAACCGAAGGAAGCAATGTCCCAGAAAAGCCCGATTTGTTCAATAAGAGAATGATTGTGTTCCATCAGGGCAGTGATTTGATTTCGGTGTTCATATGCACTTACCTTGTAATGCGGTTTAACCACCAAGTGATTACTACCTGTTCCTGTATATTGCGAACAATTTTTATGTGAGAAACTCAACAAAATCTTGTCAAAATGGACTGTCAAAAAATCTTGCTTATAGAGATGAATATTTCTATAAGAGGGGCCTTATGAAGTTACCTTCATGTTACGTTATGAATTATAGAACACTTGAAGTATATCGAATCGTTTTAGCTATGCTAAATGAAGCCATCAATTTAATGCAAAACTAATAGATTTTTTTTACTAGACACAGTATGTATGCTTATGTACTTGGGATAAATTCTTTTGAAGGTCATACCCTATGAGGCCGTTTCGATTTATATTTAACCTACAACAGATGTAGGGATCTTATTTTTGTAAAAAATAATGCCGTAATTTCTTTCCTAGAAAACTGTGGCCAATGCCCTAGCGTCTAATAGAACAATCTTTGTCACAAGGAGTCTACTGTTTCGACGGTATTTTGATTTCTGGGGTGTACCGGTGGATACAGGTTCCAACAGCGGCCACAAAACGAAGCAAAAACTGTCAGGCCGACAGCTTTCTCATATGCCCAATATTTCATACATAACATAACAAGATGTGATTTACGTTGCCATTTGAGATCCCTATTATTTCAGCTGTCTTGTTTATCTTTCAATCGGTCTAAAAATACGAAACACGTCCATGGTAGCGATTTTCGGAGCACTTGGAGGCGGTGATGAACCTATTTTTCATGATCGCCTTCCTCTCACTTGGGCGATATGAGAACGTGCGGTTTCGATGGACGAGGTCGGACCATAAGGAAAGGGGTGTTATATGAGTGGAATTTAACCAATGACGTAGTTAGAGTCCTTTGAGGACTAACTGCAAGCAGAATATTTGATATGTCGGGGTCAATTTCGGAAAAGTAGGAGTTTAACCTGTTACAATATTCAGAACGACGTTATGGAAGATGACTCTAGATAAACGTGGCAATAGTGCTCTTAGTTTTCTAATATTCTGTACAAGAATTTAAATGAAAATGTTGTAAAAAGTATAGGAATGAGAGGAAGCTGTGATCTGCTTATCGATTTCGTATTGACCCTAGATAAAATTATTTTAAGAGCGACACTCGTATAAATATTCTAAACTTCTGAAAAATACTATGCTGCGCCGTGCCGCAGTTACATTTATTGCACTCATATTTAATGTCAATATAAAATAATAACAACAACAGCATCAACAATAATTTTAAAAGTACACAAACTGGTTGATGCCCTTGGCGGTAGTGTCTGGTAATCATCATAAGCCAGCAAACTTTAAATATTCATACAATCATTTTCGGCTGAATGAATTGTTCGACGATTGCGCAACCAATAAATACCGCTATATAACCGATGTAATTCTATTAAAAAATAAATTTAATTGTAAACGGTTTTCGGTTGTTTGACTGCCCGGTTGCCAAGCTGCTGCTGCTACTGCCGCCATTGCTCATTGCTTGTTGGTTGGCAGGCTGGCTGCCTGATTGCTGCTGGTTATTGCGAATATTTATTTGCCAACAAAAATACCTGCGCTGTCAACGATGGACTGGTGGCCACCGCATTGTCGGCACGAAATTACACCCAGTGGCCCAACTAACCGGCAGTTGCATCACACCATATACATGTGTGGCTGTATAGCCCACGGTGAAAGCGTTCACCTGCTGCTGTTACTACCGCCGCTGGCGTTTTCAATACCCGAATGGGGCTGTAAGGCCAATTGTTGTTATTACTACGCTCAGCAGTTACTAGTATGTTTGTACTGAGGTGTGTACATATGTACACGTATTTATTTCTACGTGAGCATATTTTTGTATGTACCTACATAAATCAATTGCGCCCGCAGCGCACACAATTTTTTTGGATGTTGGCCAAATTTATTTATTTTTTCCACTACTTCTCCTTTTTTTCATATTATATTGCAACAGTTCTTGTTTTTCGGTAGCCTATTTCGGTATGGAATTGCATTTCCTTTTGTCGAAAACGAATGGTGGAAATACCGAAATTAAATGAAATAAATCGAGTTGCCGCTGGTGTGTGCCAAACGCGCAACAACAAAAAGTTGCTCGAAAAGACCGGAAGTTGATTTAATTGACATTTCAACAGTAATTATTCACACAATATTAATAGATTTAATTTTACAAAATATTTATGGCAAATTAAAATAAACTTATGGCAAATTATTTGTAATTTTATAGTATAGTGATCGCATATAACACAAACTTTCTAAGTCTTGTAAAATACTCAAGCGCTAATCAGAATTATTCGAAACATCTAGTTTAGCAAGTAAAGAAGAGACAGGTTTGAAAACAACCGAACATTTTATACATATGTATTATCGAATACCATAAAGATTGAAACCGAGTAAGCGAGTTCTTAGTGAATATTTATGCCCTAAAAGGAAGCAATGGTTTCGGATATAAACGGCATAAGGCGAGGTTTTTAGGAATAATAAAATGTTGTTCGGCAGTTTTAGAGATATCCGAATGATATACTTGATTATTTGTCGCAATCAGATCGAACAGCTATATCACGTATATCGCACACAACGGATTATTCTCATTTTTATACCCTGAACAGGGTATATTAAGTTTGTCACGAAGTTTGTAACACCCAGAAGGAAGCGTCGGAGACCCTATTAAGGTTGTACATAAATGATCAGTATGTTGAGATAGTCGATTTAGCCTTGTCCGTCTGTCTGCATATATACATATACGAACTAGTCCCTCAGTTTTTATACTCTCGCAACAAAGTTGCTAAAGAGAGTATTATAGTTTTGTTCACATAACGGTTGTTTGTAAGTCCTAAAACTAAAGGAGTCAGATATAGGGTTATATATACCAAAGTGATCAGGGTGACGAGTAGAGTTGAAATCCGGATGTCTGTCTGTCCGTCCGTCCGTCTGTCCGTCCGTCCGTCTGTCCGTCCGTCCGTCCGTCCGTCCGTGCAAGCTGTAACTTGAGTAAAAATTGAGATATCATTATGAAACTTGGTACACGTATTTCTTGGCTCCATAAGAAGGTTAAGTTCGAAGATGGGCAAAATCGGCCCACTGCCACGCCCACAAAATGGCGGAAACCGAAAATCTATAAAGTGTCATAACTAAGCCATAAATAAAGATATTAAAGTGAAATTTGGCACAAAGGATCACATTAGGGAGGGGCATATTTGTACATAAATTTTTTGGAAAAGTGGTCGTGGCCCCGCCCCCTACTAAGTTTTTTGTATATATCTCGGAAACTACTATAGCTATGTCAACCAAAATCTATAGAGTCGTTTCATTCAGACATTTCCATATACAGTTCAAAAATGGAAGAAATCGGATAATAACCACGCCCACCTCCCATACAAAGGTTATGTTGCAAATCACTAAAAGTGCGTTAACCGACTAACAAAAAACGTCAGAAACACTAAATTTTACGGAAGAAATGGCAGAAGGAAGCTGCACCCAGACTTTTTTTAAAAATTGAAAATGGGCGTGGCGTCGTCCACTTATGGACCAAAAACCATATCTCAGGAACTACTCGACAGATTTCAATGAAATTCGGTATATAATATTTTTTTAACACCCTTATGACATGTACGAAATATGGGCGAAATCGGTTCACAACCACGCCTTCTTCCAATATAACGCTATTTTGAATTCCATCTGATGCCTTCTCTGTATATACATCTCTCTAATATATACATTAGGAACCAATGATGACAGCGAAATTAAACTTTACACAAATACGGTATTTGAGCTGAGGTATCCCTTGTGGAAAAATTGTCGTGATCGGACTATAACTTTTCAAGGTCCCTGATATCGAACACGAAGAACTCAGTGCCTAACCTAACCTAACCTAATTTTTCACCGAAAATGTCGGTAAATTTCTCAGAATTTAATTCTAATTAATTTTACAACAAAATAAAAAAATGTGTAAATAACGGATAATGAAATCTCGATTATCACTTTATCATGCGAGAGTATAAAATGTTCGGTGACACCCGAACTTAGCCCTTCCTTACTTGTTAAGATATCATTTTGAAATTTTGTAAACGTCATTTTCTCGTTAATAATCTCCTTATTTGTCGGAACTGCCGATATCGGATCACTGTAACATATAATATATAACAATCAAGCTTTTGTATGGATTTATTGTTCATTTTATTGGAGTTATTGTTCATAGAAATAAGGTAATATCGAAAGAAATTGTTCAGATCGGCTAACTATAGCATATAGCTGCTATACAAACTGAACGATCGGAATTTACTGCTGGTATGGAGAACTTTCGCATTTGACGTGGTATCTTCACGAAATTTTACATGAATTACTGCTTAAGGTAATAACATAATCTCAGAAAATATTGCTCAGATCGGATTACCATAGCATATAGCTTCCATAAAAACTGAACACATACTTACTAAAAGAAATTCACCTGTGAAGGGTATATTAGGTTCGGTGCAGCCGAAGTTAACGTTTTTTCTTGTTTTAATTTCGCTTTAAAATTACCTGGTTCTAAATCGGTTTAAGACTAATGGTATCTTATACAAAGTTGTTCAGAACGATTCAAAGAGCTTTTTCCGATTTCGAAATTTTATAAAAAAAAAATCGAACCGCTCTAATATGCATACAAAAAAACACCCCGATACTTCAATATCTTCATATGAGGAATATGGGAACTAGGGCAAGAATTGACCTTGTACATACCTTGGACCAAGCGGTGAAAAGTTAGCAACAGCACCTTTTAAATGTTCCAAGCGAAGCCAGGTCCTTCTCCACTTGGTCCTTCCAACGGAGTGGAGGTCTTCCTCTTCCTCTGCTTCCTCCGGCGGGTACAGCGTCAAATATTTTCAGAGCTGGAGTATTTTCATCCATTCGGACAACATGACCTAGCCATCATAGCCGCTGTCTTTGAATTCGTTGAACTACATATGTCAATGTCGTCGTATATCTCGTAAAGCTCATCGTTCCATCGAATGCGATATTCGCCGTGGCCAACGCGCAAAGTACCATAAATCTTTCGCAGAACTTTTCTCTCGAAAACTCGCAATGTCGACTCATCGGTTGTTGTCATCGTCCAAGCCTCTGCACCATATAGCAGGAGGGCGATAATGAGTGACTTGTAGAGTTTGGTTTTTGTTCGTCGAGAGAGGACTTTACTTCTCAATTGCCTACTCAGTCCGAAGTAGCACCTGTTGGCAAGAGTAATCCTGCGTTGGATTTCCAGGGTGACATTGTTGGTGGTGTTAATGCTGGTTCCTAAATAGACGAAATTATCTACAACTTCAAAGTTATGACTGTCAACAGTGACGTGGCAGCCTAGTTGCGAGTATGACGACTGTTTGTTTGATGACAGGAGATATTTCGTCCTGCCCTCGTTCACTGCCGGAGTAGGCTTTAATTTTTCACACAATACGCTCGAAAGAACATTATATGTGATGTTAAAGATGCTTCTCCCACGGTAGTTGGCAATGATTGTGTGGTCTCCTTTTTTGTGGGTTGGACAGAGCACACTTAAATTCCAATCATCGGGAATGTTTTCGTCTGACCATATTCTCCATAAAAGCTAATGCATGCTCCTTATTAGTTCTTCGTCACCGTATTTGAATAGCTCGGCCGGGAAGCCATCGGCCCTCGCCGCTTTGTTATTCTTCAGACTGGTAAATAGTTGCTATTCGAACTTTGTCATGTTAGAGTAATGGAACGTACACTCCATCGTTATTGATTTGGGAATTGGGTTCACAATCTCCTGGTGTTATGCTTTCATTGCCATTCAGCAGGCTGGAGAAGTGTTCCCTCCATAAGTGTAGTATACTCTGGGCATCAGTCATTAGTTCACATCTGCGTCTTCTGCAAGAATCCTTGAAACCTTCTGTTAGTCGCCGCATCATAGTGGTCTACATATACATATAGTGGTCTGATCTGGCCAAATTTTATGGAGATCTTATGGTAACGCAGTAATTTTAAATTTACGAGGACACAGAGATAAACTGCGGGGAAAATCGAAAAATATTTTAAAATTTGTACGTCCCTCTTAACTATTGTATTCTATATTAGTAGTAGGTTATTGATTAAATTAAAGATTCATGTTTGTTTAATTTATCATCTCTCCGTACAGATTGTTTGATTTTGTGAGTATCACAATAGGAAACAAATTAATCAATAAGATAAGTGCTTTGGAAGTTAATGTTTGAATATCAACTAATTAGCCCAAGTTAAAACAACCTATGTAAGTTGACAATAGTCTTCTGTTGCAGTATTTTGTGCCTATACCAGGTATCTTTTATTCTTCAAATCAATTCATTAAAAGTAGAAGCATAAAATCGTAAATTAATTTCCTTCCAGCTATATGGTATCACTTAGCATACTTTTTGAATGCTTATTCGGTACATATATACACACCGATAAACCAAATTGATTAATGTGAATAAATTTCACCTTTACACCAAAACATAAAAATTTATAACTTAATTTTACAACTTCAATTATACGATTCTTATTTATTGCATTACAGACAACGTCAGGCAATACTTCCTCTGGATAGGGAACGGGTTTATTTTATCACTTATGCCGTAATATATGAATAATAAGATAATAAGTGTGCGTACGTGAGTTTAATCAGCACAATCGTTGAAATTACAGCTCCATTTTGTATTGCATTAAGTATTATTACTTTTATTTCGATACTCTCGCAATATGCTGAGCAGTGTCACAATGACAAATATTATATTTTTTTCATGGTTGGATTTAATTTTCTTGAAGCATTATTAATTAATAGAAAAACTAAAGAGTTTAATATGAAATAATATTTCTGATCAGGCAAAGACGCTATTTTGGTAAGCGTGCGACACGTAAGCGCTAAAGTTGATTTTCGAAATTTTCTATTGGAAATTTTTTAACGAATCTTAAAAAAACCCATGACTCTTGAACGAAATTACGGCACTGGAAGAAAGAAACAGACCACACGAGGATCGTATCCTAAGTATGTCAAATCGGCGTACAACTCCAAGATGTAGATGGTTTTTGAAACTACGACGGAGTCTAATCGGATAGAATCGAAATGAGTACTCGGATTGTACGAAGACGCCTTAAATAAGGTTGAGTTTAAGGGGTGCCGACCATCAAAAAAAATGACGCTGAAAATGTTCTGGGTATGCTTTTTGTTGTGGAATTGAAGTAGTGACAATCATTAATGGAACTCCAAAGTTATTACATAAAAGTAAACCATGCTTCTAATTCTCCACAATGTTTTCGTTACAAAATCTTCATATATAAATCGATTAGACTGATCCGGCAATAGCTCCGATCTGAATCTAAAATAAAGTAACAAAGAAGAAACCCAAAATATTAGAAAAGCTTGTCTTTATTATGAAACATTTTCAATATATTGACATAATTCTTAAAACAAAAACGCGAACACGTATTAGGTCCGTCATAAAAAAACGAATAAAAGCAAATTTTTAATTGAGTTCAACATTTAGAAAATAAAATATTGTCGTGAATTTTTTAAATAAAGAAACTTTGAAATATTAAAAAAAAAAAAATAAGTGGGAGTCTACTTTATCACAAACCAAAGTATGTATATGAGTAACACATAGCATTCAGTGAAAGTCATGAGATCATCGAAAGCTTGAAATTGAGCTGAAACTGAAAAAATTCACTCAAATTCGGTGGATGACGCAGCTGTGAGCCTTCGGTTGCTTTTATCAAAACACTTGTTATGAAGCCTACCACATTCGTCATTTGCAGACTACACAATGTAAAATGTTTTGCCGCATACAATTTGTAGTTGTTCTGTTTAAGCGTTCGTGCAAGTGCATTCATCTGTAAACATGCTGTTATGCATATGAGTATAGAAGTATGTAAATATATGTATGTACATATATACACTCATTGGCTTGTTTAACAATTAGCACAAGTGTTGGCCCATTTCAGTCATATATATACAATTACAACCGTGAAGAAGCCACATAGCAACGGCGAGAAGTCAAAACCGCTGAACGCGGTAAACAAATAGTTTTACTCCTGTCCAAAAAATACTTATACGAGTACAAATAATAATAATAATCGGCGATTATCGCATTCGGTGGAACAATGAACTGTTTGGGATATATGATGACATTGACATAGTTCGGCGAATTTAAAGACAGCGGCTACGCTGGCTAGGTCATGTTGTCCGAATGGACGAAAACACTCCAGCTCTGAAAGTTTTCGACGCAGTACCCGCAGGGCGAAGCAGAGAAAGACCTCCATACCGTTGCAAAGACCAGGTGGGGAAGGATCTAGCTTCACTGGGAATCTCCAATTGGCGCCACATAGAAAAAAGGAGAAACGACTGGCGCGCTGTTGTCAACGCGAATATAATCGCGTAAGCGGTGTCTACGCTAGTAAAAAAGAAAGAAGAAAAAGAAAAGTAAATAAAACCGTAAATATTTTTTATATCTCTATTTAACATAAGTATTAAACGCATAATAAATGGTATTGCCAAAGTTCTTCTGATTTTTTCTTTAACAAACATTGGCTCAGCTTTGGAAATCAGATCCAAAATTAGGCAGAAAAATATCAAGAGAACGCTGCAGTTCTCCAACTTCTTTAAACCGTCATAAATATACATTTTCTGGAGGTCCTCAAGGTACTTTCCGAGGAATGATATTTTAGGATTAGACGGAAAAAGAAGTCGGTTGGGGAAAGTATGTAGAATACATGGCGATAGCGGTTGGGAATGCTAAGGCGATGCTATGGTAGAATATGATTTGTTTTTCGCCAAAATAGTAGTAAGCGCCATACCATCCGATTGTACAGTCTTCGTAACAGATTTATAGGGTGAAGCCTTTTATTTCGAATACTCGTTAGTGTTTGATACATATCAGTGGATTCGGTTACAAAACGATGCGGAATTTCCTTCGGATCGTACATAGACAACACCACACACTGCTGTGAAGCGGTCTCAAAAGTTCCGTATGTTTTAACACTTTAGAAACGCGTCACTAATCGGCCCTACACTCAGCCCTACTCATGACCAACACGAATTGGGGACTCTGCCACGTTGTTATCAGTGGAGGCCAATCAAAAATCTTATATGCAACTACGTTGAATTCGATTCACCTTCTTATTCTTTTAGGTTCTGACATTGTTCTTCAATATAGACCCTTTCTAAAAAATAACCCTAGTTCGTCCAACACCGGAGTGTTCATAGTTCCTTTGTGTCGAAGTAAGTGTAAGTATAAATGGAGTAGAAGAAGTAGAGCAGTAACAGTAGAGCAGTGGAAGTCGAAAACAAACGTTAGAAAAAAGGCGAAGAAAAGGGAGTAGAAATAATGTTCACTAACTGATGCAACCAATACACATGCAACATGTTGCAAAAGAGTATAATAGTTTTGTTCTCGTAACGGTTATATGTATCATCCAAAAATCACCCACTTAGATATAGGGTTTTATATACATTTATAAATGATCAGAATGATAAGACGAGTTTAAATCCACAAGGAACACTTTTCGGCTAAAAACTTTGAAAAAGTGGGCTTGGCCTCGCCCTCTATTGGATTTAATAAATATACATACATATGTCCCAAACCATTTAAACCAAAATAGCCAAATTCGCTCAAGATAAATCCTATAAGAACCCCTAACAACACAACTTGCACTAAACAAACCAGTTTGGATACTTACGAACTGCCGCACACTTGTTTTACAAATTTACATAAAATAAAATACTACGATTTAAAACGATCATTATAAAACTGATCTGCAGTAGATAATGCACTTAACTGAAGCAATGTTTTTTGTCTACATTATTTGCCGAAAATAACGGGAAAATTTCAATTCTCTTCATCAAATGTACTACACTTCTACACACCACGAGCCAGGCTATCATGTTAGGCACAGAAGTTGTACCACGAGCCAGGCTCGTGGAAATACGTCAAGGGGTTAAAAACTACTAAAAGCGAAATAAATCAATAACAAAAACGTCTAGCCACCGTAAGTTTTCCAACTGAGATAGTATTAGAAAGTTCTCTAAGAGACGGAGACAATTTGGACGATGGGTTTGACACCACATTCTTTTAGGTGAAATCACATACCTCGGGATCTGAACAACCGATTTCAAGCAAATTCGATACGAATCCGGGTGAATTTGTATCGCATATATCGGCCTGTAAATTATGTACTAAGAGAACATGTTTTACATAAAAGGGAACTTTTAATTGCATTTAGTATTGGTAAAAAATAGATAAAATCATACCAATACTATATGTTATACCTCTGTCAAGAAAGTATCGGGAATTTATAAATAAATTTGTTTTGATGTCTTCAATTGAGTTGAAGCGTGTTCCCCGAAGTGAATATTTCAGTGTGGAGAATAAGAAAACGTCACAGGGAGCCATATCAGGTGAATACCGTGCTTGCACAATGGTATTTGTTGAGTGTTTGGCCAAAATTTAACACAATTACGTTGATTTAAATTTTAAAATTCGATAAACACTACTGAGGTCGAATAATATGAACAGATACTGTAAACACACTGATTGACAAATTGCGCTAATTTTTGGCATTACAGATAAGGAAAGTTGTACCAACCTAGGAAAAAAATGTACCTGTATTCCATATAAGCGGGGGATGAGAGGGGGAAATGAAGAATTTCCGATGCTTTTTTGACAGGGTATATAGCATATCTACATATATTGTTGAAGATTCTATGTTAAGAAAGGCCGACGTATACAATATACGTTCGTGATGTAGGGACTTTTCAATTACATCAATCGCTTCGTGTAGGATAGTTTCGGTTGATCGATCCCTTATGTATGCATGGTGTGCATTCGATAAGGTTTTCCCCAGCATCGCTCTTAAGCGTATACGTATATCCATTAGCCTTTTTAGAACCTTCAACATGAAGGAGGCGAAGCTTATAGGTTTACAACCTTATGCGTTATCGTGTGTTCTTATACTCGATTTTGGTAAGAATATCATTTTTCTAATTTTGAAACTATTGGTTTCCATAGGTTCTGCATCATTCTGAGTATAATCGCATTCAGGCCCGCCTCCTTAAATGACTGGAAGCTGCTTATTTACGTAAATAATTTTCCTCTTACTTTATATGCGGTAAGATTGGTCTATTTTATTTGCAATGAGTTGCAGTTGTAACTCCACTGTGGATTGTCCTGCGGAGGAAGAAAAGAAATTTTCATATAACTGGTGCACTGTCACAAAAAATACAATCATCTTTTTTGGAAGACGACGAGATGTGTTGTTTCCGGTATGAAATCAATCGTCTTACTATTAGTATAGGGTGGGCCATATAAAATTTTAAATTTAAAGATAGGGCGTAAAAGATTGAGTGTAGCGTTTTCTGTATGGCACGTAGCGTCGTCCTGCTGGAACCAAATGTTGTTCAAGTCTTCCTCTTCAATTTGCTTGAAGAAAAATTCGGTTAACATTGCGCAATATCGCTCACTATTGATGGTTGCGGTTCCTTCTTCATTTTCGAAGAAAAATTGGCCGATGATTCCACCAGACCAAAATCCGCACCATACAGTGATTCGTGTTGGGTGCATTGGCTTCTCGACGATTACGTGTGGGTTTTTAGACTTTTTACTGAATATCTGTCACTTTCCGAATGGTATTTGACGTTTCCAATGTCGAAATATAGATAATTCAAATTTAAAACGTTAGATGAAATAAATATATATCAACCTATATGTGAATTTATATATAATTTAGGTATGTATGTCGTTTTCATATATTTTAAGGTCTATCTCAATGACTTCGTACATATTAACCTAACGATCACACACACGTGTGCGTGTACCGTTGAACATTAAGTATAAAATATGTATATACAACTAAATTTCTCGAGCGATTGATGTTCAGATCAAAGCTGTAAAGATTTTATGTTGACCTTTTCGGAAAATACAAATTCAAAGCAAAAGGTCAGCAAGAGCCGGTCATAGGTGACTTAAGCGAATATTAATAAATATGTGTACGTAGACACATATTTACATACATACATAGATATGTATGTACTTGAACATCAGCTATATTTTCCAGTCAATTTGATTTTATTACAATGCAACTTTGAAGTACAAAGAGTAGTTCATAAACCCGATATATGAGAAATTGTGTAAATAGTTCTGTATGTGATGGCCAAAGTCATTATTACTATATGTAAAATGCTCTTTTATATCATAAAAATATTAAATTAAGCCGACTTTATGAAGAGTGGTTTTCATACATCAATATTCAGCATTGCTCTCATGAATATAAAATGTATGAGCTAGAGCTGACAATATATTTTTGTTAGTCAAATATGTGACCATTAATTCTTATACTATCATAAAATTGTGATTTTTTATCAAACGAGTTTTTTCAATACCTAAAATAAAGGAAGATAAAATCGTGTTATACATAAGAAAATAATCGGAATGACAATACAGATTGCATCCGTGAAGTTCATCGTTTATACATTCATCCGTCTCTTAGTTTGAGCGTTAACTGAAATATGAAATACATTGCTGAATTTTGCTTAACTTTTTTTTGCATATTTAGTTTTTAGGCACCCATACTTAGCCGTGCAGAATAATAAAACTTACTTGTTTGTCATGAACCAAAATTAGTAGATAGTTAGCTTAGTATAGTCTGAAAACACTTACATTGCTGCAACCTTATCTCCTTGGATTTACAATAGATAATTCTGGTGTCCGGGTCAGCCTGTCATATATAGTAAGATCAAACTCTTCTCTTAAATGATAAAGCTGGGAACCTGTTCATTGAAAATGTTTCATTGCTTACCAGAGCGATATGACATATGTAGTTGTAAAACTGACTGTCGTAGGCCCAAAGTATGCAAGAACCAGATGGTAGAAGTCGTAACTGTTTTAGAAACTCCACCACTACTTTCAGGCATTCCTTTTTCAACAAAAATTGGTACAAATTCGACAATAAGGATTTCAATAAGATCAGAATTCATTATATTAGGGATTAAAAGTTTAGACCAAGGGGTTGACTAATTTTATTCATTTTCTGTGGTAAACCATATAATTTTCAAATAAACTTTTACTTTAAATTTCATTGAAAGATTACACATTTTGACCAACATCAAAAGTTTAAGAGCTACGCTCGAGGCTAGACTAAGTGCGCTGTCTTTAAACGCGTTTTAGTCGAAATTGTGTTTTTGAAGACGGTAGTCAAGATTTCTCGGGAACTACTACACGATCTTCATGAAATATTACACAGGTATTTGAGATACAATTCCTAAAGATGATCTCTTTTCTGAAGAGATACCGGCAATGGCGTGGCAAGGAGCGAGTTTAAAATATTTTTTTTTTTTTTTAAATTTCTTCTTTGTTAATGGTGCATCAAATCGAAACAGTGTGTGAAATCGTTATATAGGATGTATGAGCGACAGAGAAATCGAATTGCTGATTGCATTAATCTTTGATTTTGCTTAGGTATACTTGAGAACTTATTTTCAAGCAATTTTGTAGATATATAAATATAAACATTGTCATGGAAAGTATCTGAAATCATTATGGTACAAAAACCCGGGAAAAGCGCACAGGAAGCATCATCATATCGTCCAATCTCACTGTTGCCTATTATGTCCAAACTACTTGAAGTTGTAATTATAAAAAGACTTCAGAACATAATTGAAGAAAAGGACCTTATACCAATTCATCAATTTGGAGTTAGATCGCAACATTCTAAAGGGTGATTTTTTAAGAGCTTGATAACTTTTTTTAAAAAAAAAACGCATAAAATTTGCAAAATCTCATCGGTTCTTTATTTGAAACGTTAGATTGGTTCATGACATTTACTTTTTGAAGATAATTTCATTTAAATGTTGACCGCGGCTGCGTCTTAGGTGGTCCATTCGGAAAGTCCAATTTTGGGCAACTTTTTCGAGCATTTCGGCCGGAATAGCCCGAATTTCTTCGGAAATGTTGTCTTCCAAAGCTGGAATAGTTGCTGGCTTATTTCTGTAGACTTTAGACTTGACGTAGCCCCACAAAAAATAGTCTAAAGGCGTTAAATCGCATGATCTTGGTGGCCAACTTACGGGTCCATTTCTTGAGATGAATTGTTGTCCGAAGTTTTCCCTCAAAATGGCCATAGAATCGCGAGCTGTGTGGCATGTAGCGCCATCTTGTTGAAACCACATATCAACCAAGTTCAGTTCTTCCATTTTTGGCAACAAAAAGTTTGTTAGCATCGAACGATAGCGATCGCCATTCACCGTAACGTTGCGTCCAACAGCATCTTTGAAAAAATACGGTCCAATGATTCCACCAGCGTACAAACCACACCAAACAGTGCATTTTTCGGGATGCATGGGCAGTTCTTGAACGGCTTCTGGTTGCTCTTCACCCCAAATGCGGCAATTTTGCTTATTTACGTAGCCATTCAACCAGAAATGAGCCTCATCGCTGAACAAAACACGCGCGCGATAAACACATTTCGAACCGAACACTGATTTTGGTAATAAAATTCAATGATTTGCAAGCGTTGCTCGTTAGTAAGTCTATTCATGATGAAATGTCAAAGCATACTGAGCATCTTTCTCTTTGACACCATGTCTGAAATCCCACGTGATCTGTCAAATACTAATGCATGAAAATCCTAACCTCAAAAAAATCACCCGTTACAATCGATCAAATTCATCGAATAACAGATATAATTGAGGATGCGATGGAAAAAAAGCAAATTTGCACAGCTGTTTTTCTTGACAAATCCCAGGCGTTTGATAGAGTATGGCACCATGGCTTACTTCATAAATTAAGACTTCTCTTCCCACAGCATCTAACTGAGCTACTTGCCTCTTACTAGCAACCGCTACTTCAGAATCAAGCAGGGACAATCATATACTATGTTACAGCCAATAAAAACAGGTGTACCCCAAGGAAGCGTCCTGGGACCACTCTTATACATTTTGTTTACTGGCGATATGCCTAAGCCGCCAAACAGCACAATCGCCACATTTGCAGCTGATACCTGCATCATTACTACTGGTAAAAATGTAGTAGAGTCGTCGAACAGAATGTAGTCTTCAATCAGCCTAATTGTAGAATGGACACACAAATGAAATATTACTCTCAACGAGTTGAAGTCTATACATATAAACTTCACTAACAAAACGGATACGTATGTCCCCTTAATTATTGAGAATGAAGTAATTCCGTACTCCACCTCGGCGAAATATCTTGGTTTGACGCTCGATGCAAAGTTAAAGTGGAAGGAGCATATACAAAGAAAAGCTGCAGAACTTAAACTAAAATACAACAAAATAAATTGGTTAATCGGCAAGAAATCACCCCTAACAACCTCAAATTAGTCTACAATCAAACGTTGAAGCCCATTTGGACATACGGAATTCAGCTATGGGGATGCGCTGCACCGTTATACATCGAAATGATGCAAAGATTCCAAAATAAAGTTCTTCGAAAAATTGTAAATGCCCCGTGGTACGTACGGAACTCAGATCTACATCGTGATCTTCACATAAAAACGGTTCGGGAAATCATCCGCGAAACGGCATCGAAACATGCCACAAGGCTGCAAAACCACGTAAACGCTGAAGCCCGACAACTAGGTGAGGCCAGAAATAGCAGGCGCAGATTGAAAAGAACAACGTTCCATGATCTTCTAAGCAAATGGTAAATATTATAATATTTAGCTTCTAATACAAAGTTTAGTTTTGAAAAAGCTTCTTAATAGAGCTTTTGTTGTTTTACCTTATAAGTTATGAAAAATATTGCTTGTTAGTACACTTGTCACTAGTTGCACTTCGAATGAAATGTAAATCCATATCTTGTTACGTTTCAATAAAAAAAAAACAAAAAAAAAAAATATATATAAACATATGTATATAAAGTCAGCCGAACGTTTCATAATCATGAATATCTGTTAATGCAAACTTTCATCCGATTTGATCCATTTAAGACAGGGATGGGCACATTTTTCGCCCGCAAAGTTAGCAAAGTGCGCACGGGGGCTAGATGAGGGGAATATCAGTTTACGGAGAGAAGGGCATAACAAGTTGAGAAAAATTGCGAAAAAAATGAATTACATTCCTCCATAACTTGATGTTCATCGCAGAGTGGTTGCGGCAATACTGACATTATACACAAATTTAAGGGTGGAAGTTTACTTCATATCGGAATTGTACAGTTGTGTGAACAAAAAGGGGTAAACATAATTTGCAGAGTTTAGAGTTTCGCATTAAAATTTGTTTTTATTTACCTTTACATGGTGGGAAATTTTAATCACTGTTAGGAAAAAATATATATATGTTATGTTATGTATCTAAAAACAATTTTATTTAATAAGAAAACAGCATATTTTAAAACTTCACAACACCTTATGGTTGTTTCAATTTTGTTCACACCACTGTACATGTGATAGATCAGTCAATGGTGGTGGAAAATACGTTGCTCTCATTTGTAAATATGGAGTGGTAAAACGTTGCTCTCACTTCCCTCTTCATGTTTGCCCGCGATGATCCCCTCACCTAGCCCTCAAAATGTGCACTCGTGCCCGCACGGGCAAAATGCCACTGAGGGCTAATGTGCCCATCCCTGATTTAAGAGACAAAGGTACACTATTATGCGTCAAACACGCTCTCTCGTTTTCACTAGGATAACGCACATATTAGCCGATATATGCAGTATAAAGTCAACCGGAAGTTCGAAAATCTTTGTATTAGATATACATACATATGGTGACCAGGAGAATACATCGTCCGCTTCACCACATTTTGTACATTCAAATAAATAAAAAATGCTCTTCTATTTTTTTCCGAAAGCAATAATTCGAATCAAATTTTGTTTTTGCTTTTAATATAAACACTTCATCAAAGCTGTCAACAAACAAAAGTAGCAAAAAACACATGTATGTAAATATACTTACACGGCTATAGAATATACAGCACGGCAGACATGAGTACATGTGTACTTCTGTATATATGTATGTATGTTTGTGTACCGCTTTAAAATATACCATTCGATTGCTTAGAAATGAACGATAGTTCCACCGGGAGAGTTGGACGTGCTGCTGTATCAGTTGAATATACACAAACTAGACCGTTGTGCATTTGAAAGCGTCAAGGTAAATTATACTCCTGTCACACATTTAGCTGAGATTTTTCCAATACACAAATGTACACAATAACAAACACGTGTGCAAATATCGAATGACAGCTGGCAGTTGCTTTTCGGCTATCGTCGTTTATTCAATACATACATATATGTACATATGTATGTATATTGTGAGAGAAAATAAAAATAAAATTTTTTAACTACAACTACTATTTACCGTTAGAGCAAAACATATACACAACCAATCGCATATGAGAAGTCTACTTTGAGGCGCACTGTCACTTTGGATAGCATTCATACACCTACATATAATACATGTGTGCATATGTGTATGTAAAACTGTAAGTGGCTCAAAGTACGCGTCGTCAGCTAAGATCACAACAACAACAAAAACTTTAAATGCCTTGAGCAGCACTTGGCAGATTGATAATGATTGATCGTTGCGCCACATTAGCGCCAACGGAAAGTACCAAATAAACCGACATACACACACACACATTATATATACATATGTATGTATATATATATAAATATAAATGAAAAAAGTATAGCTTGCAAATGTTGGCAAAAGTGAGTGGCAGCTAAGTTAATTTTTTATTCGAAGTTTCATACATACGAATGTATGTATATATGTATGACTTTTTCTTTCTTTTTTTGGTAGAAATTGAATTTACGGCTTAAAGTCAACGAATCTAACCTGTTGTTATAGATATGTATATACATATATATATGTATATAATTTTTGCACTCATATATACATAGATATATGTAATCCGTATTTACATGGGTATGTGTAATTACAACTAGCCGCTGGCCGCAATTTTAATAGTCCGTTTTTGCCGTGGCTTCCAGCTACCTTCCAATTTGAGCTGGTCATCATTTTTCTTCCTGTCGGCTGTTTTTCAATTTATTTATTTTCTTTTACACGAGCAAAATATTTATGAATTTTCAAATACAAAATCACGTGGAATATCGTTGACAGCGCAAATGATTTATGCATGTTTCATCGCCTTGTCGGTCTGTTAAAGGCCGCAAAATATTTACAGCAAAGATGGAGTATAACAAAAAAAAGTGTTTTTACCTATTAGGGTGATCGATTGTTAGACATTGAAAAAAAGTAAAAAGTCGTGTTTGGGTGGCTATCTACTTAACTAGGCCGATAAATTGATTTTTCAGTAGTATGTAAGACCGTATCGTTTTAATATATAGGAGTAGTTCAACTGAATAACAGTTATAATTTGTTCTGACAAAGCCAAAGTAGGGTCCATGCTTATGGCATTTAAGAGAAAAGTATCCCTATATGAAAGAGATGTGAGACTCTTTCAGTTGGGAGAAAAAAAAACACTACTGGTTGTTTACACTATGTAGTCAACCATGACCCATGTATTAGATTAATTTGTTCCAACGCAGAGAACTTTGCGCGCTTCAACTAAAATTAATGGTATAAATGCGCATAACTTTTGAACCTAATGCACCAGCTTTTTAACCGCCCTGAGCATGGCAAAATCGCTAGTGATATACATATATCATCTCATAACCGCCGAAGACATTGCTTACCTGCAGAAATTGCTTAAATTTTTCAAGAACCCACTTAAG